>NW_005367587.1:809385-821946 GCF_000412655.1 Myotis brandtii | reverse complement strand
AAGGACACATATGTAATACCTTAACCAATAAAGAAATGAAAGAATAAAAAAATGATTTTTGTTGATTTCTGAGAGGAAGAGGGAGAGAGATAGAAACATCAATGATGAGAGAATCATTGGTTGGATTCTGGGGATCTAGCCTGCAACCCAGGCCTGTGCCCTGACTGGGAATTGAACTGTGACCTTCTGGTTCATAGGTCAATGCTTAACCACTGGGCAACACCAGCCAGGCTAAGCTGTTTTTAATTAAATGTTTTACTGCAATAAAACATACATATAAAAATGGGCAGAAATCTTAAGTATACACCTAGGTGAATTTTCCAAAAGTCAACATACCCAAGTAAGCAGTACCCAGATCGAGAAACAAAGCATTGCCATACCACAGAAGTCTTCTCATGTCTCCTTCCACTCCTACTTCCCCAGGATAACTTATCTATTATATATAATAGATAAGTTTTGACTTTTTGAGTAATATATAAATAAAATCATGTGATAATATCTTCTTTGCTTATGTTTGTGAGATTTATTCATGTTGTGTTACATCTATGTGTAGTTACAGACTTTAAAATACTTTTTTTTTGCTTTGTAATATTCCTGTGTATGAATATATCACAATTTTGTTTTAAGCTATTCTTCAGTAGATGGACATTTGGTCATTTATAGTTTAGGGCCATTCTAAATAGTGGACATTCTAGTTCAGCAATCGCCTCATGGACCACCAGTTGTCTGTGGACCACTGGTTGGTGACCCTGTTATTACATGTTTTGTGGTATATGTCTAAGTATTTATGTTGGATATATACCAAAGGGTGATAATGACGATGTTCAGCTTTAGCCATTACTGACAAAAGTTTCCAAAATTATTATAGCTATTTCTTTTTTTAAAGTGTTTTTATTAATTTCATAGAGAGAAAGGGAGGAGAAAGAGATAGAAGCATCAATGATGAGAGAGAAACATCCATCAGCTTCCTCCTGCAGGCCCCCTACTGGGGATCAAGCCCTCAACCTGGGCATGTGCCATGACTAGGAATTGAACAGTGACCTCCTGGTTCTTGGGTCGATGCTCAACCATGGAGCCACACCAACCAGACAAATTATACCAATTTCTGCTCTTATTATCAGTACCAGGTGTACTGGTTAATAATGTGGATTTTGTAATCAAAGAAAACATGATAATTTCAAGAGAAACATAAAAGTGCTTTATTCAAAGTAATGTCCATCACTAGCTACACATTTCCCCCATCTTTCAGGTAATTTGTGGATACCTTCCTATAGAACTTTTCTTGTTTTGAGGCAGACCATTCAGAGGCCCAATTTTCCACTTCTTCGTACGTTTTGAAGCGCTGCTCAGAAAGTGCATGTGCCATCGATCAGAACAAGTGATAATCTGAAGGAGCAAGGTCTGGTGAATACAGTGGGTGGGTTAATACTTTCCAGGCAAGATCTTTTAATGTGTCTTTAACTGGTTTTGAAGTGTGTGATGGTGCGTCATCATGAAGCAAAATTACTTTGCCGTGTCTTCTGGCCCATTCTGGTTGTTTTATGATCAAAGTGTGGTTCAAATTGATTATTTGTTGTCCGTAGCGATCATATTAACGTTTTCACCTGGTTTTAGAAGCTCACAATATACCACACCTTCCTGATCCCACCAAACGCAGAGCATTGTCTTCCTTCCGAAGTGATTTGGCTTTGCAGTCGATGTTGATAGTTGACCTGGATCAACCCATGATTTTGTGCATTTGGGATTCTCAAAATAAATCCACTTTTCATCACCAGTCACAATTCGATGCAAAAAAGACTTTCTTTCGTGCCGTTGAAGCAACATTTTACTGATGTCCATTTGTCTTTCGTTCAGTTGATGTGGCACCCATTTTCCTTCCTTTAAAATCTTTCCCATTGCATGTAAACAATTGGGAATTGTTTGCTGAGCAATGTTTAATATTTCTGCAAGTTGTTTTTGAGTTTGACACGCATCTTCATCCAATAATGCTTGTAATTGTTGGTCTTCAAACTTTTTCGGTTGACCTGGACGTTCTTTGTCTTTCACATCGAAATCATCTCTTTTAAAGCGTTTAAACCAGCGTTCGTAAGTATCTTGAGATGGAGGATGTTCATCATAAGCTTCCCGAGTATACGATAACTTTCAGGAGCACTTTTCTTCAAAATAAAGTAATTAATTAAAACTTTCCGCAAATGCTCTTTTTTTGGCACGAAATTCGACATTTTTAAGTGTAAAAATATCTATGATGTTAACACCTTCAGAAAATTTGACATAAGAAGTTTTGAAGCTTCCTGTCAATACAACAAAATAACATACATATCAAATTGCATGTATATCAACATATGTGTAACTCCATCTATTGAAAAAAATTCGCATTATTAACCGGTATACCTGGTATATGAGATTGTCAATTGCTTAGTATTAGCTATCTTTTTAATTTTAGCTTTTCAACACTTGACAACACTTAGTATTAGCTGTCTTTTTAAGTTTAGCTTTTCTTGTATATGTGGCATGGTAGTCCATTATGGTTTTAGTTTGTATTTTTTAAGTCACTGATGAAATTAAATATCTTTTCATGTGTTTATTTTCTGTTTAGATATCCTTTACTATAATGCATGTGTTGAAATTTATTGCTCACGTTATAGTTGGATTTGTTACTATTTCTGTTATTGAGTTGTAGGTGTTTCTTTATATAATGTGAATATCAAATATACATATTACTTCTGTCTTCTCTTACTATGAGACTTATCTTTTCATTCTTGTACTAGAGGTCTGGTGCATGAAATTCATGCACGGGTAAGGGTCCCTCGGCCTAGGCCAGCAATCAGGGCCGATCAGGGCCTTCCTTCCCCCGGCTGCTGGCTTCTGGCTGGGGCCTTCCTTCATTCCGTGCTGCCCCCTGGTGGACAGCACATGTCATAGCGAGTGGTCAAACTCTCGGTCAGTCGAATCCCTTAGGGGACATTTTGCATATTAGCCTTTTATTATATAGGATAATTCTTTCAATAAGCAATTTTTTTTCCATTTTTATTAACTTTAATTTATCATTCTCTTATTTTATACTTAGTGCTTTTTATATTGTGGGGTTTTTTTGCTTATTTGCATTGTTTTTTTGTTTTTGTTTGTTTGTTTGTTTTAATTCTTTATTAGTTAAAATATTACAAATATGTCCTCATCTCCTCCATTAAACCCCCATCCTCCCCCTCCCCCCACTCATGCTCTTATCCCCCTTTTGTCCATGTCCATTGGTTTGGCTTATATGCATGCATACATGTCCTTTATATTGTGTTTTAAAAAGAAAAACCTCTGTCTACGACAAGATCATGAAGACATTTTTCTTTGTTATTTTCTTAAAATTTTATTGTTGGCATTGACATTTCGGTCTCCATTACATAGATTTCATTTCTTTTTGTGTGTGAGTCAACTGTGAGTTGAGGATTGGGGTGGATAGGATTCATTTTATTTATTTGTTTGTTTATTTTTGATGGGGTATCTAATTGATCTAGTAGCATTTGCTGACAATTTGTCCTTTCCCCAGGTACTTCAGGAGTATCTTTATCATAATTCAAGTACTTACATATTTTTGGGTCTACTTCTAAACTCTAATCAGTTGCATTGGTTTATTATTATACTTTTATTAATAATACATTGCTATTGCTAATTAATGTGTATTTAGAAGTGTTATACCTGGTTTTATAAATCATTCAGATTTGTTCTTCTTTTCTATAGTTTTGGTTATTCTTGGTATCATGTTTCGATCAAAATTTTGGAGTTTACTTGTCATTATCCACAAAATAAAATTTTATGGAATTTTGATTGCAATTTTATTTTGGAAAAACTAGTATCCAATCTATAAATGCATTATATATACCACTTATTTTAGTCTTCTGTAATTTTCTCAGGATTGTTTAATAGTTTTTTTATGCAGAGGACGTGCATACTTTTTGTTAGATTTATGCCTGGTATTCAATTTTATTTTATGATCTTGTAAAGGATATTGTTTTAAGTTTCATTTTTAAAATGCCTGTTGCTAGTGTATAAAAAACCAACTCATTTATATATATTTGTTCGCCGTGTAGCCACAGATCTTGCTATATTCATTTATTATTTCTATTAGATTCTATGGTTTCTTTTAGAGTTTTTAGATGTGAATAATTACAGTTTGATGTCTAACTTTCCATTCCATATGTCTTTATTTTTTATATCTTTATTGAGATATAATTGATATGTAAAGCTGTAGAAGTGTAGTTGTACAATTAATGATTTAATATCTTTATATGTTGTGAAATTATTACTATAGTCGGGTTAGTTAATACCTTCATAACCTGACGTAATTATCATTTCTTTATTTTTTATTTTTTTATTTTTTTTAGTGAGAAAATTTATGATCTACTCTCTTAGCAACTTTCAAGTATACTATACAGTACTGTTATGTTAAACCCCTATAATTTATTTATTTACTTATTTTAAAATTAATCTTATTGTTGAGATTATTACAGATGTCCCTCTTTTTTCCCCCATAGCTCCCCTCCACCCGGTTACACTCCACCCCAGGCCCTCACCACCCTATTGTTTGTGTCCATAGGTAATGCATACATGCATATAAGATCTTTGTCTAATCTCTTCTTACACCTTCCACACCCCTTTCCTTCTGAGAATCGTCAGTCTGTTCCATTTCCATGCCCCTGATTCTATTCCATTCACAAGTTTATTCTGTTCATCAGCTTGTTTATTTGTTTGATTTTTAAATTCAATTGTTGGTAGATATGTATTTGTTGCCAATTTGTTGTTCATGTTTTTTATCTTTACCTTCTTTTAAAGAATACCCTTTAGCATCTTATAAATTTTATAATACTGGTTTGGTGTTGATGAACTCCTTTAGCTTTTTCTTGTCTGTGAAGCTCTTTATCTGACCTTCAATTCTAAATGATAGCTTTGCTGGATAGAGTAATCTTGGTTGTAGGTTTTTGCTATTCATTACTTTGAATGTTTCTTGCCGCTCCCTTCTGGACTGCATATTTTCTGTTGAGAAATCAGTTGACAGTCATATGGGCACTCCCTTGTAAGTAACTAACTGCTTTTCTGTTGCTGCTTTTAAAATTCTCTCTTTGTCTTTTGCTCTTGGCATTTTAATTATGATGTGTTTTGGTGTGGTCCTCTTTGGGTTCCTCTTTCTTAGGGTTCTCTGTGCTTCCTGGACTTGGAAGTCTATTTCTTTTACCAGGTAGGGGAAGTTTTCTGTCATTATTTCTTCAAATAGGTTTTTAATATCTTGCTCTCGCTTTCTCTGGCACCCCCATAATTCAGATGTTGGTATACTTGAAGTTGTCCCAGAGGCTCCTTATACTAACTTCATATTTTTGGATTCTTTTTTCTTTTAGCTTTTCTGGTTGGGTGTTTTTTGCTTCCTCATATTTCATGGAGATGAATGAAATTAAACCTGGGTCCATTGTAATAGAACTATACAAGAAACCCACTGATTTTAAAAGAAAGAAATTATAATTATTGACCAAGAAACCACTTTATCTTCATCTACATCAAACTTTGCACAGGGAATGACCCTGACATGAATAACATGGAACTTCTGTGAATTTTATCATTCACTAGAAACATCGTAGCTCTGTGTAGAATCCTCTCCCTTTAGGCAGGAAGCAGGCTGTGCCAGGCCAGTGGGCCAGAGGGAGCCCACTGCAAAGCTGTAGCACAGAACCCATGTCCAGCATGTCACTGACATGTAAGACTCCTTTGGATACAGGCTTATTGTAAGTTTTGAAACATATTTTTACTTTTCTATTGATTGTGCAGTTAATATTCTCTTTTCTAATTGACCACTACTGCCCTGCTTCCTGGAACAACACTGTTGTGGCTAGGATGTGTTCATCTTCAAACTTATTACAGCAATAAGAATGTACTAGAGTTTACATGTCTGTTCCCTTCTGCTCCACTATGCTCTTGGGTTTTTTTAATTAATGTCAATCTTTTGGCTGATGTGGGTAGGATAATATGAAACTGCTTTGAAGAGTTTGGACCAGTTATGCTGTCCAAGAAGTAAATTTCTAGGCTGCTCCTCGAAAGTGGCCTAAGTTCATCTGATCTCATCCTTTTCCTGCTTAGAGTGTGCCTTGGCCAGATCAGTATCCACATGGGAGTGTTCCCAGGTTGTAGCTGTGATTTTTCCATATGACAAGATTGTTTCTGAAAGTGAGCATATTTTTAGTCATGTTGATTTGCTGTTCTTCTACATCATATTGTTATTCTTTCTGATAGTGAATCTAGGGTTAACACGGAACCATCTCAGAATAATTACCAATTTTTAGATGGGTTAATAATGTCTTCTAAATGATTTAATCTAAAAATAATTTGAGTCAGATCCTAATAAGATACTTCAGGAATAACTGCTGTTTTTCTGACAACTGATTGTGAGACCTGGAAACCTGCATACCTCTTATAGCGATGAGTATGCAAAATTTGGAGATGCTCTTTTTTTTTTTTTACATAGGTAGATAGGATTGCCATTTATTTTCTGTTTAGATATATCACCATTCATCCATATGGAAATATGCAGGTCATTAACTTGTTATAATTTGACTATTTACATTATTTTTTACTTAATGGGGCATAAATAAAACTTTCATAGTATACACAAGGTGCCTGTTTGATACACAGAACATTAAATCTGCAGTGGGCTTTCTGTGGGTTAGATGTAGAGCTCACATATTTAATAGCACTACTTTCAATGACCAGTGCTAGCACGAGGGGAAAGTGGTGCAGTACTTGGCTTGTTTTTAAACTAGTGTAATAACCTGTCATACTGTTCAGTATGTTTGCTTTTTAAAATAAGTAACCACAATTAAGTTGTCCTAGCCCTTGCACTTCAAGAGATCTAGTCTTTCAGTTGTCTGTTGGGTCAATTCTGTTTACTGAGATGGATGTCAGAAACTTTAGGAGCCTGAAAGAATTCTCAGCCAGATTTAGTCTGGTCTCTCATCTTGATTAGATTAATTTCAAAATGGTTCTGTCCACAATAGCTGGAGGGGATGAGGAATTGCCTTAAATAACTTTGTTATTCACTCAACTCTTAGACTGTGAGTTGTCAGCCCCTCAGACTGTAAGTTTCTCAAGTGGCAAGAACCACACTTTTCTCCACGTCATGTAAACTGAGGTGCAGGGCAGCACTCTGTACCCTGCGGGACTCAGGACCTTTTGTTTGATGTTACTGATAAGACCCAAAAAATTCTCCCTCAAAAAACCTATTAAAATGTAGCAAAACTGACATTTTGTTCTTTTTCTTTTCTCATAGACCGTAAGACATGTATATCAAAGTGGTAATTTATATGAAGCATCTGCTACTGTTCATTAAGTATGTTTTATATGAACTACACATGCCTTTCATCAGTATTAAAGAAGCTTAAAAAAACCCCAATATGCAAATTGTCCCCTTGGGCGGTCCTTCGACCGGGAGTTCGACCGCTTGCTATGACATGTGCTGACCACCAGGGGGCGGTGCGGAACATGGCAGGCGTCAGCGATGCAGCACTGGCAGTGAGTGGCAGTGGAGGCGCTGCTGGCCCCGATGGGCCCCAATCAGAGTGGGACCACAGCAGGATGGTGGAGCAGGTGAGCGGGTGGCGCCAGGCCAAGGCAGGTGCGAGTGGGGGCCCGATCGTCCCACCAGTCGCCCCACAGACAGCGACCAGTGGCAGCAGCAGATGGCGGGGCTGCCGCCCAACTCCCAGATGCTGAGTGAGCCAGGCAGGGGACCCGGCCCAGATCAGTCACCCTGCAGGCAGGATGGTGGAGCAACTGAGGGAGCGGCACCAGGCCAAGGCAGGGTGCCAGGTGGGGCTGCGGGGCTGCGAAGGCTGGGGGCTCGAGCTGGGGACCGATCTCCACAGGCCAACCCGAAGGACCCCACCCATGCATGAATTCGTGCACCGGGCCTCTAGTCTATATATATAAAAGCCTAACTGACTGGCTGACCGTTGAACCATTTGACCATTCTACCTGTTGCTATGATGCACACTGACCACCAGGGGGCAGACGCTCAACACACAGGCATGGAAACATGGAACAGACAGATGAATCTCAGAGGGAAAGGGGGGAAGGGGGAAGAGATTAACCAAAGTTATTATATGCATACTAGAGGTCCGGTGCACGGATTTATGCACCGGTGGGGTCCCTCAGCCTGGCCTGCGGGGATTGGGCAGAAACCAGCTGTCCAACATCCCTTGAGGGGTCCTGGATTGCGAGAGGGCGCAGTTCTGGCCGAGGGACCCCACTGGTGCACGAATCTGTGCACCGGTCCTCTAGTATTGAATTAGTTCCTTTTGATTCTTCAGTTTGCTGAGTTGGTTGTGTGTTTGTGTGTGTGTTGGTGTGTGTGTGTGTGTGTGTGTGTGTTTAAATCATGAAGGGGCATTGAATTTTATCACATATATTTATGGAGCTATTTGAAGTCATAAAGATTTTTCCTTTAATATATTAATGTGGTAAATTCAATTATTTTTTTTAAAATGTTAATCCACCCTTGCATTCCTAGAATCAACCCAACTTGGTGTTGATGTGCTATCCTTTTTTTAAAAAAAAAACCCACACACACAGGGAACTGAAATGAGTTTCCTCATATTTTTTAAAATATATTTATTGATTTCAGAAAGGAAGGGAGAAGGAGAGAGAGATAGAAACGTCAATGATGAGAGAGAATCATTGATCGGCTGCCTCCTGCATGCCCCCCACTGGGGACCAAGCCCGCAACCCAGGCATGTGCCCTTGGCCGGAATCGAACCTGGGACTCTTCAATCCGCAGACTGACGCTCTATCCACTGAGCCAAGCCGACCAGGGCTCCTCATATTTTTTAAAAAATATTTCTGTGCAGTGAAGGCCTGGGGAGATGGTGGGGGTAGAGAGGAGGGGATTATTGAGGTGGGAGGGTGACATTTGAAATACTTTCAACAACAAAGATTATAAAAAAATAAATAAAGTATTTCTGGGTAGAAAAAAAGATATGTGTACATTCAATAAATAGATTGGCTTGTAATATTATTTTTAAGATCCTTATCAGGTTTTGTTTGCACAGTCCTACTACTATTCTCATACAATGAGTTGGAAAGTATTTAGGGTTTTTTGTTTGTTTGTTTGTTTGTTTTTCTACCCTTGGAGTAATTTGTGTATGATTAGTGCTATTTTTTTTTCCTTTAGGTACTTGCAAGAATTTACCTGATTGGGCCAGAACTGGCTTCTGGCTTTATGGAAAGGTTTTTAATTAAATATTCAATTTGGGCCAGAAGTTTTTCTTATGGAAAGGTTTAAAATTAAATATTCAGTTTTTATTTTTATTTTTATTTTTAAATATATTTTATTGATTTTTTACAGAGAGGAAGGGAGAAGGGATAGAGAGCTAGAAACATCGATGAGAGAGAAACATCGATCAGCTGCCTCCTGCACACTCCCCACAGGGTATGTGCCCGCAACTAAGGTACATGCCCTTGACTGGAATCAAACCTGGGACCTTTCAGTCCGCAGGCCGACGCTCTATCCACTGAGCCAAACTGGTCAGGGCTAAATATTCAGTTTTTAAAAAGATATACAAAAAGATATACTGAAAGAGACATGCTAAAATTTCCTGTTTTGATTGTGAATTTGTCTTTCTCCTTTTGTTCTATTGGTTTTTCCTTTGTAAGGTTATATTATTATGTACAAATTTAGAATGGTAATATCTTCCTAGTAGATTAGTTAGTACCTCTTTTCATTATTAAATAATATTCTTCTTCTGTATCTTGTCTTAAATTCTACTTAGGCTATTATATGTAGCTATACAAGCTTTCCAAAAGAAAGTGACATCCGACAAGTAATTTTTTTATCCTTTTACTTTCAACTTGTCTGTATGCTTGTATTTAAGAGTAGAGGCCAGGCACACGAAATTTGTGCGTGAGTACGGTCCCTAGGCCTGACCTGTGATCAGGGCCATCTTCCCCAGCTACCCACAGCCAGTCCCACCCCCTGCCGCCACCCACTCCCAGTTCCCTGTTCACCATCGGGTGATTGGTGCCTGACAGCTGGGGGGAGGAACTGAGAGCTTGGCTGTTCCACCTGCTCGCCAGCCCTCCGACCCCGCCGCGGGGTGCCCTTTGTGTGTGGGGCGACTGGTGTCGTGGGGCCCTTGGCCTGGCACCACCCGCATCCCCCGCCACCCACCCCTGGTTCCCTGTTCACCATTGGGCGATCGGAGCCTGCTGGCTGGGGAAAGGTACTGAGAGGTGCTCAGTGTGCCTCATAGTGACTGGTTGAGTGGTTGTTCTGGTCGTTCCACCGTTAGGGTCAATTTGCATATCACCCTTTTATTATATAGGATAGAGGCCCAGTGCATGGGTGGGGGCCAGCCCGCCTGCCCTGATGGGGGCCCAGAATTGGGGTGGGGGTCCCTGCTGGGGGGTGGGGCAGGCTGGGGCAATGGGCCGTGGGCAGTTTGCATGCTGGCCACACCCCTGATCTGGTTGGGGGTACCAGCTGGGAGGTGGGGCTGGCTGGGACAAGGGGCCAGGGGCGGTTTGCTGGCCGGCCTCACCCCTGATCAGGGTAGGGTTCCCAGCTGGGGGGCGGGGCTGTCTGGGGCGATGGGCTGCGGGTTGTTTGCAATATATCCATGCCCCCGATCAGGGTGGGGGTCCCCCCAGGGGAGTGGGGCCGGCCAGGGCAAGGGGCAGCAGTCATTCTGGTCTCTGGGTGTTCTGGTTGTTACACCATTTTGGTCACTGGGCTTTTATGATATAGGATGTGTTTCTTCTGAACAGCATATTGTGGTTGTTCTTAACTTGAAGTTTGACAGTATTTTTCTTCCAAGTACAATATTTAGTCAGTTTACATTAAATACAATTAGTAATATTTGTGTATTTAATTTTATCATCTTATTATATTTTCCTACTTTTTCTATCTTTTTTATGTTTCCCATTTCTCCCTCCTTTATTTCCTCATTATTAGTCAATATTTTTATTTCATTCCCCTTATTTTATCTTACTAAGCTATATTTTTAATTTTTTTTCATGGTTATCCAAATAAAGCCTATTATAAATAACAAGAGGCCTGGTGCACGAATTCGTGCATGGGGTGGGGGAAGGACCATGGGAGGTTGGCCCGCTGGGGCAGGGGTCATGGGAGTTTGGCCGCTGGCCCCGAGGAGGGAGCCTGTTCTCTGTCTCCCTGGGAAAGGGGCTACATCCACCACCACACACCCCCGGTTCCCTGTCCCAGCTCGGGGCCAAGGGTCCCGGAGGGGTTGGGAGAGGAGGTGATGGTCGCGGGGCCGGGAGTGGAAGGAATAGACACCAGCTGCCACTGCCGCTGTCAGTGCCCCGCCACAGCGTGTTTCTCTGCCCCCCGCCCCTTGCCGCCACGCCGCCACCACAGCAGGCGGGCAGCCCCCAGGGAAGGAAGAGGACAGAAGCGAGACAAACCCTGGGTCCAGGGCTGACTTTCAATAGAGTGCAGTGAGGGAGCTGCTCTGCTATGTACGAAACCCCTACCCAGAAGCAGGTCTCTAAGAATGGTTTAGTACCTTGAGCCCATGGGGGCCGGCCAGCTGGGAGAAGGGGTTGTGGGACTTTGGCTGTGGGAGCACACTGACCATGACGGGGCAGCTCCTGCATTGAGTGTCTGCCCCCTGGAGGTCAGTGCACATCATAGTGACTGGTCGACTGGTTGTTCCTGTCATTCAGTTGTAATGGTCATTTAGGCTTTTATATATATAGACTAGTAGCCCGGTGCACAAAAATTTGTGCACTCGGGGGTGAGGGGTGGGACCAGACCCCGAACCCAGTACACTGCATCTGTGCATACAACTTCCTCGTTCATGTGCCTGCTTTGCCCTACTGAATTACTAACATCTTGAGGACATAGCTCTGTCTTATCCTGCTTCAACTTCAGTGCCTGGCCTGGTGCCAGGGACCTGAGAGGTTTGCTGAGTGAGTGAATAATGAGTGAGTGAATGAGTGAATGAATGAGCGAGTAAGTGAATGAGCAAGCAGCTAAGGGGCCATGGCAACATGGCAGAAGTTCCGGACCCACTCCCGGCTGCCTGAAGCCCACGCGGGAAAGTTCCCGCCCTGCTCCCAGCGCCTGGCACCCCTCTCCTGGCTGCATACTGAATTACTAACATCTTGAGAACATAGCTCTGTCTTATCCTGCTTCAACTTCCGTGCCTGGCCTGGTGCCAGGGACCTGAGAGGGTTTGCTGAGTCAGTGAATGAGTGAATGTATGAGTGAATGAATGAGCAAGTAAGTGAATGAGCAAGCAGCTACCGGTCGGGATAGTTCGCACTCCGCTCTGGGCTGCCTGACACAAACCTCGGGAAGTTCCCGCCCTGCTCCCAGGGGCCACACTCCCCTCTCCCAGCTGCATAGTTTGCACAGGGCAAAGGCGGCCCGGGTGTGTGTGTTGGCAGATCGGTGCATTAGCACCCGCCAACCCGGGATCCCCGGGCGGGCCGTTTGCGGGTGCAGCCGGTGGCTGATCGGTGCATTAGCATCCGCCAGCCAGGGATCCCCGCGGGAGGGCCATTTGTGGG
>NW_005367587.1:808688-809240 GCF_000412655.1 Myotis brandtii | reverse complement strand
CAGGCCTTTGCTCCTGCGGGAGCCGCCTTCAAGCCTTCGCTGCCCCGCCCAGCTGCCCCAGGCTGGGTCACACACAGGGTGCCCAGGCAGGCCGGTGGATCGCTGCTGCCCCGCCCGGCCGCCCTAGGTCGGGTCACACACAGGAGGACGCCTGCCACCCTGGGTTGCAGATAGTAGGCCCGGATGGCGGTGGGGCAGGCGGGATGGTGCTGTCCCACCCTGCCTGTAGTATGCAAATTAGCCACCATCTTTGTTGGCGGTTAACCGCCATCTAGGTTGGCAGTTAATTTGCATATCACCCTGATTAGCCAATGGGAAGCATGTCAGAGGTACGGTTAATTACCATGTTTGTCTATTATTAGATAGGATTCCTTTTATCTCTTTCCGGTAAGGAAAGTGTATTTGTTCCCCTCTCACAATTTCTGCTATTGTCCTGTATTCTAATCCTATCTACACTAATAAAAGAGAAACATGGTAATTAGCATACAACCGCTACCCTTTTCATTGGCTAATCAGTGAGTATATGCAAATTAACTGACAACCAAGATGGCG
>NW_005367587.1:798864-807025 GCF_000412655.1 Myotis brandtii | reverse complement strand
CGGGGGGGGGTGGGGGCCCCCCCCCCCCCCCCCCCCCCCAGTGCACAAATTTTTGTGGACCGGGCCTCTAGTATTATATATAGGAATTAGGTGATCTGATTCCTATATATAATAATCTTACATTTCTTCCTGAATTTTTTTTTAATCTTCACCCGAGGATATGTTTTTATTGATTTTATAGAGAGAGGAAGGAAGAGAGAAAAAACATTGATGTGAGAGAGAAACATTGATTATTTGGCACCCATATGCACTCTGAGGGGGAATCTAACCTGCAATCTAGGAGTGTGCCCTGACTGGGAATCGAATCCACAACCTTTTGGTGGATGGGATGATGCTCTAACCAACTGAGCTACTCAGCCAGAGCTCTTCCCAAATTTCTGTCTCATGGTCTGAGATAATTTTTTTTTCTACCTGAAAGATATCCTTTAGTATTGTTAAAATTTTTTCTCAGTTTTGTTTTCCTGAAAATATTTTCTTTTGGCCTTCATTTTGAAGGCTGGTTTCATTTGTTATGGAATTCTAGGTTGGCAATTAGTTTTTAAAAGTACGTTAAAGTTATCATTGCTTTGTTTTCTGATTTCCATTGTTTTTCATGAAAAATCAGCTATCAAATTTACTACTCCTTAGAAAGTAATGCATTTTATTTCTCTGACTTTTGAAATTTCTTCTTTGATTATTTTTATTTTAAGAAGTTTTGTTAGAAATGTATGTCCTTTTGTGTCAGTTTCTTTTTATTTATCCTGTTTGGAGTTCTTAGACATTCTTGAATATATGGATTGATAGGTTTTGTCAATTTGAAAAATTCTTGATTATTATTGTTTTGAATATTTTTCCACCTATTCTTTCTACCATTTCCTTCTAGAACTGGAATTATTTGTATGTTAGACATTTTTTCATTATAACCCTGTCCCATATATCTTTTTTCTTGACTTTTCCATTCTTATTTCTTTTTTGTTTTAGTCTGGCTTTTTTAAAATTGACCTATTTTCAAGTTTATGAATCCCTTCTTTTTTGTTTGTCTAATCTGCTATTATTAAATCAAGTGATGGTAATCTTAATTTGTTATTTTATTTTTAAGGCTAGAATATCATTTGACATTTTTATAGATCCTCGTTCTTTGGTAATTCTGTTTTCTCCTTCATGTTTCAAACTATATTAATCATAGTGTTTAAATGTCTGTACCAGTTATTTTCTTGTATCATCTTTTGAATTTGTGTTTATTTTTTTCTCTTAGTTTTTTGGTTATTTAATCATTACTCCTGGCATCCCTGATGCTTTTGTATATGAAAAACTGAGAAGGCTTTGTGTGATACATTTTTCCAAGAAGGATTTAATTTTCTTCTTGCAAATAGCTAGTGTAAAGGTAATTCACCTTAATCTAATCAGGAATTAAGATTAAAGATTGTGTTTCTACCATTGTGATAACTAATCTCTTTCTGTTTTGCCTTTCATCCTATAAATAGCCATTTAGAGGTTCAAATAAAATTCTGGAATGATTTTTAAGTAGTTCGTAAACTCTAGTTTTTTACTTCTTGGGAACAAAAGAACATAAAACCTTGGCACTGAACATTCTAATATTTTAGTATTCAGGTTGATGTTTTCTGCTTGATTTTGTGTTTTTAACCCCATGAAAAGGAATCTGAAAATGCCCCAGGGGTTAAAAGTGAAAAAAAGGATACAGGTTTCACCTCATTGCATTTACCTTCTGTCCAGGACCTTGGCTCCTCATGTTGTGGCTATCTTGACAGCTACAAAGTACACTTTTTGCCTTTCTCCTCTCCATTAGACTACTTAATGTTCTTATCAAGAGCTTTGTGCTCTATCAGTCCTATGCTACTTAGGAATCACTAAATGATTGAGTGTAAAAGTGGTAGATATCATATGGCTTACTTCAATGATTTCCCCTTTTTTACAGGATCTTGAGTTTTAAGTTGAAACCACTTTGGTTGATTTCTGGTGCCTTCAAATAGGTTTTAAATTAGTTTATTTTATTCAACTTTTATAGTTTTGATCAGTAGGAGGGATGGTTTGATACTGGCCATGCTATCATGGTAGCACTGGGTATTCTCTTTTCATGCTAATTTGATTAGCAGGTTATTTGGGGGTAGGTGGAAGTTAACTATGTTGTTTCTTTACTATCAACTACTATAGATGATGGAAATTTATGGCTCTAAATGGCTTATATAAACTATAGAAAACCATTGCAAATCATGGATTATTTTTATTTGAAAGTACTGGAAAACAAACCCTGGAGTAGGAGTCAGGTGACCAATAACCTAGCACCAATTACATATTGCTATCAGACAAGCCTCTTTCCTTTTCTGATCTCTAATTTTCTTCTTATTAAAGTGAGATAATGTATACCATTTACCTTAGATTCTCAGAGAGTCATTATGAGGACAAATGAAATAATGTATATGAAGTTTTTTCTCAAAGTAATAATATTTGTAAGTGTATGAGATTAATATCATCATTATTGGTGCTAATAAGACTGAATGACTAGAATGCTCAGTGGCTTAAACTAGTTTTGATATAGATTTCTCTCGTTTTTCTGATAATAAATATGAAGTTTGTCTTCCTATCTATAACTTATTAGTATCCTATATATATATATTTTAAATGGCACCAAATTTGCTCTGTGGATTTTAGGAGATCAATCCAGTAACAAGCTTGGATTAATTTCTTTGTCAGTAACAATGAGTTTTAAATTCAGTGAATTTAACAAACAGGAACAGGATTTTATCTTATTAAGAATAGGTCCCCTAAGGTCCCTGAGTGCATTTTACTCACTCTTGAGTGGAGAAGCAATAGGGTCCTCTGCAGCAAACTTACTGAATTACAAAGGGGAAGCAGTTTATCCTTGAACCATTATGAAATTCAAGGGATGGATGATATTCACTCATGGCCAATTTTGTAACATGATCAAGAAAAGATTAACTCCTTTAAAGGGGTATGTATTATTTTAATTCATGTAATCATTAATTATTTAAAAGTCACAGATCATTAAGTGATGGATTTTAAATGAAAAAAGAAACATGCACAAACTGAATAAGAAGATAGGTATGCATTACATCAGAGATGTCATTCAAATAGACCTGGAAACCATGTTTTTCTAATTAGAGAGTATGACAACAATCTAGGCAACCAGTGCTTGTGAGTAAATAGAGTTCTACTCTGAGAGCATTTGGCACAATATAGCAGAATTCAGGATACTTTCCATGATCCAAAGAGAGTCAGAAATGAATGGATAACATCCTCTGTTCTTCATTTGTGTGAGTTAATCAAGTTGTAATCAGACTCTGTCACTCATGTGCATATTGAAGACAGTCTGAAAAGCAATGAAATGTACTGTACTCAATGGACAGATAGTCCTAGGGCATAGACATATGTGGACTTCCTATAAATGATTTTAGAATACAGGGCTAAAGCATACATTTTATACTGTGACATTTTGTTTACTTGTATAGTGCCTGGCATGTGACTCTCAAAAGTTTGTTTAGTTGTATGTTGAAGAATGAATGCACTATGGAATACACACACACACACACGCACACACACGCACGCGCACACACACACACGCACACGGAAGACACTCCTTGGGGTGATGATAGAATAACAATACTGAATAGTCATAAAGGAGGGTTTGAAACATCAATGAAACATCAATTTTCATTCAAAAACCTAATACCATGATTAAAATGAAAACACTTCCCCATCCTACTTTTTGTTTTGTTTAACAATATGTTGGATTCATGAATTTTCCAAAATTCTTAAAGATACTAGTCTTTACATTTTTTGTCATTTTTTCTTTGGTTTTTCTACCATATCTCTATGTTGTACTTACTTTCCATTCTAAATCATTTTAAATATTATGCATTTTTTCTTTCACTTTTCTTACTTTATTCCCCCAAATGAAAATTATATACTTAAAGAAAAGTTAGAAAATTAAAAAAAAAGCAAGAAAAAGAAAATATTACTATTACTATATTGGTTAACTTTTTTCCAGTCTCAAAATGTATCTTTTCAAAGGTTTTAATCTGTTGTATCTTAATTTTGAATTTTACTTCAAATATGATAACCTTTTCTATTTTAGTAGGTACAGTATATTCTATTGAGTATATAAACTATAGTTAGTTACTCAATCCTTATGCTTGGACATTTAAATTGTTTCCAGCTTTCAGTTATTTTTTTAAAAGACTATTATGAGCTTCTTTGTGGTCAAAGCTTCCTTTTCCCCAGTATTTAGATTATTTCCTTGGGATAGATTCATAGGTTTGGAATAAAGCCCTATATGTTGGCCATGGAGGTCCCTTTCTTAGGTTTTCTTTCAAGAGAAGCTAATGTGGAGAGTATAGATGATTGACAGCCTCCAGTTACTACACCTTTGGATCCATCATGGCATTCAGGCATTCACACCGCAGCTGTGCTTCTCTTGGGCTGCTCCCAGCCAGTGACTGAGCATGTTGAGGGTAGTAGAACCAACATGTTCCTGTACAACTCAAGATTATTCTAAGGGAAAACTTTGACACAAAGACTCCCCACCAGTTTGGTTGAGACTTTCTCAGAACTAATCTGTGTATGAATAAACTCTTCCTTTCCTATCTCCTTTCATATGTGTCAGACTTGCAATCATGGTCTGAGCACTCTTCCTGCCTAAACCTCTCCCCCTTCATCATTCATAGGTTATTCTTCCAATAAATAGCTCACACATCCAACTGCTCTTGTAACCTGAGGACTGAAACTGACACAACATATAGTCATTATTCAGGCTCTTGAAATATAGTGCTTGATTTTGTTGTTTTTTTAATATATTTTTATTTATTTCAGAGATGAAGAGAGAGAGAGAGAGAGAGAGAGAGAGAGAGAGAGATGATGAGAATCATTGATCAGCTGCCTCCTGCACGCCTCCGACTGGGGATTGAACCTGCAACTCGGGCATGTGCTCTGACTGGGAATCAAACCCTGACCTCCTGGTTCATAGGTCAATGCTCAGTCACTGAGCCAAGCTGGCAGATCAGTGCTTGATTTTCTTTCAAAAAAAATTGTACCAATTTTCCCCCACTGCAGTGCAGGTTTTCAACATTGGATTTTTCTTTCCTTCTTTTACTCTCATTGATTTGATAGGTGAGAGAATGGTATTCTACTTTTTAAATTTCTGTTTCCTTTATGAGATTCAACATCTTTTATTTTCCGTTTGACCTATGAAAATTTATTCATTTTTTTCACTAAGAAACTTTTCTTTTAATTTATAATTATAATTATAATAATTCTTTTTTGTGGCCTTTTGATAGTATATTTGAATAAAGGTCTCGTTCAGTATTCACTTACTAGTACTTGGGGTCATTGAAGAGTACAGGGCAACTATCATGATCCATCATTTATTCAAGGATAAACTAAAACCATTGATACTATATAAGATTTGTCAGCAGCAATAGTAGTAGAATCCAGGCCTCCTGTATGTCTCTTAAGAAAGCCATATAGTAGTAACATTTCTGTTATTAAAGTGTGTGTGTGTTTGTGTGTGTGTGTGTATGCCCACACCTGAGGTTGACGATGTGTATAAATGAAGAGTTTTTTGAGTGAGAGGTAAGGCTTAAATGTCTTTATTTAGTTATCATATTTTTTTCTGTTAGCATCTTGCTTTTCTCTTTTGTTTTTCCTTCACTATTTTTCTGTCATCTTTATTTTCAAGGTGTTCCTGATCATCTGATATTTTGATACTTTTTGGTGGTTAAATTATGCACGTGCCAATCTCTGTGTTCCCAAACTCACATAGCTAATCAAGAATAAAACCATTTATTGTAAATTTACCTCTAGCATGAGTCCTGCTTTCTCTGATTTTGAGGATGGATAGATGCTCATTATGATCTGGTAGACAATTAAAACATGCACATTTAGAGTGTAGGTGGATAGAAGAGTACTGTGTTAGGTGTTAAGAGTTTTATTTTACTCATTTAAAGACAAAGACTTAAATGTGCTTGTTTAAATTCAACAAGCCCTTAAAGCCACGAGGCCTTGGGGGTAAGAGGTGCTTAAAACCAAATAGCACAGGAGCTGAAGAAGTAATTATATGCCAGACTGAAGACAGAACTGAACAAAGAGTGAGCTGATCTGGGAATAGGGGACGGAAAACTAAATTATGTCCTAGGTATCCACAGACCAAGAAAACAGACTGGGAAACATGCTTCTTCCTACATTTTACCAAATTTTATAAGGTTTGCTATTCTGATTTTACACTTCTCTGCATTTTTACTTTAATCTACATTTTTAAGAATCTTAACTGAAATGATGCTTTTACTGAAAATTACAAAGACTTTGTAATATCGCATATATAAAGGATTTGAGGTAACAGAAATAAAAAATAATTGGAGTGGAATTTTATTGTCCTTATATCCCAGAAGACCAGCTTTTAAAAGCCACCTCGCCTCTCTCACCTCTTCCAAAGTGGGGAAGATGGAAGGTGGGAAGCACTCTGACTAGATTTTAGACATTCTAAGGCAGTAGGATTAATATTATATTAAATGCTTAAAATGTACTACATTCTCCAGTTGCAAGAATGTAGTAGGGAGGAGGCAAATATATATTCTTTGTTCTAAATCCTTTCCAAGGAAATCTGGCCTATGGTTTAAGAAAAGACTCTAGACTGGGTAGCAGGGCTCAGAAGTGACCATAAGTCCCAAATGACTTTTTTTCCCCCCATTTCTCTTAGGTTGATGCTCATTCTTTGTGAAAGTTAAAAATAATACCTATAAAATCTGATGTTGATAGGCCCATCATTCTAACTACAAAAAAAGGGGGTTGTTTTACAATTCTAAAAAATAAAATTCTTAAATAAGCTCACTGTGAATATATAAGTACACATTTTTGCAATGGAAATCCTTTTAAAACTTAATAAATTCTCAATTTTTGGTGATGAGAAATAGAGATTCCATTTTAGAAGCCAGTGTTGAAGTCTGTTTTGCTGTAGCACTGTAACAGGACAAAAAGTTCAAGTTCACAATGAATTCCTGAGCTCCTAAGCACGTGCATTTTGCTCTGTTAGTTTTTGCTAAATTGTATGCAAACTGAAAAGGGACTTATTATGATACTTTATAGAAGACTGAAAGGAGAAAAAAAAGAGAATGGAAAGAGGAAGGGCCACAGTATGCTATGTCCTGCATGTGGATTTTACTAAAGTTACTGGAATGGTGAGGACAGGAGAACAAGAGGACCCCATTTATTTATTTATTCAGTAAATATTTATTAGGCACCAACTGTGTTCCAGGCATAGAGACTGTAGTTCAAAATTTTATAAGATAAATACCTTATTTGGAGTGTCTTAAATTCAGTGGGAGAGAAAGGGGGAATATCAATAAATGAAATGATGCAAATTTCAATACAAAGCAAATTGCTGTGACAGGGGTAAGCATAGATTTGCGAAGTGGCGGGCAGTCAAGTTAGAGAATACTTTCCTGAGGAATTGATAGCTATTGAGAACTGAAGGTTGAAGAGGATTTTGCCAGGGAAGAGGCAGAGGGTGGCAAGGTGGATGAGGAAGAAAATAGTACATTTTAGGTAATAGGAACAGTATGTAGTATTTCAATAGATCAAATAGATCAATCCCTCCATCAGGTTTATGTGTTCAGAGAGACAGCCAGGGGCAATCACACAGGAGGGGCAAAAGCCCTAAGGTGAGGGGTGGGTGTTTCCACTAATGGAGAGGTAGATGCCTTTACACTGGATTAAGGTTGATCCTTTTCCTGAGCTGTTAGTAGGGACTGAGGATGGGTGTAGGTGCAGTTGTTTGTAAGTGAGACTGTACAAAGTCCATCTAATGTCCTCTATTTTCTCATTGAGATAGCAGATTTCTTTGCAGATACTGAAGGGGGAGAGTAGAATAAATTTCAGGAAAGAGGGAAACTTGGAAGGTTTATTAAACAACATTTAGAGCCCAGCTACATGTGGAGGCTATGGATGAGTAGTGTTTATAGTCTTTGAGTTTGGGAGACCATGTTTAGTTTCTGAAATCTAGGAGTGGAGAAGGCAAGTAGCTGGATTGCTCCAAAGACTGGGTTTTCACTGATGTTGGTGCCCTTTCCATTTCTCTCCTACACTCATCTCTTGTCACTGAAGATTTCTGGATGATACTTGCGACTCTCTGCTTGAAGGCTTCTCCCTCCAC
>NW_005367587.1:747047-798820 GCF_000412655.1 Myotis brandtii | reverse complement strand
CCCTGCCTCCAGGAGGGGGGAGGGCAAGTTTGGCTCAAGTGTTGGACTGGCTTCAGGCTCCAAAGAGTTCATGTCACTAGAAGAAGCCTTAAGCAAATAACTAGTGGCAAGTTAGTGGATAAATAAATAGCCTAGCATTCTCATCCTTCAGCTGGGGTTTACTGTGAGGCATGTTCTACAGTTTCCCGGAATATCCTAGTAGGATTGAAGTCCAGTTTACCGTAGCAGGAATTTGCTTAATAAACACATCCCCTATTGATTTTTCTACCTGTTTCATTTATGGCTGTATAACAAACTACCCTAAAACTTAGTTGCTTAAAATAACAAGGATTTATTATTTCTCACAATTCTGTGAGGTAGCAGGACCTAGTTGGGGAGTTCTGCTTCACCTAGAATGCCAGAGGTTAGTCATGTAGCTGCACTTGCCTGTCTGGGCCAGGAATGTCCTCTGGCTTTCCTTACTGATTTGGGGTCTCAGGGCGATAGGTGAAACGGCCAGGCACTGTCTTGGCTTCTTTTCTCCACATTGTTTCTTACTATTCACTAAGCTAGTTAAAGCTTCTTTACATGTTGTCTTGTATCCTGATAAAGCAAAATAGAAGGTTGCTAGGATCTTTCCGACCTTGACTCAGAAGTGTGACTTCTGCTGCAATCAGTTGGTCAAAACAAGGTACAGTAAAAGGCCAGCCCAGGTTCAAGATGGGGGGATGCCAGGAGCCAATTCCAGCATGACAGCAGGGCTGAATCATCTGGAGTGGCTGATGGCATTTCCCCAAAACTGAAAAGGATGCATTAAATTGATTGCTTGCTGCCAGATAGCTCAGGGCATCTTAATCTACATGTTATTGCCTCCTACTGGCCAAACACCTGAACAGCCGAAGGCATTTCCTCAAATCTGACAATGGACTGTGTATATGAAACCCTACCCTTTGAAATGTATATCTCCACCTCACCTCAGGACAATTTGTGTTAATAAAAAGCATGGGGTCCTGAGAGGAGGAGATCTTAGTTTCTTTAGCTAGGCTCCTCTGATCCCCAAATGCCTTTCAAAATTATGCTTCGTCTCTGGACTCTTTATTAAGTTACACACAGCCCTTCTCCAGATTGTTGAACCCTTCTTAATGCTAGAACAAGAACCCAGGCAGGGGGGAACAAACTCTGTCTCTTGATGGAAAAGGCAACAGGCAAGAACATGGATCTAAAACATGGATGGTTATCTTTGCAGACTATCTTATTTCCCTTTTCTGCCTTACTCCTTTCTCCCTTACCAGTGTTTCCTGGGGTCTTCTCCCAAATAAACTACTTAACATTCAAATTTTTGTCTCAAGATTTCAACCAAGAGGTCTAAGTAAGGTGACAGAGGAAAACCAGGTAGTGAATTGAGGATATTAGTAAAGGAATAAAGTAATAGGCCTTGGGGCTGGTTGAGAAAGACAGTGTAAAAGGGATTAAAAGAGTAGAAAACTCTTGACAATATCTATATCAACCTGATAAGTTTGGCAGGGAGATAAGCCTGGAGAGAAAGGAGACTATGGTGGTAGGTCCTGCAGGGGCAGAGTATATCTTGGGGACTTCAAGGAGCAAATTTCAGTGGAGCAAAGATGAGATTTCATCCATTGGCCTCTGGACAGGCTGCTGCCACCACCTTGGGAGTAAGGTTATCACTTTTGAGATACATTCTCTGGTTGTACATTAGGCAAATAGTCCTTCAGCTGTGTTACAGGTGGCCCACGACACTAGATCTGGTGTCCATTAATACAATCAGTGTGCAACACCTGGGAAGCGAGGTTGCCCAAAAGAGCTGAAGGGGAATCCCCTGCCTACTGAAGTTACAATCCTATGGAAGTATGCTACTTTTTAAAACTTGGTCTTGAACAAAAATACATATGGGAAAGAATAGAAGCTTCAGAGTCAGTTTGGGGTCACCAGTTAGGTGATACATGGTGTTGCAAAAGTAACTTAGCCTTTTTTAACCTCAGCCTTTCTTTTTTTTTTTTTAATATATTTTATTGATTTTTTACAGAGAGGAAGGGTGAGGGATAGAGAGTTAGAAACATCGATGAGAGAGAAACATCGATCAGCTGCCTCCTGCACACCTCCTACTGGGGATGTGCCCGCAACCAAGGTACATGCCCTTGACCAGAATCAAACCCGGGACCCTTCAGTCCACAGGCTGATGTTCTATCCACTGAGCCAAACCGGTTAGGGCTCAGCCTTTCTTGTATTGCATGGCATAAGTACCTCATTTAATTGTGATGATATTAAACAGTAAAACACTTGCTAAGTGCCTAGCTCAAAATAGGGTATAACTAAATATTAGTTCCCTTCCTTCTATCTTTTCTTCCCTCATCCTATAAACCAAGATTCACAGGAAAAATAGAACACACCTTTTACTGCTGTTGTTTTTGTTTCTGAAGGAGCACAGCCCATGTGGTTTACTATCTAGGACCCTAGTGGCCAAAGGGTTTACTCTGTCTCCCTTAGTTCTTGTTTGCTACTAATCACTGCTTAGGGAGACTGCATTTTACTGCCCAATCTGAGGAAATGTTTTCTTAGTTTAAATGGAAGACAAGAGGATTCATTTGACTGAGTAGCCAAACAAACTGCTTGGAAGGTATTTGGCATTCATATAGATTTTGGCAAGAAATAAGCTTCATTTGAACTCTGTTGTACTCTTATTCAATTTGTTAAAAACAGATTACAGTTATATTCAAGTAAGAATAAGGGAAATTTTTGCTATGTAATTTGTTTATGGATTTTTGTGAATTGTAAATTAAGCTTGGTGGCTTTTGGCTGAAGTATGTGTCTCTTCATTTCAAAGGAAGGAGTTAAAATTCTGATTCTTGTCATTAGTGTGGTTATAGATTAATTCATTCTTACTGCCCTTTCAAAACTAAATGAAGCCTAGTGATATTGATCCAACCTTTTTACATTTAAGTAGAATGATTTAGAAAGGACAGTAACTCCGTTGCACATATGAGATATATAAATAGCTTTTAGGGGATAGGAAGTTGTAAACAGAAACTTGAAGGTAATTTTGTCCTTATCCGCTCATTTAATTTAGCCTGCCAGTATTTGCAAACTGATAGAAATCGTTACTTTTTCAGATACTTTCTGCATATGGTGAGGTGTTTATGAGGTAGAAAACAAAAACATTTCAAAATTCCTTCTCCCATGATAGCAGTTTGCTCTTGATATTTCCTCAACTAGGAATACCCTTCTTCCCATAACAGAATACTTAACTCGATTGTTCTTTTTTCTCAACTCCCAGTTGCAGAGAATCATCCTTGATTCCGGCCTTCTGTCCAGGAATTAGATCCTATTTTCTAGGTGAGCAGCTGTTAGATCTTCAACTGATGGCTGTTCCTCTAGGTCCACATCTCTGCCCTGTTTATCCACGCCCCTCTAGCGACTCCATCATTGGCTTCCCTGGCCACCTCTAACTCTCCTGCATGCTGTGTGGTTGGCCACCTCCTGAGGTGTGATTCCTACTAGCCTAATTTCCTGCAGGGAGCAAAGCCTGAGGCACAGGTTTCTCCCTATTTTTTGCTCAGAGTATTTACTTCCTCCTGCTATGCACTATTATTATTTATGTATGTATGTCTTCTAGTATGTGTTGCTTCTGGTAGATCATAATCTCCCTAAAGACAAAACCAAAATTCTTTGTTATATGTATGTGTCTCACAGTGGATAGTACAGCACCTTGTACTAACGAGGTGTTCAATATATGTTTATTAAGGTTATTTGAATGAATGTAATCCAAACAGTTGTAAACAGTGTTGTAGTATTTATACTGTTTTCCTTTTTGATTCTAAGCAGTTTTTTTTATAAGGTGATATGTCTAAAGTTCTCAGAATCTTAATATTGCAGCATATTTTTCTTAAAATTCATAACAAATGTCCAATTACTTTATTTTCAAATTTAAAATTATTTTTAACACACCATTTACAAAATTATCTCATTCTCCTGAAGTACTGAGGTAAACAACTGTAGGTATCACAACTTCAGATGCCAGTTCATGATTTACTTGAGATTGTATGTGGGTGCCTGCATTTCCCCCACTTCATTTTCTGCAAAGGATAATCAGTCTCTCCTGAATATTTTTTTCATAGGCCTGAGATTTGAGGACTTTGCCAGACCTGTTTCATAGAAATCCTACAAGACCTCAAAAATTTTAAGAATTCAGAACTAAGGCAATTTATAGTCATAGAATGGGTCAGTTGCAAAGTAGAAACCATTTGTTCTAGCATCACATTTTATATGAGTAAACTAAAGCCTTAAGTGAAGGGACATGTCCAATGTCCCAAAGATGCTTAATGGTGGAGCCATATCTTCTCATGGCTAATGGAGAAGGGAGGCATAAACTTTTACTGTAACATAATAGAATTAGATCCAGAGGAATACCAAAAGAAAAAAAAAGTATAATAAGATTATTTGAAATGATAGCTCTCTTGCAGAGATTAGGTTAATGCGGAGTTTTAAATGAGATATTTTCTTCTACTACCTGATGTTACCATGTCCTATATTGCATCACGTCTAAAAGCAGATCTTGTAATGATAGAGATGAATAGGCTCAATTTTCAGCTTATTTTTAAATATTTTTTATTGATTTCAGAGAGGGAACAGAGAGAGAAAGAGATAGAAACATCAATGATCAGAATCATTATGGGCTGCCTTCTGCATGGCCCACACCAGGGATTGAGCCCTCAACTTGGGCCTGTGCCCTGACTGACAGGGAATCGATCCGAAACCTCCTGGTTCATTAGGTCGGTGCTCAATCATTGAGCCATGCTGACCAGGCTTCAGGTTATTTTTAAAAATTTTTTTACACTTGAGTGTGTGCTCATTTTTAATTTAGAAAATATAATTTAGTTGGGAACTTAATCATTGCCAGTTCTTTAGATAATTTCTCAAGATTTGAGATGTGTTGTGGGTTATTGTGAATCTTGACAAAGAAATTTCAGACAGGGATTCTTTTTATTAATTTATTCTCCTACTTTGGTTCTGGGATCTGACAAGAGTATTGCTCTTAAAGCATTTGGCTGATATTTTTTCCATTTCCAAAACTTTTGAGAATTTTCTATATATAAATTTCACTTGCTTTCTTTCCTAATTTGTAGCATATATTCCTTTAAATTTATTTATTGCCCACTTCCTTGTCCATTTGCTTCATGTGTCATGCTTCTCTAAGAAGCAAGTGGCATGTGTCTAGCCCATTTACTCCAATTCTTTTCTGCATTTCTTTGTACTTTTTTAGAGCTTTCTATTCCCAGAATACATCATAATATAAGAGTTTTAGTTCTAGTGTGGAGAAATAAACTTATAATCAAACAGCCTAACTGCAAATAACAGCCATAAACTATGAACAAAAACAAAACAAAATATAATACAATAATCTGAAGGTTTTAATCTGAACAATAGTAGAAAGGTTTTAGAGAGGAAATGAAACTTGGATAAAGCAACTGACATGGGGTGAAGTGAATTCCTGAGAGTATCTGAAGTTGTAGTGGCAACAAAAGTAAACTTCAAAAGAAATCCCACTGCTTTCTGACTAGAGGAACCCTGGGTAGGAGCAGAGATACCAGAGAGTGAGGGGTAGCACAGGAAAGGAAAGAGACAGAGATGGGGAACCTCAAATACAGTATATAAATTCCGCCCAAGTCTTTGGCTGACCCCTGAATCACACATGTATAGGGCAGACTGAACACAGGGCAGAGATTAAAGTTTCAGACTAGTTAAGTTAATGGCCTGCTAAAACAAAAATTTCAGCACTGTCTGGCTGTATATAATACAATCCATAATATCCACAATTATCACTGACAGTGTTCATTTAACCCCAAATTAGTTTTTTTAAACAAACAGCAAACTGTAACCCTTTCTCAAAGAAAAAGAAAATCAACAGATGACAATTATGAAATGACCCAAATGTTGGAAGTATCAGACAAGAAAATTAAAGCAGCTGTTACAACTGTACTAAATGAGGTAGAAGAAAATATGGTTAACCCATTGCACGCCTTAAGTGTCTGTAGATGCAAGCAGCAGACCTTCCCCACATGCC
The DNA here is from genome assembly GCF_000412655.1 of Myotis brandtii. Classification (NCBI taxonomy): domain Eukaryota; kingdom Metazoa; phylum Chordata; class Mammalia; order Chiroptera; family Vespertilionidae; genus Myotis; species Myotis brandtii. The sequence continues at coordinate 792,762 of NW_005367587.1, read as the reverse complement.
ACGCGTGTCTATAAAAAAAGTCCCTAAGTGGCAACCCTGACCAACTTTAAATTCATTATTCATGAGAATTTTCAGCTGAAAATATTCAAGAACACCTGAATTGTGAGTAATATATTTATTTTTATAATATTCTTTGCAAAATATTCATTTCACTTTCAAAGTTGAGCTATCAGATGTTAAAGTACGCATACATTTTTGGGGGACACCCTGTATATATGTAGTAACTAAATAAAAATTTGAGAACAGAAAAGTACATTGTCTGAAACAAATAAATCACTGAACAGGCTTAATAACGTAATGGAAAAGGCAGAAGGAAAAGTGAGTAAACTTGAAGATCCATAGATATCATCCAATCTAAAAAGAAGTGAGGAGAAAAAGAGTAGAAAAATAAGCAGAACCTGAAGAACAATTTGAAAAGATGTGTCATATAAGTAATTTAAGAACAAGAATAGAGAAAATATTTAAATATTTTAAGAATAAAGGTTAAAACTTCACAAATTTTGTGGAATTCAAACATACATTTAAGTTTAGTGAACCTGAAACACAATAAATTTGAAGAAAACAATGCCTTGGAATCTACTAATAAAAGAGAAAGATGCAAATTGACTGTACCTTTGCGATGCCCACCAGCCAATCAGGAGTGAGTATGCAAATTAACCCAACAAAGATGGTGGGTTAATTTGCATATGTAGGCGCCGAGCGGCCGGTGGTGGGGTGGGATGCTTGCGTCATCACCATGGTGACAACGCAGGTGTTCCATACCATCCCAGCTGCTCCGGGCCTCTGGGCAGCATAGGAAGGCAGAAAGGTGGCTCCAGGCAGGAGCGAAGGCAGAAAGGCGGCTCCGGCCACAGCGAAGGCGGTGCCGGCAGCCAGGGGAAGGAAGGCCCATTCTTGCACAAATTTTCGTGCATCGGGCCTCTAGTATTATATAAAACTGCTGAAAGCCAAAAATAATATTGCATTCAAAGTTGGATTTAGTTTTGTGGAGAGATTATAATGTTCTGTTTGAATATACTTTTAAAAAGATGAGGAAGCCTGACTGGAGTGACTCAGTAGTTGAGCATTGACCTATGGACTAGGAGGTCAGGGTTTGATTCCTGGTCAAGTCACATGCCTGGGTTGCAGGCTCAAACCCTAGTTTGGGGCATGCAGGAGACAGCCCATCAATGATTCTCTCTCATTATTGATATTTCTATATCTCTCTCTTTCTCCCTTCCTCTCTGAAATCAAATATATATATATATATTTAAAAGATGAGGAAGCATTAGAAGGTAGTGTTTAAGTAACAGGTTTTAGTCACATAACATAATCTCTGTCAGCTATTAGCTCTGTGACTTTGATCCAGTTCTTTCCTTTAAGCATCATGTTTTCTTTATAAAATGGTGATGAAAATCAAAATAAGACTACCTCATATGGCTGATGCACATATTAAATTAAATATATGTAAAACTCTTGGCAAAGCACTTAGTAGGAGCTAAACAAGTGATAGCTGTTGTTACCTCTCCCCACTCAGTGTTCTTTGCTTGATTTTGCTTCTTAATCCTAATTGCAAGTAATTTTCTTTCTCATAAGTCCTCTGTATAGTTTTGATATAATTGTTTAATCACCCTATGCAATGAGTTTAGGTGCTTTTTTGTTTCCTATGGTGCAGTTTTTATAACATAGACCTTAACTGGTTTCTGAAGTTTTAGTAAATGTTGCCTTTATTAAAAACATGTTTTTTGTTTCAGATTTTAGACAGAAAGATTTTATTCTTTTTTTATTACTGAGTTATATATGTAGAACTCAATGACAATGAATACAATACATTATGAAAACTCAAGGGATGTAGCTAAAGAAGTTCATAGGGGAAATGTGTAGCTTTAAATTTATATGTTAAAAATGACTAAAACTTACTAAGTTAGAAAAGATACAATAATGTAAAACCAAAAAAATGTAAAATCAGGAAAATAGCAAAATAATATCAGAAATAAGTGAAATGAAAAAGTAATAAAGACAGTTAACAAAATAAAACATTGGTTCTTTGAAAAGACAAGTATGATAGACAAATAAATTTCTGGGAAATTTTATCATAAAGAAGGTACAAATAAACAGCATTAAAAAGAAAAATCTATTTAGAGATTTAAAATAATTACGGAATACTGTGAACAAATTTGTACTGTTTATTTGAACTAAATATTCAACCTACTTTAAAACTTAGATTAAATGGACAATTTTATAGAAAAATATAACTGAATTCAAAGGAACTGGTAAATCTGAATAGACTATTATAAATAAAAATATTACATAAGTGGTTAAAATTACATAAGTATACACAGACATACACACACCTGCACACACACATTCTTAGCAAAGTCCTAATATATTTAAAGGCAACATTTAGTCCCATTTGTTCATTTTTGCTTTTGTTGCCCTTGCTCTACATCAAACTAAAAAGTTTTGCACCATCAACAAAATGAAAAGACAGTCTACTGAATGGAAGAAGATATTTGCAAGTGATACATCAATAAGGGGCTAATATCCAAAATATATAAGCAACTCATGCAACTTAACAACAAAAACAAACAATTGAATTTAAAAATGGGCAGAGAACCTGAATAGACATTTCTCCAAAGAGGATATACAGATGACCAACAAATATGTAAAGAGATGTTCAACATCACTAATCATCAGGGAAATGCAAATCAAAACCACAATGAGATATCACCTCACACTTGCCAGAATGGCTATCATAAAAAATCAACAGATAACAAGTAATGGCAAGAATGTGGAGAAAAGGGAACCCTTGTACACTGTTGGTGGAATTGTAAATGGTGCAACCACTATGGGAAACACTATGGGGAATCCTCAAAAAATTAAAAATAGAACTGCCAAATGATTCAGCAGTTCCACTTATGGGTATTTATCCAAAGAAAACAAAAACACTAATCCAAAATGATATATGGACCCCTATGTTTATTGCAGCTTTATTTACAACTAGAGGCCTGGTGCACAAAATTCATGTGTGTTTTCTCTTTTAAATATAGCACCTCTATGTCTTAACAGGAGAATTCTGTGAAGATCTAGCCTGACATCCTATATAATAAAGAGGTAATATGCAAATTGACCCTCACACTGTAACACCATTACAGGATGGTGACGTGCACAGCGGGGGTGGGGCAGCAGGGGTGGGGCTCGCAGCCACTCCTCAGGGCTTCCGCCAGGGTTCCTGCGGGCCTCAGGGGCGCCGGGGTCCTGGTGGCCGCTTCGCGCAATTTCTGCCGGGGTTTTTGTGGCCCCGCATGTGGGCTGTGTGGGCAGGGCCTAGCAGCTGCTCCGCACAGCCCGGAGGCGGGGCATTGGGGCGGCACTCCAGGACTCGGGGCCGTCCTGCGGCCTCATGGCCCTGGGGTGGGGGGAGGGTCCCGGGTCTCGCGCGATTTCCCGTGACAGGTCACTAGTTTTAATAGGAAACAAGAGAATACTCCTGTGAGGTGCCCTTTACACTTTCCTTTCTTTTGGCTTGAATGCTCTTTCTCCAAGGATATCTTTCTAACTCATTTCCTCTTTTATCTTAGGCCTTTACCTGAATGTGATCTTTCAGTGATACCATCACTGGCCGCCTACCTAAAATTTCACCCCCAACTCTCTCATCCCAGCATTTATTTCTCTGTTCCTTGATTCATTTTAATTCCTTAGAATAGACCAGTGGTCGGCAACCTGCGGCTCACAAGCCACATGTGGCTCTTTGGCCCCTTGAGTGTGGCTTTTCCACAAAATACCGACTTCTGCGCATGGGCCACGAAGTTTCAATCGCACTGTATGTGTGCGCCCACACGTGGTATTTTGTGGAAGAGCTACACTCAAGGGGCCAAAGAGCCGCATGTGGCTCGCAAGCCACAGTTTGCCGACCACTGGAATAGACCATTGCCTTATTATATTGTATATTTAACTTGTTTTTCTTGCTTATTATCAATTGCCCACACAAAAATATAATCTGTGTGGGATCAGAAATTTTTGTTCATTTTGTTTACTCCTATATTTTCACCACCTAGAACAGTGTCTGGCACATAGTAATAATAAGTATTGGTTTAATAAATAAATGTAATATCTAACAGCTGTACTATGTGCCTGTCCCTGAACTAGGTGATATGATCTACACTAATAAAAGAGAAAGATGCAAATTGACTGCACCTTCACAACGCCCACCAACCAAGCAGGATTGAATATGCAAATTAACCCAACAAAGATGGTGGGTTAATTTGCATATGCAGGCGTCAAGGGGGCGGGGCGGGACGCAGGCGTTCCCCACTGCCCCAGACGCTCGGGGCCTCTGGGTAGTGTGGGAAGGCAGAAAGGTGGCTCTGGGCCAGAACGAAGGCGGAAAGGCGGCTCCGGCTGGAGTGAAGGTGGTGCCGGCAGCCAGGGGAAGGAAGGCCCATTCTTGCACAAATCTTCGTGCATCGGGCCTCTAGTATAAAAGAAAGAAAGATAGGCAGATTCCAGCCTTCATGAAGATGACGGGCTTGTAGAGAACACAGACTATGAAAAAAACAGTTTATCACTTCAAGTACACAAAGGCTGTGAATTCAAATGAATTTTTGATATCTTATTGGTACCAGGTGGGCAACTCCTGAAGAAAAATATAGAAGCATAGTGGTTACTTTTTGTGTGCAATGCATCTAACACTTCTTATCCTGTTTCTTTATCTGAGAACAAAGGAAAGGACACATACACACACACACACATACACACACACACACTCCAACTTACATACACTAAAAAGATAAATACTTAGAAAATAATTTTATTGAGGGAACTGACATAAGCTTTAAAGTAGTGAGAAAATAAAAGCAATTATGTGTGAAAAAAAGAATTCCAATAAAGTTTTCATGATACCAAGCTTTCCTTCCCATGGTAGCCACTGTTTAATAAGCACAAAATGCAATGAAAGGGCCTAACTCTATATTCTGCTGCCTCATAATTGTACCTAAAGAGCAAATACACATTTGTCTTTTATAACTCTGCAGGTAGTATATAGAGGAGGATATGCTGTTACTTTATCATAGTAAATAATAAAGTTCATGACTATATTTACACAGGCTGAGTTTCCAGCATGATAAATCATGTGAAGAATGTTAAATCTCTAATATGTGTTTAATGTACATTTCAGTTTATTTTTCTCCTAACTATAATAGTAGCAATTATTTTATATATTATATATAGGAGGGGAAGGCTGTGTTACCTAAGGGCAGAGCTAATAGATTTCTTGGCAATTTTTCTAGCATGTTAAAATCTCTTCCATTTCTAACTGCTGTTTTCTTTCTACCACTCTGACTTACACTTTTTTAAAAATGTATCATCCTAAATACCTACTTACTTTTTTTCTACCTTTGAGCCCTGTTTCTTCCATTTTTCTCTATCTAAAATGCCTGCTCCTGGGTTAGTCAAATCATATCTCTCTTTCTGCAGAAACTGGCTGGCCAATGTAAAGGAACTAATTTGTAGTGAGCCCTTCTCCTAAATATCAGCTGCTTTCAGAGATACACCTTCATTCAATCGCCGTTCAACACTATGGTGTTAGATAAAATTCTCACATTTTCTATAAGATGAAACTGAGTATTAGGGAGTTTATGTAAATTTCCTCTAGGATACACGCTTGTAAGCTGGAATTCAGATCCTAAACTTTTAATTGGAAGTGGTAGCTGTCCTCATTACAATTCCATTGCTTCTCCTACACATTCTAGACCTCCAGCCAACCTAGAATTGCTTTGAATTGTTCCTGACTTGCTACTGGTTGAATGAAATTTACAATAGATGAGTACCAATAGTATCAAGGCTTTCATGTGGTAGATAGGGTTGGAATGTAGAGAAAACAAGGCTAGGAGTAGCTGTTAACTACTTAGTTTTAGTTTCTTGATTGAAAGCTCCTGCTCCACACCTAATATTTATACATCTGACAAATACTTATGGAGTGTTTATTGTGCGCCTGGCACTAAACTAGACCCTGGATATAGAGTGCCAAGCAAAATGATGTGACCTCATTAGGTGTACAGCCTCATGGGGGAGAGAGATAATAAACACATACACCAATAACTACATGAATTATTCAAACTCTCATAAATGCCAACAAGAACAAAATAATGGAGGTTCTGTTTCAGGAAAAGTAGCCAGAAGTGGCCTCTTAGGGAGAGTAGAAGAAACAAACAATAGTTTGGGAGCTGCAGAACTCTCTCAGAGAACTGAGTCTCAACTTCGGCCACACCAGGTGTCTATTAACAAGTGGGATTTGGGTGGCTCACCTCTGCCCACTGTGGGTCCAAACCAACCAGGCTTCCTAATCCGTTGTAAACATCTGATACTCAGATTCTCATCATTTAGTTTTATAATGATTAAGAGGAAAAGAAGGAAGGAAAAGTGAAAGAGGTTGGAAGATTATTACTCTTTCAAAGGCTGCAAAACAACTTGTTTGAGAATGTTATTTCCACTTGGCCAGAGTGGCTCTGGCCAAGCGTCAGCCTATGAACCAGGAGGTCATGGATCGATTCCCTGTCAGGGCACAAGCCTGGGGTTGTGGGCTCAACCCTTAGTAGGAAGTGTGCAGGAGGCAGCCGATCAGTGTTTTTCCCTCATTGATGTTTCTATCCGTCCCTCTCCCTTCCTCTCTGAAATCAATAAAAATATGTATTTTTTAAAAAGAATGTCATTCCCTAATTTTATGCAGTGTGAATTTTCTTAATCATCAGAAATAGATGGAAACACAATTTATTCAAAATTCCTTTAACTGATATTTAAGCCACCTACTGTTTATTAGGTCCTGTGGTAAGGACTAGAGTTGTAATAGTGAATAAGATAGAAACGCTACGCCCAAGTTTACAGTCTTTGGTGAAGGTCAGGTACAGTGTAGTCGTGTGATGATAATTAGAACAAGATGAAGCCCAGAACATCAGATTCTGGAGAAGATCATGCCTATCTAAGACCCCAAAATGTATGTGTACAAGCAGGTCAATAGAATTTTCACATTCTCCAAGAGCAAATAATTCCTTTCCATAGTTGAGAGTATTTTGAAAATGTAATTCTTAATGTTTATCTAAATTCTAGTTTTGTTCATTTTTTTTGACTAGCGCTTTAATTTTTATATAAGAATTTTTTAAAAAATCACCTAATTTAAAATAAAAAACACGTGATTTTCCTCTTAATACACTTTGAAGTGTGGATTACAGGATAAATAGAGTTATTAACAATTAGTGTTTTGTAGTTCAGGTTTCTACCTGAGAGTTTAAATTCATCATGTTTACATATAAACTTTGATATTAAATTTGTTTCATTTTAGGAAGTAGCCATTAATGCTAGAAAACTCAAATATAGCATTTTTTATAAACTTAGTTTTTCATGCATTTTGTAGGTTTATTATAGCTGGTCTGACTTAATATCTAGACAGATCAAACTATGCCCTTGGGATAAGGGGTGTTTTTGGATAATTTCCTTCTTCTTTCCTTACTGTACTTTCTTTATCTGTTTCCAACTCTCAGAATTGATAAATAGATAACTGTTGCTTCTCATGCTTCCTTTGTCTGACAGAAAGATAGATTTTAAGCATAAAGGTCTAATTCTCAGTAATTTATAAAATTAAGTATAATTAATAAGTTTTTCAAGTCTACTTTTAAAATTACAATTCCTCTTACTCCTCATAGTCTTTCTGTTCAGATAAACCACAGAAGTTAGGGAACTTCAATTTTTAAACATTAATTGGATTTATTGATGATTAAAGTCTATATTTTTATAATAACAATATAATAATGATAGAGCACCCAGCTCAGTAGTGGGTCTAGAAGAAGTAAATACATATTAAATAAAATTAAAGTATTTGGGATTAAATGGAATCTTTTCTCAACATAGATCAAATTTTAAATGTAAAGCACTTAAAATGTTTGTGAGGATGCTTATTCAGTCATAAGGGAACTGTTTTTTAGTCTAAATTTAGGTTTACAGCCCATTAATGGAGCCACTGGCCTTGCAGACCCAGCCAAAGCCCTTTTCAGTGTCCTAAGTGAATTAGCTATGAGATTTATTAATGGCTCCAGAGGCACCATTAAGAATTCCTTCTTTCACCTCTAGCCAGGCTCAGTGTGGAGGACAAATATATTTCCTAAACTTCACAATAGTGTTGGACCTATTCAGTTCCCACTGGGGAAACAGCTGTGCCAACCTAGAAGTGAAAAGAACTTAAAAAAAAATCCTCTACAGTGTAACTCCATTTGGGATGGTGCTGATAGTAAGTAACTTCACCCTCACGTGACCCAAACAGTTCTAGAGATTAGGTAACTGCATGGGATTCTGAAGACACCATTTAACTGTTCTGGATCTGTGCTGTCTTCCAAATCACAGCAGAAATGAGGATGAGAACAATAGCAGTATGCATTCTGTCCACAAGTGATTGTTAAGGAACCCACAACACCTCAGCCTGATTCCAGTTGGATAATTACATTTATTTTGTCCTCGTTTTTCAAATCCTGTTGTTTTAGTTAAATATGGAAATTGATCCTTCATTTTTCACCCAGAAAAATGGACAGAATTGCTGCACATGTTACTATTTAGATCCTACTATCTTCCTCTTTACCAAAGGGGATGGTGTTTAAAAAGACTGTTTAGAATTGCTTATTGTGGCTATCAATATTGTTATAGTTTCCTGATTCAGAAATGTTCGGTGAACATCCAGCACATGATTGGCTTGTGAATGAGTTGTGGAATACAGAGTGATATCTCAAGAAAGCCATTTTTTTCTATCTCCCTACTGCCTGCTTAGCTTAGCCCCTTACCTTAAAGCAGCGGTTCTCAACCTGTGGGTCGCGACCCCTTTGGCGGTCGAATGACCCTTTTACAGGGGTCGCCTAAGACCATCCTGCATATCAGATATTTACATTATGATTCATAATAGTAGCAACATTACAGTTATGAAGTAGCAATGAAAATAATCTTATGGTTGGGTCACAACATGAGGAACCGTATTTAAAGGGCCAGAAGGTTGAGAACCACTGCCTTAAAGGGACAGACATTCCCTCTTTTTCTCATACAACTAGGACAGTACTAGTAGCTTCCATTTAGCAATGCTTGCTTTCGAGCAGGCACTGCGCTAGATCTTTTAAACGACTGTAACATAATACACACAAACAATCCTATAGGGTAGATATCATTTTACAGACAGAGAAAATGTAACTTGTTCAAGATCACACAATTGAAGAGACGGGGTAGGGGGGGGGATGGGGGGCTGGAATTTGATCCCAGGTTTGCCTGACACCAAAAGCTAATCACTTAACCACCACCCTGCCTCACAGAACTGTTGCTGTCCAGAACTCTGTGAGACCCAGATCTGTGGATCATTGATCCCATGAACAGCCTCTCTCAGTGCTTGGTTCCACTCCACACAGGCTGACCCACTGGCTGAACCTCAGAACCATCATGTGGCACTAGCATCAGAAGGGGCAAATAACAATTATGGTTCCAGGCCACAAGGAAACTGAGCTGTTGAGAGAAACTCTATGCTGCATCACTTTATCTGCACAACTGAAATGGTACCCTTACCACCACCATTACCTACCTTTAGTTGTTAGTGATTCTCTCAGCACTTGTCTACATTCTTATCCTCCTTTTCTTTCCCTGGTGGTGGGGTTATAATAGTGTCTTTGGCAAGGTTAGCAAGAAACTTACTTATTTACTTTGGTTGCCAATAAATAACTAGCTTGTTAATAATTGTGCATATGTTTTATGTGGCCTTAGATAATCTGAGATAATTTTACAAATCTGGCATTAGAGATTGGATCAATATCCCTTCATACCTGGTCTCCTATTACATAATTCTCTATTAACAAAAAGTAGGTTATATAAGGAAAAAATTACAATTTAAAGTAATTTACTAGCGGCATTTTATAAGTGATACACACTCATGTACTCATAACTTTTTTTTTAAGCCTCATGCAAGGATATTTTTCCACTGATTTTTAGAGAGAGTGAAAGGGAGGGGGAGAGACAGAGAAACATTGATGTGACAGAGACATATTGATTGGTTGCCTCCTGCATGTGCCCCAACCAGGGCCAAGGATCATGCCTGCAATCAAGGTATGTGCCTTTGACCCAAATGAAACCCAGGACTCTTCAGTTCGTGGGTCATTGCTTTATCCATTGAACCAAACTGTCTAGGATAACTTTTTAATTACTTAAATATCAGTTTTTGCTTAATAATATAAAATAATAAATCTGATAGTTTTCTTGCTTTAAAGTATACCAGATCTATCACAAATGCCTTAAACTGTAGCATGTTTACATCTTTATGTAAGCTGTATGTAAATTTTTTTGTTTTGTTTTTCCAGGTTGTTGGGGTTTTTTCTTTGTGTTTTTTTTTTTGGCTATTTTTAGAGCAATTTGGGTTTACAGTAAAAATAATAGGAAAGTATATTAACATTTTTAGCACTTTTAAATTGTTAGCTCTATGAAAGTAAGATGTATTCCAGTTTATCTTTTAGCATATCATAGCACCAAGCACAGCACTTTGCATGTAATAGACACTCATTACATATCATTTACTTAGTGAATAAATTAGTGTGTACTAGGTTGAACAGATTTGCAATCCTAAATTGTTCTTGTCATCATTTCACTCTACATAATTAAAGACGCTTTACTAAAATGATTAAAATGTGCTATTGAATTACTGGAATAGGTTCTAAAGCAGTGGGATGAAAGAAACTGTGGCTGTACCCCTGTGTGGAAACAGGAGGATGAGTTTCTCACTGTGGGGTATACTTGGTGGATTTTATGTATAACTCAAGTAATTGACTTCCCTTAGGAAGGTTAGATTTATGATTTCCATATGGCACTTTATAACTTTTCTTTCACTGCTATCTGCCAACTAAAAATTTTCCCTATTATAAAATAACTAGAGGCCCGGTGCATGAATTCCTGCACCAGTGGGGTCCCTTGGCCTGGCCTGCAGGATCGAGCCGATACTGGCTCTTTGACATCCCCTGAGGGATCCCAGATTGCGAGAGGGTGCAGGCCAGGCCAAGGGACCCCACCGGTGCACTATCAGGGCCAGGGAGGGATGCGGGAGGTTGGCCAGCTGGGGAGGGACCACAGGAGGGCTCCAGAGGATGTCCAGCCTGATTCGCTCAGTCCCAATCAGCTGGACCCCCGCAGCAAGCTAACCTACTGGTTGGAGCATCTGCCCTCTGGTGGTCAGTGCACATCATAGCGACTGGTCAGCCAGTTGACTGTCTGCCCCTTGGTGGTTAGTGCACTTCATAGCAAGTGGTTGAGCAGCCTTAGCATATCATTAGCATATTATGCTTTGATTGGTTGAATGGACAACCAGACGACTGGACACTTGGCATATTAGGCTTTTATTATATAGGGCTAGAGGCCCAGTGCACGAAGTTCGTGCACGGGTGGGGTCCCTAGGTCTGGCTGGCGATCAGGGCTGATCAGGGCCTTCCAGTTGCTGGCCGGGGCCTTCCTTCCTGCTGGCTGCCGACTGCTGGCCAGGGCCTGCCAGACAGGGGGAGGGACCAAGGGAGGTTGGCTGGCCATAGGAGGTTGGCTGTGGGAGCGCACTGACTACCAGAGGGCAGCTCCTGCATTGACCATCTGCCTCCTGGTGGTCAGTGCATGCAAGCTACCAGTTGTTCCAGTCATTTCAGTTGTTTTGGTCATTCCGGTGTTCGGTCACTTAGGCTTTTATATATATAGACTAGAGGCCTGGTGCACGGGTAGGGTCCCTAGGCCTGGCCGGCAATCAGGACCGATCTGTGGGGCGACCAGCGGGGTGATCAGGGCCCCTGCTTGCAGCTGCCTTGGTTGGCTTGGTGCCACCCACTCACCAGCCCCATTCCCCACCGCCACCACCAGTTGCATCTCTCTGTGGGCAACCTGCGGGGCAGTCGGGGGGGTCCTGCTGGCACTCACCTTGGCTGGTGGCCTAGCATTGCCCGCTTGCCAGCCCTGACCCTCATCGCCGCCACCGTTCACCTTCCTCTGAGGGGTGACTGGCAGAATGATTGGGGACCCCCTGCTGGCACCCACCTTGGCTGGTGGCAACCTGGCTCTGCCTGCCTGCCAGCCCCGCCCCCAGCGGCTGGTCAGGGCCTGCAGGCTGGGGGCAGTTCCTGCATTGAGCGTCTGCCCCTGGTGGTTAGAGTGTGCGTCATAGCAACCGGTCGTTCCGCCAGTCATTCCGCCGTTTGGTCGATTTGCATATTAGGGTTTTATTATATAGGATGTTTTTGTACACATTACCTATATATAAAAATAAATAGAAACATTAAAATCAGTCATCACCCTATTATCCAGATATAATTACTCAACATTTTTGTATGCTCTATTTTTCATCTTCTAAGCCATTTCATCATGTCCATGCAAATGCTACTCTATATGTTTATATAACATTATAGTACCACCAGTTACCCTGTGGATTATTACAAAATATTTCTTTACATTGATATGTTATGTTTTCTTATGTTATTTTTCTACTATTGGACATTTAGGTTGCTTTTAGTTTTTCTCTATCATAAAAATTACCATTTTAACATAAATCTTTTTGTTTTCAGTTATGTAAGATAGATTTCTAGAGCTAATTAATGACTACAGATTTTGAACTTTAAGTTCTTGACACATACTACCCAGTAGTTTTCCGGAAACATTTTGGCAATTCACACACTCATCAGAAGTGTATAAAAAGGGTGTTCTATTGAACCATCATCAACATTGATTATTACCTTTATATACTCTTAAGCAAGTATTAGACCTACTGATTTTAATATTACTGTCATTCACTATGCTGAAAAAAAGTATATAAATTAAACACTTCAGTTTGCTTTCAGAAAGAATTATGAAATATTTTTAAGGGTCATAGTAGTGTGGAGGCTGCATGTTACATTACAGTTTCCAAGTACATGCAGATGTGTTTCAGGTCTAATTGTAAATTCTGCGTATTTTTGTCTAAGCTGGACTTATGTTTTCTGTATTGACACTCACTTCATTGTCAGTTTTCCAAAAGTGTTTGGTGTGGTTTTAACATTCCCTCTCATAACAAGCAATGTCATATCTATTTGCTGTTGTAACTGAAGTTAATGAACATTCCAAATTTACTTTATTTATTTATGCATTTTTTTGTGGACTGCTCTACAAAAGCAACTTTCTTCCTCACCAATATACTAAACTGAGTACAGATGAATCTGAGTGGTTTCATTTTAGAGATTAGTAGTCATATGTGTATTAGGAAGGCAATAGTCTTGGAAGAATACCAAAAAAAAAAAATCATTTTAAAGTGTTTGCCTCGTTCTCTAGTGAAAGCATTTTCGTTTCAGAGGCCATGGTGAGTCTTAGTCCCTTGCTGGTGCTTGTCTTGATAACACTGTGAGGGACTCTATGAGTGTATATATTCACACACATGAATTTAAGGTGATTTGAAATATCCTCTAGGGAAGATATAGGTATAAAATAACTCACCTCTTTAAACGCTGCAGTATTTCCTACTTCTCTGCAGAAATTGTCTCAGCATAAAACTGATTCTATTTAGAAAATGAATTTTTACTTATATATTTGTTTTGCATTTCAGGTACCTGATAAATCTCATCTGTCTGTGTCCCATAGCTGCACAGGTATGTATATGAATTATCTATAGTTACATAAATCTATGTGTTAACTGACATGTTGTTATATTTTTGTGTATTAAAATTGTTTATAGATTTCATAATGTGAAAATGTTAATTTTTGAGTCCTTGTAAATATTGACAGCTTCAAAGGATAGTACATTTTATATACACCTTGCACTTTATTGTAAGAAGCAAAGAAACATTTCTAAGATTTGATGAGGCAGAATAATTTTAATTACAAAACATTCAGCTGGTGAAGCATTAGAGAATGTTTTATGGAACTGTACTATTAAAGCCAAATTATGGGGTCAAATTATTGCAGAACCACCGTTTTTGACATTATTGCTTTATTTTCAAACTTTTTTCTGCTTTAGAGTTTATATTCTGTGGTCATTGCTGTAGGTAAGGAATGGCTGCAGATGTACTGTCTGCTGCACTGTCTCAAGCAGAAGGGAAACGGAAAAAGATGTTTGCACCTGTTTAAAATCTCAGCTGTACGGTGTTGTGGTTCCCGGGCAACAGGCAGGAATTTTCAGAAGCTAGGTTGCACCTGCTCAGTTGTGGATTGCAGCTGTGTCTTATGAGTGAGCGCACAGAGAAGCATGTCAGCAGTTTGCTTGTGCTGTTACGTATTTTGTATACTCTGAGTTCGAAAGATTCTTACTTGATGTAGACCTTGAACTATTATATTGATTACTTGTAAAACTCACTGATTTTAGCTCCCAAATATTTTCTCCCAAATCTGTCATTCTGAGTCTCAAATATTTTTTTAGTTAACTGTCCTAGATTATATGTATGTTAACTTCTTTAAAGGATACCTGTGGAAAGGAGATCTCTCCAGATAAGTGGGTTGCTAATAATTTTTGTCCTGATAGACACATTTTGTGTTTGGCTCAATTTCACCATGTTGGCAACCCCACTATGTGAGGCTGGATGTAGTTATTGATCCATTTAACTGAACAGATTTGAAAGCATTTGGCCATTAGTGGACACATGGGGCGTATTCAGAAAATTTAAGGGTATATTGTAAGATGAATTCTGGATTTGGGCATGTGTCTCTTTTGCAGTTGGGTGTAAGTGAGAAAGAAGAAAAAGTGAAAATTAAATAGCACTCTTAGAAAAGGGGATACAGCTCAGATATAGTTTTCAAGGCTGGAACATTATTCTTTACTTTCATCAAATTCTAGGCACTTGGTATTTTCCTAAGTGCTGTCAGTGATGTTTCTTTTAGTTGATAGCTCTGTATATTTTCTGATAAATATCTATATTTTAATATAAACAAGCTATTATAGACTGTATCTTATATTAGTTAAGTTTTATAAATGCACTATAAAAAGCTGCAACTCAATATAAAAAGTATAGTTAAATAATTTATTTAGTAATCCCAAATTCCCCATATTGAAAATTTATTCAAATGACTGGCATTAATCTCATTAACATATTAAAATGCTGAGGAGTTTCTATCAGTATTTAGTACAAAGCTTTAGAGCTGGTGTATCTTTTTCATTTCTTGACCTATTTAAATCTGTTTTTAAAAATAAATCACCATAATATAAATTTAACATCTTTGGAAGTAGGAAACATAGGTGCTGAGATAAGTAGAGATTGTCCTCAGCCCCTTAATGCAATGCCTTGTACATAGTAGGCGGTCAATAAATTTTAAATGAATGTATACATGAATAAAACATGTCTGAATTATAATAAAAATAGAGGGCTAGAGAGTCCTAGAAACTTGTTCCTCATTAAATATTTTGGATGGGACTTTATGGCGTTCCTTTAGTTCTCATAATGCTGATTAGACAGAGATGAGACTACTGATAAATTCTTTCCTTAAAATGAGAAATGAATATGTAAGAATTGATCCTCATTATCACTAAGAATTGACATCACACTATTCATAATATACTTTATATTCATTTTTGTTGACTATGAGAAAATTCTTTATATTATCCTTATTCTATACACAGTGCTGAGATATTTAATATGACTAAGTTAAATGGAACTTGTCACGGTGGAAATATGTTGCAGCATAGGAATAAACTAATCTCCTGTGTTATATAATTAATGCTATAGGTTTCTGAGCAATCGCTTATTCTCTTTGACCTCTCTCTCTCTCTCCCTCTACCCGTCCTTCTTCTTTCTCCCCCACTCCTACTCCCATCTGTACCTTCCTGAAACACACAGAAAAATGTATGTTGACTTTCTTTGGCTCAGGTGAGATCAGGTCATATTAAAGATATGTGACTGTTTTGGTAAACAGAAGTAATGAGCCCTGTGTTTACTGTATACATGTTTATAATTATGGTTTCTATTATTTACTAAATTTTAACTGTAAATAGATAAAGTCAAGAGTAGATAATTAAAACCTGCTTTTGATAGGCTACTCTAAAGTTCCATTTTGTGTGGCATGAGTCAGTCACATAAGAATGGCAGAAGTTGCATAATGAGTCAGTATCTATTGTATCAAACCATCTTGTTTAGGCTTCTCAAATTTTGGTACCACTGGTATATGATATTCACGGGTGCTGCTAGGCTTGGAAGGACCCTTCCACTGGGACCAGTTTTTCTTTTTCCTTAGTTGACACCAATGGGTGAAAGACCAATATCAAGGACATTATTATTATTATTATTATTATTATTAGAACGTTAGTGTGGTGGATTAAACTATATTCCTCTGTTGATCTCAACATTAGAAACTAAGAGACAAGACAAAAACATGTATTAACTAGAATATTAAACCAGTAACAGCAGCTTCTTCAGTGACTTGTTCCGGAATTAGTATGGAATACCAAGGAGGGATAAATCACCAAGCCCCAGGATTCCTGGGCACAATTGAAGAATTTTCTGTGATTTCAGGGTTAAAGAAATAAAGTAAGAAAATCAACATTTATTTAGAACATAGCATGTCTAGATATAATTTCTTTCATTCTTCCCTTCCCTCCTTCTCCCCTCCTCATTTCCTTCATTCCTTTTATTCCACATAGTAAATGGAACCCTACCATTTGCCTGACAGTGCTAGGCTAAGAATAAAACAAAGTCCTTGCTGGCCTTGGCCGGGTAGCTCAGTTGGTTAGAGCATTGTCCCGATACGCCAAGGTTGCAGGTTTGATCCAAAGTCAGGGAACATAAAAAAATCAACCTATGAATGCATAAATATGTGGAACAACAAATCGATGTCTTCCTCTCTCTCTTCCTCTCTCTCTCTAATCGATAAAAATAAATCGGGAAATAAATAAAGAAATAAAGCAAAGTGCCTGCCTTCAGAGAGCATACAGGCTAGTAGAAGACAAGGGTATATCAACAAAGATTGTATTGGCCTCACCATTTATTATTATTATAGACTTAGTCAAGTTACCTAACCTTTCTGTTCCTTTGTTAGTTCATTTTTAAAATTGGAGAAATAATAGTATCTACCTCATATACTGTTATGTTGAGTTAGATATAACACAATACAGGTAAAATTCTTAGTTTGGTGCTTGGCACATAGCAAGTGCTCAATAAATCTTAGTGACACTACTGTTATTTCTATCACCACTATCTTCACTGCTATCACTTTGATACTGAAGAAAGACTATCTAATTGTCCGAAAAGAGTGATCCTGGTCTGGGCATTGTCACTTGATTGTCTTAAAGGTTCTATCCAAAGTTACCTCTGCTTCTAGGGCTTGAAGAGATTCTAAAAATCATCTAGCATTAGAACTTGAAGGGCCCTTATGGTCATCTATCTAACATCTTTATTTCATCCATGGTAAGAAAATAAGCTCAGAAAAGTTCATGTAATTGTCAGGGTTATATAGTCTACTAGGATTTGAACCCAGAGCTCTAGATTCTTGGTCTAGTGTGAGATAACTCATGTGTAAAAATATTACAATTAAACATTTTTTTCTACTAGTGATTGGAGAGTTGATTGCTTATCTCCAGGAAATAAATGGATTGTTTCAAGTTGCTGGAACACTAACCATAGAATAGGTATCACTGTACTGAATCTAAAAGACCTTCAGATATTCTTATAATGGGATTAATTTGATATAAATTGATTGAAGCCTTTTAGTTTGTGTTTGTGAATAACTAGTTTCTTTATAAGGAGAATAAACCAAGTCAGGTTTAGCAAGACATTACTAAATGACTTTATATGCTTTAAAGGAGTCTGTGCATACCTTAAATAAATCAACATCTTGAATGCCAGGGATCTCTGAACTCTAAATCTCTTGCATGAGTTTGAATTTAAAATCTTTGAGGTCCAAATGATGTGCATTGACATCCCAGTTCCACAATGTGACAGAATTAGGGTTGCCTAACCTTACTAAGTCTCAAGTTTTCTTGTCCAAAATATGGTGGTAACAATGTCTATCTTTTAACAATGGATATAAGGAGTAAGTAGATTATATAAAATATTTAGTGCATGACATCCACTACATATTACTTTTCTCCTCTTTCCTTATGTTAAAACTAGAGGCCCAGTGAATGAAAATTCGTGCACTCGGGGGATACAGGTCCCTCAGCCCAACCTGTGCCCTCTCACAGTCTGGGACCCCTCAGGGGATGTCCGACTGATAGCTTAGGCTCGCTCCCCCCAGGGAGCGGGCCTAAGCTGGAAGTCAGACATCCCTCTGGCAGCCTGGGAGCCCTTGAGGGATGTCTGACTAACAGCTTAGGCCCACTCCCAAGCCGTTAGTTGGACATCCTTAGTGCTGCTGCGGAGGCGGGAAAGGCTCCCGCCATTGCCACTATGCTGGCCAGCCATGAGCTGGCTTCTGGCTGAGCAGTGCTCCCCCTGTGGAAGCACACTGAACACCAGGGGGAAGCTCCTGCGTTGAGCATCTGCCCCCTGGTGGTCAGTGCGTGTCATAGCAACCGGTCATTCCACTGTTAGGGTCAATTTGCATATTACCCTTTTATTATATAGGATATAAAGATTGTTATGATAGGCACTATAAGAATTTGGAGGAAGTGTGAGATTCACCCATTAAGAAAGTTAATTTTGGCAAAGTTATGTCTTTGATGATAATAGTTGAGTATCTCAGTTCATTGTGGTTAGACTCACCATTTCTATCTATGCATACTACTTTCTGTAGAAGGCTAGGTCTATTTAAAGAAACATTTAAGATGAGGACAATCACATCCACTAGAAGGTCCAATGGTTTTAGAAATGTACTTTGCAAAAGAAAGGCCGTTGATACAACTCCCGGCAACTATCAGTTCTTGTTGAAAGTCAGACCCCAATCTTTTGCAAACAATGAAGAATCCAAACCTGCCAATTAATCCATGTACTCTTGCATGCATCCTATTTAATTGAAGGTGGTTCTGTTGGCAAGGTTGTTGCAGTCTAAGCAGCCCCAGGTGTAGTGTTGATAGTTGGCATTTAGAAGCTGGCTGTCTTTTTTTTTTTTGTGAGAAGGAAATTAGGGTAGTAAAATGTCCTGATATCCTCCTTTGCAAACTCCCTCAACAGTAGAAAAGTAGATTTGTAAATTTGTATGTATGATTTTCCCTAATTATATTTACTAAAAACTAGATGATCGTAATTATAGTAAACCAATTTTATTTTGTTATATATTTTTTCCTGCCAGGCTGTTTTTAGTGCAGTAATCAGAAAACAAGCATGTGAAAAAGTACTAGATTTAATTTAATTTATGGATAGACCATTACTTAGCAGAGTTGATAAAGTTGACTTGCCTAATGTCAAGTGTACAGTTTTTACCATGATTAGTCAAGGTAAATATTAATGACCAATGAAATGTTTACTTGGTTGAGTATTAGTTGTGTAACAAAGTATCAAAAACTGGATGGCTTAAAAAAGAGAAATTTGTTTTGTCACAAACTAGAAGTATGAACTCAATGTTTTAGCAAGGTTGGTTCCTTCTAGGGTTGTGAGGGAAAGATTTGCTCCAGCCCCACTCCTTGACTTGTAGATCATCGTTTTCTCCCTGTGTCTCTTCACATCAACTTCCCTCTGGGTGTATATGTCTCTGTGTCTAAATTTCCCTTTTTATAAATAAGGACACCAGTCCCATTAGATTAGGGTCCTCTCTAATGATCTCACTTTTAATTTGATTACCTCTGTAAAAGCCCTGTCTCCAAACAAGGTCACATTTTGAGATACTTGGGATTAGAAATCAAACATACATATATATATATATATTTTTTTTTTTACTTTTTAGGGTAGGATCACAATTCAACTCAATAATTGTGTTAATAGTTAACATTGATCAAGTGACTTTTATATTTCAGATGTTTGACATATATTACATTGATAATTTTCTTTAAATATATTGTATTGATTTTTTTACAGAGAGGAAGGGAGAGGGATAGTTAGAAACATCAATGAGAGAGAAACATCGATCAGCTGCCTCCTGCACACTCCCTACTGGGTATGTGCCCGCAACCAAGGTACATGCCTTTGACCAGAATTGAATCTGGGACCCTTGAGTCTGCAGGCCGATGCTCTACCCACTGAGCCAAACTGGTTAGGGCAACATTGATAATTTTTACAACAATCTATTAAGTAGACATCATTTTCTGCATTTTACATGTGAAAAAAGTGAAACAGGAGAGAATAAGCAATTTTTTCAAGATCACACAGCTAGTAAATGTTCAATGCTAATATTTAAACCCAGAATTCCTTGCCACATTTTTAATGGATAAGCTGCATAAAAATTCAGTCAAAAATCTAAAAAGTACTTTGAGCATTTAAGGTGGATTTTTGTTGGTCAGTAGTGCTTGTGCCAAAGGACATTTTATCTATCAAAAATGATTCATTATGCCATTGCATAAGTACCCAATATTGACTGCCTACATCAGTGATGGTGAACCTTTTGAGCTCGGCGTGTCAGCATTTTGAAAAACCCTAACTTAACTCTGGTGCTGTGTCACATATAGAAATTTTTTGATATTTGCAACCATAGTAAAACAAAGATTTATATTTTTGATGTTTATTTTATATATTTAAATGCCATTTAACAAAGAAAAATCAACCAAAAAAATGAGTTCGCGTGTCACCTCTGACACGCGTGTCATAGGTTCGCCATCACTGGCCTACATCTTTACTCCTGATATATATATTTTTAAATCCTCACCCAAGGATATGTCTATGGATTTGAGAGAAAGAGAGAGAGAAACATCATTGTGAGCCAGGGATCGAAACTGCAACCTAGGTGTGTGCCCTGACCAGAAATTGAACCCACAACCTTCTTGGTGTATAAGGGATGACACTCCAACCAACTGAGCCACTTGGCTGGGCATTCACTCCTGATATTTTGCTGACCATTGTCTTGAAGTCTTAGTGTTTTAGCTCTCCTGCACTGATGAAGCTTTTGGACAGGACGAATGCTGAGCATAGACTGCATGGATTATTCTGGCCTCAATTTGTGTGGATGGCATGAAGAGCCAAGTCATGCCCAGGGTTTGCTACTAAGTACGTGTGCACTCTGCTCTCCTTTTCTCTCTCTCCTTCCTCTCCCTCATCTTTTAACAGGCAGTTTGTGATTTCTTTTTCTTTTCTGCCATCATTCCATGAGTGATAAACATGAAGCACCTAGGTGTGAAGAGTGACAGTATAGGGACTGTCTATGCTTATGTGCTCCTCTAGGTGTTTACTATAAACAGGCCACACCCTCAATGTTACTCATTCACACTAAAGAGCAAGGGGCGCTGTGTACCTTATTTAACTTTCCTATCTCGCTAATGGAACAGTTTGTTTCTCACTTTGAAGTTTGAAAGCAGAACTTGTTCATGACCCATTTTTGCAAATAATTCTCTTAAGTAACCCTTGTACTCATTTATAAGATTTTTTTCCACCCACTGTCTGTGTAGCCTGGTTTAAAAATTTTATATATGTACTTTTAAAAAATTGATTAGCTGGAGAGCTGCCCATTCCTCTGTGCTGTATAATAAGGATTTAAAACTGCACACTGAATTCTGTATAGTGTAATTAAAACTGACCCACATTTGGACCTGAGTACACCAGGACTTAGCCAAACTTGCCATGAGCTGAGTTCTGGTGGCAGATGGGAACTAATGAGGACACACTCCACTCCAGAATTTCCCAGCTGCTTGGCCCCTTTTTGTACAAACAAGGTTTGGAGTGAAGTCCGGATCCCAAGAGCATGTTCTGTAAATGTGCTGTACCCAGTGATTTGGGAAATGTTCTCACGAAATCAGGCTGTTTCAAGATAATTCTTAAAACCTCAGCTACTGTCAGATTTTAAACATGAAAATTCAAAGGGGCCATTTATGCTCTCTTCAATCAATTTTTAACTTTAAAGTGAATTAAAATTACATTTTTTCTGTCTTTTTTTTCCTTGTGACTAGGGATAAATGATCACTTATAGCCAAACCTGGAGATTTGCAGGTGGTTGGTCCAGGATAGACTAGGTCTCCTTACAACCTATGGATCTCTTCAACTGGTTTGATGTCCTGGGACTATTCAGGCAGATGTAATTGAATCAGTTTGAAGCAGCTGTAGCTGGCATGTGGTATCTCAGATTGCTAGCACCTGCTTGTTTTTTTGCAACTCACTGAAGTGAGAGAAGTGCCAAAACCAGCATTGGTCTTGGAGCAGATAAAGCACTTTAGATCCTATATTTCATTCTCCTTCCAATCTAGCCACATCATCATTGGTGCCTGAATTAATAAAACCCCTTTTCATGATTGTGGCTGAGGTATACTTTTCCTTCTCATTCTCCTCAGTATTGAGATCCTGACAGTCCTGACCATGCTAGTCCAAAAAAATAAGGGAGTATAATGTGATCAGGTGGCTTTGGGGCTCTCTTATCATTATACAACTGGGTAGCCTGTGGTTTGCAGAATCATTTAAATGAACACACCAAATTTATTTGCTGTTCCAGCACAGTCTTATTGGCACAGAGAATGAGCAGTTAATGTATAACAAACTGTGAGCTGTTCTGAAATATGATAAATACATTTGCTTAACAGGCGGAATGTAAAATGTAACTCTAAAATAATCAGCATACATTTCTTCAACACTTACTATGTGCAAGAAGATGCAGTCTGTTAAAATGGATAAAAATTTTAGGACATAATGAACAAAGTATGTCTTAAAATACATAAATTTGGAACTTTTTAAAGGTTTATATACATTTAAAATGCTTGTTTATCTTTCCTTTGTTCCACTATATTATTTGGCAGGCATCTACTTAATTCTTAAATATTACTAATTTCCTGATGTTTAATTTGAACCTGGAGATGATAAAGACAACATATTTACACCCTGCTTGGGTAGTTCAGTTGGTTAGGGCATCTTCCCGATATGCTGAGGTTGTGGGTTCCATCTCCAGTCAGTGCACATAAAAGAAGCAACCAATGAATGCATAAATACATGGAACAACACATTGATGTTTCTTCCTCTCTCTCTAAAAAAAAATCAATAAAAAATTAAAGACAACATATTTACTTAGTTTCTAGTTTGTCTTACAAATTTCCTTCACAATAGCTTTAATATTGATAATCTCTTGAGAGAAGCAAAGAGATAAATGGAGTTTATGAATAATAGTAATAACAGGGAATTCTAAAAATTTCAACATTATCAACAGCAGATCTATTTTGCAAGGCATGGCTAATTGCTATGGACATAAAGAAGCATATATGATCCTTGCTTACAAGAATCTTATGGCATACCTGAAGAGATGTTATATACATCTCAGTATTAAATGCATGCTCTACACCTGTACTTGGTGTCAAATTAACACTATAAATTAAAAAAAAAAGTTATGTACTTTTGTAAATAAATGTTCTAGACCTGATGCCCCTTCCTCCCCTTCACTGTCTGTAAAGGTCGTGACTAATCCATCATGGTTCTCTTTGCTGTCAAACCAGAACTTGACCTCAAAATCTTGCTGAAGACAACACTTTCGATAACCATTACCAACTGATGGAATTTGGATTTAAGATTGAAATCCATTTGCCATGACTGAAAAGTCATTAAGTGCTAAAGATATTCAGTGGAGGTAGAGGGCTTGGTGAGCTGTAAGTAAGAAATAGGACTTGAGATAAGCCTTGAAAAAATATAAAACATAGGACTTAGGTAAGTAGCAAGGAGAAAGGAGATAATTTTCAGATTCAGGAGCAACATCACCAAATGAGTTAAATTTGGAATTATGTGGTATATTCACGGATTGTGAGTAGACCTCAGATGTAAATAAGTGGTGATGTGGTTACTACTTTAATGTTTTTCTCCTCTGCTAGACTGTAAACCTGTGAAGTATCATATTATAATTTATTATAAAATATCTCCTCAGAGGGAAATTCACCGACTCCTCCAATCTGAATTAAGTCTTTCCTATGTGTCTATAGGTTCTTATTTTTTTTTTTCCTCCATAGTGTACAATTCACCTGAAGCCAAGATTCTATATTAAGAATTGAGGGGATTCAAAGATTAATTGTCCTCTTTAAATTTATGTAACAACAACAATTTTTAAAATGATGATTTTGATTTTTATAAATGTGGCACTCTCAACAGTGGTTTTAGGGAATTTCTATTTTAATGATGATATTTAAGAATTTTAGTGCATAATTCTGGTTTCCAGGAAAAAAGAGGCAATATTATTGTGGAAAAAGTATGGGGTTTTAGAGAGAAGACAGGGGAAGGGGGAGGGGTTTAGAGATCAACCAAAGGACTTGTATGCATGCATATTAGCATAACCAATGGACACAGACACTGGGGCGGTGGGGGCTTGCCCTCGGGGGTGGGAGTGGCTGGGGGGTAGGTGAATGGGGAAAAAAGGAGACATGTAATACTTTAAACAATAAAAAAAAGTATGGGGTTTTAGAAATAAAAGATTTGGATTCAAGTGTCTGCAATATCACTTATTAACTATGACATGTTGGGCAGTCCCTCTTGTGCTTTTAGGCTCAATTTGCTAATCTATAAATTAGATGTGACCATATAACATATATAACAAAGCACTTTGATATTAAAATGAGTCCTCCTCCTCCCCCTTCCTTCTCCTTCTCCTCCTCCTTCTTCTCCTCCTCCTCCTCCTCCTTTTTCTTCCTTCTCCTCCTCCTCCTTTGCCTCTGCCTCTGCCTCCTCTTTCTCCTCCTTCTTCTGTTCCTTCTCTTCCTCCTCCTCCTTTTTTCTCTTTATTCTCATCATTGTGATTCTACTTTGAAACCATACAATAAAATGTTTAACATGGTTTACTTTATAGATCCTTTTTTCTCTACCTATTTGCTCTAGCTCTCACATATTTACTAGTACTGTCTACTTTGACTAGAGCATGTAGCTTATCTAAAAAGATGCAAGAATTTAAGAAACACTCCATAACCTAGTCATTACAAATATTTACTTTTGAATCACTTGCTCCTCAATAACAATTCTCTTATTTGTAGTATAACTATTTAATATTAATAATTGATAAATTTAAGGTGTCTGTTTTATAGTGATCCTATTTAAACATTCTTTTTTGTTTTAATCATTCATTCAATGAAAATTGTTCTAGCAATTTATGTAACTGTATTCACCTTTCACCTGATTATATAAATACTTTTATAGTCTACTAGAGGCCCAGTGTACCAGTGGGGTCCCTCAGCCTGGCCTGCGCCCTCTCCCAATCCAGGACCCGTCAGGGGATGTAGTAGTGTACAAAGAAACAGGAGGCTGGGGAGGAGCCAGGAGCCACTCCCGCTAACCCCAGCCCCACTGTGCCTGCTACTACCGCCACTTGGTAGCACTGAGGCTCACACCACCTGCGTGAACCCGGCGTCTGGCACCCGTTGGTAAGCTGAGCGGTGCTCCCACTGTGGGAGCACACTGACCACCAGGGGCAGCTCCTGTGTTGAGTGTATGCCCCCTGGTGGTCAGTGTGCATCATAGTGACCAGTTGTTCGGTCACTTAGGCTTTTATATATATAGACTAGAGGCCTGGTGCACTAAATTCATGCACTGGTGGTGGTGTCCCTCAGCCCAGCCTGCACCCTCTCCAATCTGGGACCCCTCGGGGGATGTCCAACTGCCGATCGGACATCCCTCTCACAATCCAGGACTGCTGGCTCCTACCCACTCGCCTGCCTGATTGCCCCTAACTGCTTCTGCCTTCCAGCCTGATCACTAGACTTTTTGAAGATAAAAATGTGTGCATCATAGTGACCAGTTGTTCGGTCACTTAGGCTTTTATATATATAGACTAGAGGCCTGGTGCACTATATTCATGCACTGGTGGTGGTGTCCCTCAGCCCAGCCTGCACCCTCTCCAATCTGGGACCCCTTGGGGGATGTCCAACTGCAGATCGGGCATCCCTCTCACAATCCAGGACTGCTGGCTCCTAACCACTCGCCTGCCTGATTGCCCCTAACTGCTTCTGCCTTCCAGCCTGATCACCCCCTAACCGCTCCCCTGCCGGCCTGATTGACACCTAACTGCTCCCCTGCCAGCCCAATCACTTCAACCCAACTGCCCTCCCCTGCTGGCCCAATCTCCCCAACTGCCGTCCCCTGCAAGCCTGGTCACCCCCCAACTGCCCTCCCCTGCGGGCCTGGTCCCCCCAACTGCCCTCCCCTGCTGGCCATCTTGTGACAACGTGGGGGTGGCCATCTTGTGATGACATGGGGTGGCCATCTTGTGATGATGTGAGGGCATGAGGGTCAATTTGCATATTACCTCTTTATTATATAGAATATCTTGCTGAGCTTATGTGGTGTTAAGAGACCAGTATCTTTAAAAACAACGCAAATACAAATAGGTTCATCTCTTGAGTTGTAAGAGTCATTTATTTCCACCTCTGGAATATTTGGTGACTAGTAGGTTGACTAACAAAAATTTATTAACTATAGAAACAATTTTATTTACTAATAGTCAGTGATTAGTGCCCATCTCTTAAGTAAAAAAAATAATAATGTAATTTATCTTTTCTATTCCTTAGATAAATTCTTCAATATTTCTTGCTATAAACATATAATATTTAATGATGAATATTCAAATGTGTCATCCTAATGATTTTGAGGGTCTTTAAAATAATTTATGAAAATAATTTATAATTTTGTAAATATGTGCATTCCTATATATTTAGGGTACAAATGTGTGGCTAGACCTTTCATCCCTAAAAATATTTTTTCCTAAAGTATTTGAACTTTTCACACTATTTATTATTCTCTTTTATGTGAAGAACATCAAAACAAGATTGTACTGTATGTCGTGACTTTTTGAAGATAAAAATGTAAATGAGTTAGGGTCTTCTGAATTTTGAGATTTAAGTAAGTACATGATGATATATACAGAAAAATAAGTAAACTAACAATTAACCAAGTGTCTTGCTTTTATAATGTCTTCATCTTATGTAGCAAATAATTCAGTGTTGCTTTAAGAAATGGTTAATTTTGGATATTTGGAGACAGTTCAAACAATCATTAATCATGCTAGTTTGATGTCTCAAGCTGACCAATGTATACTTATTAGAGGTTTCACTTGTGTCAGGATAGGATATACCCTAGGCCAAAAAAAAGTTGATTATTTTTCTCCTGTAAATTTGTCATTTGATACTATATTTAAATTTTCATTGATCAAAATAGGAATACTTACTTGTAAATGCAGTTTTTCAGCCACATACTTTTTCATTTGACAACTGATTTAAATTATGTTTAATTTAAGAATAACTTTTTATTAATCATGCACTATAGAGAATAACTTTATTTTACTGTAGTGAATATCTGTGAAGGCTTATTTACGTACTCATATCGTAATCCTTTCTCCTCTCTGTGGTTGACAGAGTTTATCTGTTCATTTATAGAATACTTGTTGCCTTGGCACTGTGATATTTTTTATGGATTTAATTGAATTATGAGTCATTCTCTTTCATACTCTTTTAAACTACTGAATTTTCTCTTCATTATAGATGCTAAACTTGAGACACAGAAGAGGTAACCAACACGGATACCACAAAATACAGTGCAAAATTAAAAGCTAATGTTGGTATCACTCAGCTTTTCTGTGACTCCATGTGTGTTGAGAAACCAAATATACTTTTTTTAGTCCATAGGACTTTCAAATAACTTTACTCATGATCTAAATCACGAATTACAGAAAAGTTTTTTATAATGATTACTAGAGGCCCGGTGCTCGAAATTTGTGCAGGGGGGGTGGGGGCACAGTCCTTCAGCCCTGCTTGCACCCTCTAACAATCTGGGACTGCTGGCTCCTAACTGCTTGCCTGCCAGCCTGCTTGATTGCCCCTAACCACTCTGCTTGCCTGCCTCATCGCCCCTAACCGCCTCTGCCTGCCTGCCTTATCACCGCTAACCACTCGCCTGCCTGACTGGTTGCCCCTAACTGCCTCTGCTTGCCTGCCTGATTGCCCCTAACTGCTCGCCTGCCTGATCGCCCCTAACCAGCCTGGTTGCCCCATGCAGCCTGCTGTTCAGTCATTTGGTCGGCCCTCACTAACCTCCCTGCCGGCCTGGTCACCCCACGCAGCCTATTCGGTCGTCTGTTTGGTTGTTTCGGTTGCGACGGTTACTTAGGCTTTTATATATATAGATAAGCCTACTACGCACCTCAAATTTAGTGTCTTAAAGTCTGAAAAAACATTGTACTAGATGATTGCATATTGAAATAATGAGATAATCTAATCTCTCTATTTAACATAAGCAAGGTCTCTATTAGAGAATTATGAATCTGGCTATATATAAAGAATACACATTCATTAAATGATAACTGAAAGTGATGAATGTTCAGGACCAGATTGAAAAAGCAAGACTTAGAGAGGTCAATTTCTAACTTTCTATAGCTAGTAAGTGCCTGAGACAAAATTTAATTTCAGCTGTGCCCAACTGAAACACTTGCATTCTTTTTACTTCTCCCAAATTGATTCTCAAGCTGTTGAAATGTTTCCTTTTCCTGAAATAAAGAGTGACCTACTATTAGGGTAAGAGTGGAAGAGAGAACAGAGCAAAATAAGCCATTCCTAAAATAATTGGAATAGAACTAGAAGCTTTGTTGGTCCTTTTACCTCATGATTGTGGGATATTACCAGTGTGTATTCTTTAACAATACTCAATAAAACTTTGAATTTTAAAAGTCGGTAAATAGTAGAGTGTTTATAGAATTGTGACAGGTCTTCCCTACTGAACAATTCTTTCAAGTCGCGGGTCTTCTGGTGCACTTCTGTTTTGGATAGCACATAATTGTATGCTCATAGGACATAAATATTGAGAAGGAAGCATTCTAAGGAAATAATGCTTGAACTAAGAGCTAAATAATATGAAGGAGTTGGTAAAGGGAAGATCTGGAATATAGGAAATTCGATTTCTGTATTCTTACAGGCTGTTCAGGGTTATGTCTCCAAGGTGTGTATGCATTAGAGTAGAGGGGCAAGGGCATGCACATCCTGTCTGTTAGCTATTAACAACATACAATTAGGAAGTCTGCTTCAGGGACAACCAAGTGACATGCCCCCCCCCCCCACCTGCCTCCTTGCCTCTTTATCCTGATAGTAAACATGGCAATAATAAGCATTTAGGAATGGATTTAAAATGTTTAAATATATATCACTAAAATTTTCCAGACTTGTTATTTGTGAAAGCCGAAGTTAGTTGGCCACAAAGAGAGGGACTGAATTCATTGCTACTCTTGGCTGTTCTTGTCAGTTAATTCCATTGCCCACTTTGGTGGCCGGGTAGAGGAGCTATAGGGATTCTTAAATCATCATTTCTCCCTTTGACAAATTGTCTTTTCTAGTAGTATCATCACACCTTTTTTTCCTATATATAAAGGCTGTGAATGAAAATGGAAGGTCAAACTGAATATCCTTATATTTGACTTTTTATGTTAGTCTCATAGTAGGCCACAATTTAACATTGAGCTCTTGAGTTATATTTCCATGTGAATTGAGCACAGGAAATCTGTTTTTCTCATCTTACTTTTGTTCTGAAGCAGATATTTCTCCAAATGCTTCATTCAAAATTAAATTGTTTATCCATAACTAGAAAAGGACATGTGGTGGTAAATTATCGAAATTGATGAGATTTGATTGAATTTTCCTGAGTTTAATGTGTCTAATCAACATTGCATTCACGGCATTATTACTTTCCCATTGCTTGCTGCTATAACAGATGACAGTATTACCATGACCTAGGCTGATACTATATGAAAAAAATTGCACACGGAAGTAGACAGTCTACACTGAGCATTTGAAAAACAGAGACAGATTAATATTTTCAAAAATGGTTGTTTTAGGTGGTTGGGTTAAAAAAATTTTTTTTCACTAGATAAACTAAAAGTGTCTCAGTATAATGTTTATAGGCTTTACCTACATTCTAATTTATAAAACAAATTATGGTGGGATTAATAACACAACATTTTTATAACTTATACCATTGAATCTTACCAAGGAAATTTTTATGATTCTTTTCTTATCACAATAATGGGAACCAGAAATGGAGGAAAGAACTACTTTTTTTCTCAGAAATTCCACAGTGTACAATTTCTACTGTGTAACTTAGGTGACCATATAATTTGTCCTCCAGACCATAACTGAGATTTTGGTTTAAAAATAACTATTCAAGTGACAAAGAATATTAACTCACAATAGAAGAAGGTCATTATCATACTAAAGCCTCAAATATCACATATTAAAAAGATTCAGAGTACCCCTTATACCTTGTGATATAGTGTAACCTTGTGCTATTCTATAATACTATAGCACTATAGTGTTATAGAATGTCACAAATTATTAAAGAGTGCTTGTGGCAATATATACCTGAATTATAAACCAATTTTGATATTTTATTCTACTCAAGCTGTATATTTGAGAGCACATATCAAGAATAGATTCAAGGCCCTGGCCAGGTAGCTCAATTGGTTAGAGCACGGTCCTGAGGCTGCAGGTTCAATCCCCGGTTGGGGCACATATAAGATTCAACCAATGACTGCTTAAATAAGTGGAATAACAAACCTCTCTCTCTCTCTCTCTCTCTCTCTCTCTCTCTCTCCCTTTCCTTCCTCTCTAAAATCAATCAATCAATAATAAAAAAAAGAATACATTCAAGAAAACTCCTGGGCCATGGCTGGAAGTTATCAGTGAATATATAAGAAATACATTTCTGATCAATCTTGTTTGGCATATTTCAACACCTTGGCAGAACTAAACCATTGAGATCAAGAAACACTATTTGCATAGTGAGTGTAGTATTTAAGATAGTATTTAGTTTATTCAGTTTGTCAAAATTTTCCGCATATACATTGTTTTCTGTTGTCATAAAGACATGCCTACAGTCTGTCTATAAAGTACTAAATAGAGATTTGTTAATAGTGGTAGCTATAGAAGCTCAACATAAATATTTCAGTCTCAAACATATTTTATGACTATTCTGGATTGGATTATTAAGACATAAAGTATAAACTGTTAGAATTATAAGATAATTTACATATTATCTTTAAAGTCTAATTCCATTATTTTACAGATTCGGAAATGGAAACACTGTTGAATAGATCTAGACAGAGTGGGGAACTGAGTAATGCAGCACTTCTTACTTCCATTTAGTATACTTTTCGCCATTTACTACTACACTGAACAATTTATTTTGGTATTTTTATTTTAAAATATATACACATGGTAAAAAAATTTTTAAAAATACTACACAGGATATAAAATGAAAAGTATGTCTTTACCAACATATAGTGTTATTATCAGAGATATAATTTCATGTATATTCATTTGTAGAAATATACCTATATAGCTGCATTTTTAAAAACAGAGAGGGAATCTTGCTATTTGTTTTCTTTGTATTTTGCTATTTTATCCCTAATACTATATCTTAGAGATTTTATAGTATTTAAAATATGGTATATCATGCCATCTCATCTTTTTATTGGTGTCTGATATTTCCATTTTATGGATGTAATGATATGTATTTAACTACTGTCTAATTTATGAATATTTAGTTATTTCTAATTTGTTTTCTATTAAAATATTATAATAAATAGCCTTCTAAATATAGCATGTACTTATTTAAATTTGTACATACTTTTCTAAATACACTTGTATAATTAAAATTTTGTTAACTACTAAAAATTTCCCTTTAAAAACATTGTTCTAATATATACATCTCTCGGTAGTATATTAGAATTTCTGCTTTCCCACAGCCTCACCAATACTGGGTTTTAACAATTTGTTTTTCTACTCTGAAAATAAAAATGATATTTTATCATTGTTTTGATTTGAATTTATTTATGAGTTAGATTAAAAAACATTTTAAAGTTTTATTGGCCATTTTCATTTATTTTTCCTGGAAGTGGCTATAAGTACTTTTTAAT
The DNA here is from genome assembly GCF_000412655.1 of Myotis brandtii. Taxonomy (NCBI): domain Eukaryota; kingdom Metazoa; phylum Chordata; class Mammalia; order Chiroptera; family Vespertilionidae; genus Myotis; species Myotis brandtii. The sequence goes on along the minus strand of NW_005367587.1, from coordinate 760,872 downwards.
TTTTTCCTATGAAGTTTTTAAAATCTTGTATTAATTTGCATAACCTCTTTGTATATTATGAAAAAATAACACTTTCCTGTAATAGGTGTTTAAATATCTCTCAGTTTTAAATTTGCTGTTTGACTTTTACTCTTCTTTTTATATGGCTGCATCTATCAGTCATTTCCTTTATGGTATAGAAAACTCATAAAAATTACCTATGTTTTCTTCTAATACATTTGTGATTAATCTTTTAATATTTACATTTTTAGTTCAACAACAATTTATTTTTGTATGCTACATATTTTTAAATTTATTAACACTTACTTTTAGAAATGAAAATAATTTTATCATTTGAATAAAAAAAATGACTTTTTTAAACCCACAATTATTTTTAGGAAGACAGAGATCAGGACTAAGATAATAACGAAGTGCTACAGCCCTAACTGGTTTGGCTCAGTGGATAGAGCGTTGGCCTGCGGACTCAAGGGTCCCGGGTTCGATTCCGGTCAAGGGCACGTACCTTGGTTGCGGGCACATACCCAGTAGGGAGTGTGCAGGAGGCAGCTGATCGATGTTTCTAACTCTCTATCCCTCTCCCTTCCTCTCTGTAAAAAATCAATAAAATATATTAAAAAACATATATTAAAAAAAATGAAGTGCTACAATGAGCAGTAAAATATCAAAATTGACATTTTTTATTTATCAATCAGTGATATCTATTGTTTATAAAAGAAAAATTTCAAGAAACTTTTTTACTTATGATAATGTATTATTATATTTTAATAATCTATGTAATAATTAAGTAATTGAAAGCACCATATAATAAATCAAAACCCTAGGAAGATACTATTAACAGCAATTCCAGTTCATATACTTATGTTAATTTTACTTAAGAGAAGCTCTTACTTCTCAGTAAGACTCTATAACTATACAACTATAGTCAAAATGTGAACATTGTAATTTAAGCAGGATGCAATAGCCAGATGAATAGATATGTTTGTACTTTGAAAAGTTCACTTCAAGTCGTCATCATTACTAAGTAAAAAGGCAATTACTTCCTATGGTTTTTCTAAATTTAAAAAGCAGCCGGGAGACTTTAAGGATTCTGATGGCTGATGTCATTGTAAGGTTTGTAAATAAGTAAATGATCCATTCACTTAGAAAACTTGAATATTTAGCAATAAAAGAACATTATTGAGCTTAACATCTATTATATTTATGACTGGACTTGACAATGAGAGAAGTAAAGACAGGTGAAATGTGAAACCAAAGTGGGGGAGAGGAATCAGTAAACACATTTTAACCTTTTCTCTTATATCATTTAATTTATTTTTAATAGGATATTCTTTTTTATTATAAAAGTAATATACCACCATGTTAAAACTATTTGGAAAACACAAAAAGGCAGAAAGAAGACAATAAAATCACCCTTGATATTACTGTTACCACTTAGAAAAAAAGTCATTATCAACATTAGGATGAGTGTGTATGTGTGCATGCAAAAACAAAGGATTATACTCTTCATGACTGTAGATTCTGATTTTTCAACTACAATATATTATGAGCATGTGTTTGTGTTAAGAATTAATTTTTCTGTGACATGATTTCTATTATTCATATAGTATTCCATACGGTGGTTTTGTTATAATAATTTAGCCAGTCTTTTAAAAAATTATTGAATTTATTGGGGTGACATTGGTTAATCAAATTATATAGGTTTCAGATATATAATTCTGTAATGCCTTATGTGTGTGTTGTATTGTGTGTTTGTGTGTTCACCACCCAAAGTCATGTCTCCTTCTATCACCATTTATCCTTTCTTTACCTCCTTCTACCTCCCCCACCTCGCTTTCCATCTGGAAAGCACCATTCTGTTGTCTGTGTCTATGAATTCTTTTTTTTTTTTTGCTTAATCCCTTTACCTTTTTCACCCACCCCAACCCCCATCTCCTCTAACAACTGTCAAATTGTCTTCTGCATCTATGAGTCTCTATTTTGTTCATTAGATTCTGCATATAAGTGAGATCATATTGTATTTGTCTTTCTCTGACTGGCTTATTTCATAGCATAATACTCTACAGGTCCATCCGTGCTATCACAAAAGGTAAGATTTCCTTCTTTTTTATAGCTGAGTAGTATTCCATTGTGTAAATGTACCACAAATTTTATCCACTCATCTACTGATGGGCATTTGGGCTGCTTCTAAATCTTGGCTCTTGTAAATAAGGCTTCAGTGAACATAGAGGTGCATATATTCTCTCAGTGTTTTGTGTTTCTTTGGATATATTCTCAGAAGAGAATCACTGGGTCAAAGGCAGTTCCATTTTTAATTTTTGGAGAAAATGTCATACTGTTTTCCACAGTGGCTGCACCATTCTGCATTCCCACCAACAGTGTACAAGGATTCCCTTTTCTCTGTATCCTTGTCAACACTTGTTTGTTACTGTATTGATGATACCCATTCTTACACATGTGAGGTAACATCTCATTGTGATTTTAATTTGCATTTCTCTGATGATTATTAACTTTGAGCATCTTTTCGTCTATTTGCCATCAATATGTCCTCTTTGGAGAAGTGTCTATTCAAGTCATTTGCCCATTTTTAAATTAGATTGTTGTGTTTTTTTGGTGTTGAGTTGTATAAGTTCATTATAAATTTTGGATATTAACACTTATCAGATATATTATTGGCAAATATGGTCTTCCATTCAGTGGGTTGTCTTTTCATTTTGTTGATGGGGTTTTTTTGTTTTGTTTTGTTTTGTTTTTTTGCTGTGGAAAAAACTTTTTTGTTTGAAGTAGTCCCATTTGTTTATTTTTTTCCTTTGTTTTTCTTGCCTAAAGAAACATATCAGAAAAAAAATACTGTTATGAGAAATGTCTGAGATTTTAATGTCTATAATTTCTTCTAGGATTTTTATGGTTTTGAGTCTTACATTTAGTCTTTAACCCATTTTGAGTTTATGTTTGTGTATGATGTAAGAAGGTGGTCTAGTTTCATTTTTTTTGCATGTATCTGTCCAATTTTTCCAACAACATTTATTGAATAGACTGTCTTTACACCATTGTATGTTCTTGCCTCCTTTATAAAATATTAATTGGCCATAAAGGCATGGGTTTATTTCTGGGCTCTCTATTCTGTTCTATTGATCTATATGTCTGTTTTTAAGCCAGTACCATGTTGTTTTGATTACTATGGCCTTGCAGTATAGTTTGATATCAGGCAGTGTGATTCCTTCAACTTTGTTCTTCTTTCTCATGATTTCTGTGGCTGTTTGGGGTCTTTTATGGTTCCATATGAATTTTTTGAATATTTATTGTAGTTCTGTGAAATACGCTATTGGTATCTTGATAGGAATTGCATGGACTCTTTAGATTACTTTGGGTTGTATGGACATTTTAATGATATTAATTCTTCCTATCCAGGAATACTGTATATGCTTCCATTTATTTGTATCTTCTTCAGTTTATTTCTTCAGTGTCTTATAATTTTTCGAGTACAGGTCTTACATCCTTGGTTAAATTTACTCCTATGTATTTTATTCTTTCTGAAAAACAATTATGAATGGGATTTTTTTTTTTTTTAGTTTTCCTTTCTGATAGCTCATTATTGATGTATAAAAATGCAACTGATTTTTGGATATTTATTTTGTATCCTGCTACTTTACTGAATTCATTTACTAATTCTAGTAGTTTTTAGTGGTATCTTTAGGGTACTCTATACATAGTATCATGTCATCTACAAATAATGAAAGTTTTACTTGTTCCTTTCCAATTTGGATGCCTTTTATTTATTTTTCTTGTCTGATTGCTGTGGCTAAGACTTCCAGTACTGTATTGAATAAGAGTTGTGATAGCAGACATCCCTGTCTTGTTCCTGATCTTACGGGAAACACTTTTAGTTTTGCCTATTGAGTCTGATGTTGGGTGTGGGTTTGCCATATATGACCTTTATTATGTCCTCTCTATCCCAGTTTTTTTTTCTATTAAAAATAACCTATGATGAATATCACTGTGCACACTTTTTATGAACAATCCTGATTTTGTTCTTAAGATAAATTACTATAAGTAGGATACTTGAGTTCAAGATACATGCATTTTTTTTTCAAGATTTGAGTGCATTTGGCTACGCCACTTACACATTACTGTAGTTTACCAGCAGTCTCCGAGAATGTCTGTTCTCTCATATCCTCATCGGTTCTTGGTATATAACATATGGCTCAAAGAAAAGCTATCAATGGTCTGGGAAGGATGAAGACACAGAGGTGGGAAGAGGTTAAGCATAGGTAAGTAATGTTTTTGTCTAAGATATGTTGCAGGCTGCCACAGGCTATGGAGAGCAGCTTTCTCCAAAGCAAACTTCCATTTCATTGCCGCTCAGACTGTCGGTGTTAAGTTGGCACAGTTGAAATGTCCCTATTTGCTTTGAGGCAGTGACCTGACCCTTCAAGCACACCCCATGTATTTAGTGATTGAGACCACTTACTCATACTAATCATTGCACACAGAAAATGCATAAAAGAGTTGTATTCATCACTCAATATATTTTGCTACTCAAGTGTCATGAAACATTCAGGGTATATTAACTGGAAAATGCACACCTGGAGTATGTTACTTAGCTTTAGAAACTGCTTATTTAAAAAATCAATTTAATTTTGAGGGAAAAAAATCAGTTTTGGATTTTGAGCATATATATCATCTTTCATTTTGGCCCAATTAACCCAGCAGGTGTGTGCAAATTAGGTCACTACTTTGTCACCGTGGTAACATGCTTTGGGGAGGTGGATCTTAACCACCTCCAGCACAGGTGATGTTGGCTGAGTTAGTATTAAGAGATGCTTTACAAACAAGGCAGAATTTAATATGTTAGAGTGTACAAAATAGGTCTGATGCTGGTTACCAAATGATACCATTCTATGATATGAAAATAAGTACAGTACCACCTCAAGATTATATTAGCAAGAGAGATTAATGAGCCTTAGAAACAGAACTTTATACATAAAATTTATAATCTCTGAAAGGGCAGTAAAACTTACTATCAATCATTCATGAGGTCATTATCTCATTCCCTCATTGAGCAAGAGGCCAGAGTCAGGTTCCCTGGAATTTAAGGATGTTTTTAGAGTTGGGCCATGGTTTTCAGAGGGTCAGTTCCCTTCTGTTTACTCATTCTAATGACTAGATTTTAGTCTGTCCTAGCAGTTTTTTTTTTTTGTTTTTTTTTTTTTAAAAACAGTGTCTAATCCAGCCTTGGGCAAACTACGGCCCCCAGGCTGGATCCGGCCGTTTGAAATGAATAAAACTAAAAAAAAAAAGACCGTACCCTTTTATGTAATGATGTTTACTTTGAATTTATATTAGTTCACACAAACACTCCATCCATGCTTTTGTTCCGGCCCTCCGGTCCAGTTTAAGAACCCATTGTGGCCCTCGAGTCAAAAAGTTTGTCCACCCCTGGCTCTAATCCTTTCTTTTAAGTGCTTTTTGGTCATTATTCATAATTGCTTATGGGTTAAGAAGTTGGCAGACTTGATCTATGCCAGCACTCCAGCTTTAATAAAAGTCTCTATTTCTTCTCACCAGGTGGAAAATCAGACATGTTTTAAGATTGCTGGTAGAGATTGTGCAATCTGTTTGGCTGCTGAAGGTTCCAAATCATGTGGGCATTCTGCAGCCCCACAGAGTGGTAGAATTTCTTCACTTATCACTGACAAGTTAACACTTCTTTTGGTCATTAAAATTGTAAATCTGGATTATCAGATGCAGAAAATAGGCCAAATTAATGATATTAAATTTGTTTCCAAGGAAGTGCATCTCCCCTGGCCACTTTTAGCTCCCAGCCATGATGAGCCTGTGAGGCCAAGGCTTCATGGTTTTCAGTGTGCCCTAGTATCCCGCCTTATATTTTTATCACTTGTTATAATTCTGAAGCAGTTTTGTATATCCTGTTTCATTTTTTGGATATTTTACACATGGCATTTCAGAAACTTGAATCCCTCTAGTGTTTATTTTCAATTGCTTGTGACCACAGCTTTATTATTTATTTCGTGTGTTTTCAATAGTGAATATTTACAAAACACTGAACAAACTCTTCAAGATTCCTTTTCATAATTTCCCTCTCCATGTTCAAGGATGAGATGAACAGAGAATAGTCATAGTGACTTACCCTGTGTCAGAGAGTATGTGGATTCACTTTCAAATGAATAAAGGGCCCCTGGCTGGTTTTCAGGTCTCCTCGTTTCCCCATCCCCCAGCCCTTATCTTCCAAGAGTCTTCCAGGTTTGGAGAGTTACAAAGGGATAGCATTGCTAAGTGGAGAAACAGTTGACTCAAGTACTCTTTTACCTCCAACTTCTCTTTCAGCATATACTCCCTCTGTATGTTTAAGTCTTCTTGCCCTATCCAACTCCCCTGTTAACATGGCAAACCATTTTTTTAAGAGCTAGTTCATAGCATAAAGACCAGAAGTCTCAGTAAAATCCATTAACTGACTAAGGCATGGGTATATGCCTTGTTCACTGAAGAAGTATGCCATATTCTACCCTTTCTGTTTGAGGAACAGGGCGGATGGTAGCACACATTAGCATTAGAACAGTTTTATCATAGTGGAACCCCAGGTTGTTTCAGGAATAAGACTCAAAACAAAAATATGTGAAGGGATTCAATCCATCAAATCTAATAGGGAAATTGTAATATATTCAGGGAGCTTGGATCCCTGAATTATAGTAACCAAGCTGGAGAGGAAATGGGCAGTCAAACAAAGTACTGCTGTATCTTTCATTCATTGTTTGATGAAATAATTTTTTTGCCCCTTTTAACTGGTAAGTTAAAAAAAAAAGAGCTTGAGGTATCTGAAACAAAGAGCTTACACAGCCATCGAGCTGGTTGGTTTTTATAACTTCCTTTACTGAGTATTGTCCTTCAGTACAATACAGAGCCATTTCTTTGTTCTCACAAGCTAGCAGTTAAATTGTATGTAAATGTATGCAAATTAGATGCTGTCTAATAAAGAGAGTCATTAGATGGAAGAAATATTTAGTTTAGGGAAAAAAAGCAGGTGTATTGTGTAAAAGAAAATGTAAGGCTACAAAAAAGCCCAAACTTTTGTGGACAGTTATAGAAAAAAACTATTAACATAGATTTTTAAAAGGCTTACATTTTCCTGACCTTTTCTTTGTGCTTATATATATTTGTGTGTTTTTTAAATATTTACATATAAAACTAGGGGATTGGCTTCTTTCCCAGAATTACTGGAAGCACCTTCACCAGGAACATTTGGACTTGAATAATCTCCACAGCAGCATTTTCTTTCTTGAATTAAATGAATTGTAAAATGGATGATTGGTCCAGGAACACTGACTGCTTATCTGTGTTCCTTTCCTTTAAGTCAGTAGAGGCTAGCAGCGGTTCTCAACCTGTGGGTCGCGACCCCTTTGGGGGTCGAATGGCCCTTTCACAGGGGTCGCCTAAGACCATCGGAAAACACATATATAATTACATATTGTTTTTGTGATTAATCACTATGCTTTAATTATGTTCAATTTGTAACAATGAAAATACATCCTGCATATCAGATATTTACATTATGATTCATAACAGTAGCAAAATTACAGTTATGAAGTAGCAACGAAAATAATTTTATGGTTGGGGGTCACCACAACATGAGGAACTGTATTAAAGGGTCGCGGCATTAGGAAGGTTGAGAACCACTGGGATAGTAGCTCCATATTAGGTACCTTGCAGTTGATCACCTTGACTACTTTAAGGTCCCCTTCTATACCACTTCACCCTAGCTACTTAAAGGCTACTGGAGGCCTTTTAAAATATATGTAGACTATAAGTTCCTTGAGAGGAACCAGCAGTTCCTTTTGAGCTTGACCAATGCTGTATTAAATGTTGAGCACAAAGCATAGCCCTTACTAGGCACTCACATTTACTTTTGAATGACTAAGTGAATGACTGAATGAATAAATAAATGAAACATAATTTTACATACATTAAACATTTTAAGGGTAAGTTAAGTAGTTATGGGTATGTCAAATACTGTTGTAGTTCCCAGCAAACAATTAGTGAAGTAATTCCTCAGGTTTGCAGATAGCAGTTATATGATAGATGCACACTGAAAAAAAGACTTTGCTGTAGAGTTTCTTTAAGTCAATTGTAACAAATGTGTTGGCTGCTCAGCATGTGCATCACTCATTGTGGCAGCTATTATAGAGTAAAGAGTAGGCATAGTAGTTTCTCTCTAGGTGTTCCTAGTCTTCCAGAGGAATCACACACACATACTTCATACATAGCAAATGGTACAAAGTAGAGTTACAGATAAAATATTATGGGATCATGAGAGAGAAATTCTCTTTAAAGAGTTTCTGAGATCATATTTTGAAAGAAATTAAACTGAACTAAGCCATGTAGGTCTCAAGGAGCAGATGGTTGGCTATGGTGGGGTGGAGTTGCAGAATTCTCTAAGTTGCAGTCCCAAGTAAATAGAAATATACTAGATTTTTTTCCTATTTTCTTATGAGTTTCCATCAATAGCTTGATTTCAACCTCTGTGAAACACAAATGAGTGCTGTGATGGATACAATAATGACTGAAGTTAAATTATAACTCCAAGTCAAAATTTTAATCACATTCAGCCATTGAATAGGAAATACGATAAAATATGCAAAATGACTTTGTAACTTCTTAATTCTAAGGCATTAAAAATATAAATTTTTAGTATTAATCATAATGTGTAAGGTTGTCTATGGTATGAAATAAAATTTAGGGGATAAGTGGTGTAGGGACATAGAATGGGATGCAGCATATATGTGTAATACCTTAGATCATACAGCAAGTGTCAGGGCCAGGTTTTCCTGACAGGTTGTCTAGTTTTTTTTTCATATACTGCACTATCATCCTGAAATAATGCACGGGTAATTACATGTCTATAGCAGCAGCAACTATCTTGGCTCTAATTTTATTCCAAATATTTTTTACTGATTTGGTATATCCACATTTTCTCCATTTTGGCATGGGTAAAATATGCAAGTATGGGCAAGAAGAGCTTATTTTGGTAACTGATATGGATATGAAAATCATAATGGGTCTATGGATTGAAAACACTTACGTTTATTTTCTTGACTTTTGAGGTAAAGAAAAAATTTCTATGTGAAGATGCAAAATAGGCTGCACTGAACTTATCTTGGAGGTAACCAAAGGGCTGTGGGACTAACAGCTTTTGATATTACTTAGTGCTTATTATTGTTATTATTATTATTTCTTTTTAATTATGCAAAGTGCTAATCAGTTTGATTATGCACAGTGCTAATCAGGTTAATTATGCAAAGTGCTAATCAGTTCTTCTTGGAGCACATGAGGAGAGCAGAGGTGCTGGCAGTGAATGGCGTCCCTGTATGGGGGTAGTCACGGCAGTCATTCCTCATTAAGATACTAGTAGACAAGATAGCAAGGGGGATTTATCCACAAAAGTAAAGAGGAAAGGAAAGAGAACTATGAGCACACAAAAGAGTGTGGTTTTGGCAGGACGGTGCTTACGCATAGAAAGCTGTTTTTCCCCATTTCATAGTTTAGTTGGGTAATCTCTGCTATATTTTGAAGGCACTCATTTGAAGCAAAAAAGACTGCAGAGGGAAAGAAACAAGAGTATTGTATAGCTAGACAAGTTGTCAAAACAACTTATTGTAGTTGGCAAGCACCAATTCCTGGGAGGACAGTAGAGGAAGTAGAATCTAATAGACCTATACAAGAAAGAGGACATCAATAAAGAGAATTGAAAAATTAAGGGACTGCCATTCTGATAACATAAACAGGGCCATCTCACCACTGTATTGTTATTGGGATGGTCATCTGTGTACCGTATTTCCTGAAATGAACTGAGGACTTCTTGGTGCTGGCAGTGGTCTCTACTGAGAGTGTTGATGATGACAAATTTGACAATAAGGGTTTTATGTAATAGCTCCTAGTTAGATGAGCTTTGTTCCTGCTGAAATCAAAGTGGATTTCAATATTAACTTGCAGGTCTGGGCTTATTAAGCTTGGTGACTTCCTGTGAAGATGCGTTTATAGTAATATGTTCACATGTTTTTATAGAACAATGGCCATGGAACTCCCCTAGGAAAACCCTTTTTATTCTGTCCTGTTCTATTCTGTGGTCTGATAAGCTGTCAATGAAATGCTGCGATACCTACTTGTTTAAATATATTCAAAGAGCAGAAAGCATTTCAGGATTACTATGTGAATATTCATTTGCAAAAGTGTTTTCAGTTCATATGACTTTTCCTTTACTCTGGAATCTGAATAGGAGATTTATAAATCATTTATAAAAAGGAGGATCTGCTTTTCCCTTTATAATGGACAGAGTGTTTACTTACCATTCCTTTTTAGGCTTATATGTAATCATGACTCATCTTCACAAACACCTGTAGTGAGCTTGATTTCTGGAAATGTCCAAATAATGTTAAGAATGCTGCAAAGTCATCGGTGGTGTCTATATTAATGAGGTATTTGTCCAGGTAGCATTGGTATTAGGAATAAAGACACACTTTCAGTTTCCATTTTTATTTTAACCAGGACCATTTTTATTTCAAAATATGAAGAAAATGATATAAATCTTTGGTTTCCAAGGAGAATCTGGAAAGAAATAGATTGTTAAAGGACAGTGCCCACAAATTGAGAAAGCCTGTTGGGGGCCCTTGGAGAATTTGGCTGGGAAATTCTGTTATAAGCAGTCCTTCTGCTCAGCTTCATGGGAGCATGGTTTTAGAAATAAAACATTGCTTCTGTGTTCCCCACACCCTGAAACTAAGATAAAGATGAAATTTTCATATTACCACTTTACTAATTAAAATTTTTTGAGTTATTTCTTAATACGTTTAAATTATTTTTTAATGATTTTAACCAAAGGACGCCTTGAAAATTCCATTCATTGATGGTACACTAAACTCTTGATTCCTGAAAAAGGCATTTGAAACCATTTAAAATGTAACTGGAAAGTTTTAAGTAGAAAATGATGTTATTAAAGTAGCAAATAAAAGTTAATTTAGTAACATCTAATATGGCTGGTCTCCTGATTAATTGTGTACTTGAACCCACATCACACAACTCTTATGCACAAACCCGTTTATCCCTTCATGAAACAAATATTATTTGAGCACATTCTTTCATAAAATGTGTACTGTGTTTTAGAAACAGTACCATTTACTGTCTTAGATCATGGAGATGTTGGTCAAAAAGAGACAAGATGCCTGGCATTGTGGAACTCAGCTACACAGGATGAGATGGGATTTTTCTCATGATCTTCAACCTTAAGGACAAAGATTTTTGCACTTTTTTTTCTCTTTAGTACTTCTCTCCCTAGTAATCTATGATTCAACTAGCTGGTCTTAGTGTCTTTAATATTTGCAAAAAGAGGTTTAGGCCAGATGGTTTCCAAGGTAAGCTGTGCTAGAGTTTATTAGCTGGTTATGCTATAAAATAAATTTATTCTTTATTACCTCTGAAGAGCTTTAGGATCATATAAAGTCTCTCTTAGACTTTAATCATTGAGAAAATAAAGTAATTTTTGGTTAATTTTGTTGACACCACTTTCTTGTACTTAGGCCAGAATTGAATGCATAAAAGGTAGACTTTTGAATTAGTCCTGAGTTTGAATCTTGGCTCTTCAGTTGCTAGCGAGCAAGTATGGCTGCTGTGAGCCTCTGTTTCCTCACAGTTCCTGCTGCACAGGGTGGTTGTGAGTATTAGCTGAAATAAACTGTATAAATCACTGAACTCAATGCCCGGTGGCACACTGGAACATAGCTTTGCTCCATTGTCAGTCCCTTTTTCATTTCTGGCAACTGTAGCCTTTCTGGCTCTCACTACCAAAAATATCTTGAACTAATTCAACTTCTCCCCAAGCTGCTTTTTCTTGCATTAAGCCTGTACTTCAATTAACTCAGTATTTTTTTTCTCTCATTACATCTTTATAGATTATTTCTCTTTGTTCTCTTATTTGTATACTTTGACCATTTCCTGCTTATTCTGAGTCCATTTTTAGCTACTTATTTTTACCATATGTAACATAGCCTTGATTATAACAAAAATATGTGTGCAACTAGAATTCAAGCCAATTACATAGAAAAATGCTGTCTGGGTGAGAGCTGGACTATAATTTTTTATGGTTTTGGCCTCCTGACTACAGTAGAAACTTCTTGAGGGCAAGGATAGTGTCCTTAATTAACCTCTGTATTCCTAATATTTAGCATGTGCTCTACCAGTAAAATCGTACAATCTAGCAAGGGACAGGAAGTATAGAGCAGTAGCACACATGATGTACCAGTGGGGAATATATTGTGCAAGTGAAAATGTTGAAAACTTCATGGAGCAGATATTAGGAAGGCTTCCTGGAGAAAATAATATTTGAGTTTGACCTTTAAAAAAAGTTCCTAAAGTATATTTTTTCTTGTGGAAAAAGGGAAGAGAAAAAGAACTCTAGGTGGAGATAAGAGCTTATGTGTACAAAAAGTTGATTGGTAGCAGGAAGGCAGGGAATTAGGTGACACAATGGGAGACTAGATATCTAGATTGGCAGCATATTATGAAGGATCTAAGAGCTGTTTAAAGTATTGTGTGAATAATCCTAGCTTTCCAAAATAAGTGTATATTTGTGGTAAAAAGAACATTGTGTTGCAACAATATGGACATCAGTTTTGTGTTGTTGTTGTTGTTTTTTAATGAAGAAAAAAGAGGGGGAAGATTTAACAGCCAATGAATACAGGAAAAAGGACAATAAAGGATCATGTGAGAAAGAAGGTCCAAATCTGAATCCAAGCTCTACTCCACATTTGCTGTATGACCTTAGACAATTCACTTCATCTTCCTAAACCATATATTTTTAAATACTGCTTGCTATATCTCATTTAAACTTACAAGAATTAAGTCACTTTTAATGATTATAATTAAAGAGAGTTCCTACACTGGATGGTTTGGATCCCAGAAGTTGAAGATGATTGGTCTTTTTTAGTGAGGAAGATAAATTTTGTACTAGTAGCATATTTAGCTTCAGCCAGTGGTAGGATATTTGGGACAAAAAGGAAGATAAATAAGAACAATATTGTTCTGACCCAAAGGAGATGAAAGGGACCTCTAAAAGTAAAAGTAAGATTATGACTTACACTATTCAAGAAGTCAGAGATACTGAAAAATGGATTTAGCAGAGCTGCGCATTTGGGGGATGGACATAGACTGGAAGAAAAAAGGAGACCATCTGTTACCCTAATTTTTCTACCCCGATGTTGAAAGTTAATGCCTAATGTTAGTAAGTAACTATAATATGAGATAGGTGGGGGAGATGGGCAGAGAAGATTATAAGAGGGCACTTGCCAGTGGTTTGCAAAGCTTTGAGGTTTCCATGCATGTGGTTGGTACAAAAATATTGTCATGTAAGTGTTCATAACCTTCCTCTTTTCTTCTATCACAGAAGAGAATTATTCCTGGTTCTCCTCCCTTTCTTTCTTTCTAAGAACTCAGTCATGCCAGATGGGTGTCAAGACTTTGATAACATAGAATCAGGGGAATGGGAAACAGACTGGAAAGTGATAATGGCAGTGGGGAGGGCAGAGGTTACCCCTCATAAAGTGCCAGAATTTTACTAGACTAAGAGGAAAAAAATAAAGATGGAAAGAAAAATGAATGGGAAGGGTGTATGGAATGCTTGTGAGGGATACATGGAATGGAGATACATTTCATCTGGGAGGTGAAAGTAAGAGCAGAGTGGATTTTGCTGTCTATATTGAATGTGCCCAAGACTGACCAAGGGATTTTTTCCTCCCCCTCTTTGGGTATTTTCTTAAGAAAA
>NW_005367587.1:728104-744974 GCF_000412655.1 Myotis brandtii | reverse complement strand
ATATAATATATATTTCTTTTTCCTGGCTACTATTTCTTTGCATCAAAACTAGGTATAACCTGGGACATAACTTTGTTCTCACATTACCACCATAATTATATATATATTTCTTTTTCCTGGCTACTATTTCTTTGCATCAAAACTAGGTATAACCTGGGACATAACTTTGTTCTCACATTTTTACCACCATAATACAGTGAAAAGTGAAATTCAGAAGTTCAGAATTGTTCCACTGTTTCATATAAATAGTCTATAAACTTTTTCTATGACTTATGCTCTGATGTTAAGTTTAACTCTTTAAAAAATATAAAAGTGGAGTGATGATGGCCAATCAATATATATGGTATAATTCATACTAGACAGCGGTCCCCTGAAGATGGACTCATTTCTAGGGCATTTCACCTACATGCTGATCTTAATTTATTTCCTTTTATTTGTTAGGGGTCAAATAAGCAAAGCAATTTCATGTTAACCACAAGGTTCAGAGGGAAAAGGTCTTCTCTTCAGCCATTGCTATGTCAGAATAATTTTCGGAGGGATAGGTGGTCAATAATCAATATTCCTATAAGAAATGTTAGCAAGTAAACATTTTCTAATAAAACAGTTAGTTAATGTTGTTATTTAGGAATTAAAGTTCCAGGGTAAAATTGAGTCATGAAATTATTCTCTGTGAGATGGATTAAAACCACTGACATATGTGAATGTGCTTGAGAGCATGGTGCCACCCCAGGGCTGCGATTTCAAGGACTATGTGCAGACTTCCTGACATAACACATTTTTTATAAGGTGGATTTTTTACTTTAGCTAATGTCCATTTTGGAAACTTTCTTTTGTTTTTATTTTTTGGTATTAAAAAAAGAAATACAATTTCATCAATCTACACTTTATATTTTTAAAAATGGAATTCCCACTGGATTATGTAACATTAAATATATGACTACACAAAAGTTAGAAAAGCTGCGGCCATCAGGAAAAAATATTGGTAGTAACACTCATGGAATATTACACATGTAGTTTATTGTGAGAAAAGTAGAAAATAATACATAGAACTTAGATAACGAACTAGGCTTGTTTTTTAATAAAAATAAAAATGGAAGCATTTGTTGTTAAGTGGTAGGCCTTGAAATTAGCTTTCTGCTTTCATGTAAGAGGAAACACCGTAAGTCAGATGATTTTTTTTCCTCTGATAAGAGTGAAAAATAATCAAACCAATCTATACACATTTTATTATGAAAAAAATATTTGGAAGAATTCTATTGGTATAAGCTAATCCAAGATGACACTTTGTTTAATAAAAAGTATTTTGAATATCCTCTTCCATTGATCATGTTCAACTTGTATAAACAAAGATCTTGTGTATGGTAGGGGACTTATTTGCATCCCTTTGCATGTTTAGATATTCTTTAGCAGGACTTATTTTCCTGTTTATTGACAGTACTCCTCAGAACTTGGTACAATTTTAATGTGTACATTAGCAGTGGCAATATTTGAGTTTGTCCGGATGGTAGGTTCTAAAGTCAATGTAGCCAGAAGAATATAAAAACTTATTGTATTGGTTTAGATGCTTTGGGTAGAACAGGTTTTTTCCATGGGCTTCCCATTGCACAGGACAAAATGCTTAGGAGACATAAAGGGAGCTGGAGAAAAGCTGCATTGGTTTTGTTTGGGGAGTGCCTAGCTTTTCATCTGCTTGGGAAAGGAGCAGGCCTTATTGCCAGTTGCCAAGTGCTCTAATGCTGGGAAATATGTCAGCTGTGGTTACTCTGGGGATTTTGGCAACAATAAGCACTTTTCCTTGAGAAAAATCAGCATAGATGCCACACATTGGAATTGGATGAATTGCTTTTATTTTCTATTTTCTTTAAAAATCAATTTGCTTTTTCTTCCTTTCCTAGCTGTTGTAGCTTTCTTAATTTTTATCTTAGATGATGAGAGAAACACATGTTCACTAAGACCAAAAGGAGAGCTCACTTATTTTCTTCGTGAACACCTTGAAGTAGGATACTGACTAACCCTAACTGAATAATGATATTCAGAAGGAGATTTATCAGGGGTTGGTGTTCCTGAGTGATGAGCACAGAGGGTGAGGGTAATAGAATCAGTATTTCAAGGATACCAATGTAAATCACATGTGTTAAGAAATTTAAATTTGCCATCTTCGTCATATTTTTTAACTGAAAACCTTGGGGATCTAACCTGTTCCATAGTCTTTTCATTCATTGTAGTTTGTAGCTGGGAAGAAAATGCACTTGTAGGAGTTAGACTGGTTGGATTAGTGCTCTGTAATTCAGGTGTTAAAATATCTCTGTTAATTCTTTCGCTTTCCCTGTAACTTCTTACCTATCAAAGGGGAAGGTCACATCTGTATTTTCACTGACCTTGCGGTCAAGAACCAAAATTCCCTTCCAGGTCAGTGTAGGGGAAGAGAGGAATAGCTTTTACCAGTATTCTGATGTCTGGAGCAAACTAGTTTTGCTACCTTCTCTTACTTTGCATAAAGAAGGTAATCATCTGACCTAGCCACAGATTGTGTTTTAAAATTTGCATCCTCCATTTGTAAGATCCCTGTGCCCAGATTATTCATTCTCCTCTGGACCTACCTTGGTTCTCATTCATCAAAGAGGTTTTGCTATCCTGCAGTTCTTTTCTGTTGGATCATTTATTGACTATTGTATGTCAGACACAATGTACTTTACATGCTATATTGTTCAGGCATCTACAGAGAAAAAGAGAGATAGAGATGATGATAGATGATAGATAGATAGATAGATAGATAGATAGATAGATAGATAGATAGATGATAGATAGTAGATAAGGAGAAAGAGAAGAAAAGAAACGAGAGATTGAGGGAAAGATAGCTTTATTGTAAGAACTGGCTCACACAGTTATGGCGGTTGGCAAGTCCCAAGATCTGCGGATGACAAGCTGGAGACCTGAGAGAAGCAGCGGTATAGTTCCAATCTAAGTCTGAAGGTCTGAGAATCAGCAGGGCTGATGGTGTAGTTCCTGTCTGAAAGCTGGCAGGCTCAAAACTCAGGATGAGCCAAGGTTTTAGTTTGAGTCCAAAGACAGAAACAAAACAAAACACAGATGTCCCAGTCAGGAGGAATTCACTGTTACTCTTAGTAGAGTCTGCCTTTTTGTTCTATGCAGGCCTTCAACTGACTAGATAGGGCCCATCCACTTCAGGGAGGTAATCTGCTTTACTTTGTCTATCAATTCAAATGCTAACCTTCTCCAAAAACACCCTCACACACACACATAGAATAACATTTGACCAAATATCTGGGTACCATGTGGCCCAGTCAAGGTGACACATAAAAAAGATCATTATTCATGCTTTACCTAATTTAATTCTGACCAAAACACAGCCAACAACCCCAGAGGTAGATATTATTACCAAAATAATGATTAAACATATGGTTTGTGGAGTGTGATTACCCTTATTCAGATTCTATCTCCACCACTTACTGATAACAATAGACAAGTTACTTGATCTCATTTTTCTCATCTCTAAATTGAGCATCATAGTACTGAATATCTTGCTGAGTTATTGTGGAATTAAATGGTACATGTAAAAGACTTAATACTGATGACTACTTACTACTTTTTTTGTTGTTATTTAACTTTTTTTAAAATTTTGTTTTATTGCTTAAAGTATTACAGAGTATTACATATGTCTCCTTTTTTTCCCCCCCTTAACATTCCCCCGGCCTCCCTACTTACTACTTTTTATAGCCCCAAGGAAATAAAGGTTCATAGAGGTTAAGATCCTTGCCCAAGGCCACACAGATAGTAAGTGGTAAAATTAGGATTTGAATTTATACTGACTCCACAATAATGCATTTAATCATCTCTCTCTATTAATGTCTACTTTTCAGGAAAGCCTGTAATATCATGGTTAAGGCTCTGATATTAGATTCCATGAGTTTAAATCTTGGCTCTTTACCTGAAAACTGTAGGCAAGTTATTTAACTGCTCTGTACCTTTGTTTCCTCATCTCTAATAGGAGTAAAATAGTACCCTTCCCACAGTAATATAGAACTGAAGGATTTTTAGCAACACAGCTGTCATCTATGAATTTTAAGAGACAAAATTTCAAGCGAAGGAAAGTTGTAGAGGAGAGATTTCTTCAGTTTTCCTCAAATTATATCAGTTGGTACTGGAATGGATAAGTAAGATTTATGAAATCTAGAGAGGTATTGAAAGTATATGAACATATATTTAATGCTGTAGATAGCCTTATTTTGAAATACATCTCTTAGGAAACAGTTTTTGAGAAAGAATGAAAATGATGCTTTTAATTCAGCTTGATTGTATGTATACTCAAAATGAAGTTAAAACCAATGACTGGGAGGTAGCAGGAAGCCAAGGAGGAGTCTATTACAGGACAAAAAGTCTAGGTCCTCTTTTTGCCCATTTAATAGAAGACATGTAGGGTCCACTGCCTGGGACCAAATATTTCCTCCAGTACATAAAGACAAAAAGACTCAGAATTTCAGAATGTTGTATCTGACTTCTCATCTGTCAACCAAAAGCAGCTAAAAAGGCACGCACCCTGGAGAACTGTTTTCCTACATATGTATTTGTTTTTAGACAAATGTGTTTGTTTGAAGGTCTAAACACCATGGAAATGACACCGTGGAAATGCTTGGTTGGGATGGGGTGGAAGCCCTAGAAGTGTTGACTCAATCCTTGATCCTTCTGTGTGATGGATTAAATGCCACATGCTTCAGTTTGGTGTGTGTGGGGGGTCTTTCAGCACAATTTATAATAAATGGCAATCCTGTATGAAGGACTTAAAAAATTTACTGATTTCCCCCTCCCAAGAGATTAATGAGAGGTTGGCTGTCATCTGGCTGTTGCTTATGGAACTTGAACTCCAGAGAAAATCATATTGTATCTTACTGCACTTTTACCCAAAATATTTACATATACATGAAATCAGGTTAAAATTAATATTAAGGGCAACCTTGAAGGTGGAATATAAAATTCATGTACTGGTTGAAGGGAATGAGGAAATGAAGGGGAGAAATGTAGGGTTACCCTCTTGCCTGAAAGAAGTGAGAGAAATCATAAGCCAGTTTCATGTCATCCTCAACACTTTTGTGTCTTTCTTAGCTCCTTTTTAATGTCAGTTCCTGAAGGCATAGCTAGAAACCTGTCTTCCTTACTAAGTTTCCCCCTGAGTTACCTACCACCCATCTGCCTGCTACAATTTGGAATCTTCTCACAATAGGCAATAGTTATGGATATCATGTGAAAACTGTTGGAATGAGATGAACATTTTATGGTAAACATCAGATGGAAATGTTCTCTCTGCTATATGATAGCAATTACTTTACTATACTCTTATTATTTTCATAGAATTACAAGGCTTGTATTTTTTGGCAATTGACATGAACAAATTTATTTCAAAGGAAAAAAATAAGAAATAGGAGACTAATAGGGAAAAGGTAATTGAGTCTGGAAACCTTTTTGCCTTGGCTAAATAAATAAGAAATGATAAGGAGTAAAATACAATAAGAGAAGAGAAATACTGAGATTCATGCAGACTATTTTATTTAATGCTATTCAGTTTTACTGGATTGAATTTGAGAGAGACAATGTCAATGGACATGTACAAGGAGATTGGTAGTAGAATGCCTGGGGCTGTTGCATCATTGACATGAACCTGTATAAACAGAAAAGAAATGTTGAATAATTCTGAATAGTGAATTTAGATATCAGATTTCAGCTTTACAAATGCACAGAGCAAGCAGGTTGAAGCAGACCTGTCACCTGTATCTAGTTCTTAATTTCAATGTTCTTGAAAATCAAATACATCAATATCACATTTTTTTATTTTCTTCCTTTGCCAACAGGTGTTTAGAATGTTTTCCCAGCATTACTGAACTCGCAGCAAAAAGATATTTCAGCTTAATTTTTAGAGGAGGAATAAGTCTCAAGTGGGTTTCTAGCAGTGGTTAAACATCAAATGTAGGTTGCCTAGGCCTCCTTGGTTTTCTTATAAAGCTAAGCTTCCCTAGCATATTTTACGAATCAGTTTACAAGCAAAAATATTTACAAAAGCTTGATTTCATGTCCTAAAAGTGAAGCCAAAAGAACTGAGATTGTTTTCGTAAAACTAAACATCTCAAGTGGATTATCAGAGTGAAATAAAGTCAATTATGCATGCTCCTCAACAAGCTATGCTTTGGTCAGTTGTGCTTTGATAGAATTTGTGTAGTCAACAAGGATAGCACATGTTATAATCCCATGGGGTGACCACAGATGAGATTGCCAGCCTTTGTATCAGTAACTTTTCTAATTAGCCCATATGTGATAGGGAATTTGTAAACCCTTATTTATATTCTAATATTTTGTGCATTTCTTTATTTCTTTCATTGAAGTGGCCTCCTTTTTTAAAAAAATGCTTTTATTGACTTCAGAGAAAGAGGAAGGGAGAGGAGGGAGAGAGAGAGAGAAACAAAAATCAATGTGAGAGAGAAACATTGATTGGTTGCCTCCAGTATACACCCCTACCAGGGTTGAACCTGCAACCTGGACATGTGCCCTGACCGGGAATCTAACTAGTGGCCTTTCAGTGTATGGTACGATGCTCAACCAACTGATAGCCACACCAGCCAGGGCGAAATGGCCTCATTCTTGATCTGCATCTAGATTCCAAGTCGAGGCAGTCCAAATGAAATTCAAGAGTGTGTTTGCATAGAGGAAGTTGGAATTGACAATATGGGTAACATAAATAGATAACTCAAACCCTTCAGAACTTACCCTGATGCATAAGTTAACTTTTCATGCATTAATCAAATTGTCTAGGTAATTGTCAGAGAGCCACTCCTCTTTATGTATACATTAGAGGCTGGGTGCACGGGATTCATGCACTGGTGGGGGGCATGACCAAGTCAGCCAAGCAGCTGTGGACCCACCCTCTGAGCTGCTGCTTCCTCTGTGGGAGCACACTGACCACCAGGGGGCAACTCCTGCATTGAATGTCTGCCCCAGGTGGTCAGTGTGCATCATAGCTGTCGAGTAACACTCCCTCCACGTTCTGCATGGAGTAGGGTCCAGTATCTGAAAGAGGAGCCGCGCAACAAATGAGAGAAAAAGACACGAGATAATTTTGCAATATTGGGGGACCAGGCGGGCAAGTCCCGAAGGACTTCCACCCATGCTCAGGCTGCTTCAATCTTTTATTGATCTGGAGTAGCCCTTAGGGTAAGGAAGTTTCAATGACACACAGATCAGCAATTTCCAGGAGTAGACAAAAGTATCTGATTAACTCATCAATAGATTTCCGAGTGTAGGCAGAGTATCTGATTAACAATAATCAACAAGGATCTACATAACTATCTAAGGAATTAAGGGAACTAAGGTGGGGATGCTTCAACTATTATTACCTAAATTAACTGAGTGGTTCCTAGATTAACTGGGTGGTGCACAGCCCTGACCTTTGCTAGGACTTTCAATAGCTACTAGCTTTTGGGGGGGTCTCTGTCTAAACTCAGCTAGTGAAGACAATGAATGGACTCCGGCAATAGCAACTGGTTGACCCGTCGTTCTGGTCGTTTCGCCATTCGGTTGCTGGGCTTCTATTATATAGGATGTTTTAATCAATCAGTACACCTACATTTTGCTATAGTTTCCTCAGGGACACCCAGTAAAAGACTGAATTGTCAAAGCATTAGCAAATTAGGATGCTAAAAACAAACTAACAAGAATCACTGGTTTCTAGAAAATTTTTTACCTCATAATTACATTACATATAAAAACATCCTCCTCTCAGACACATAAACAATAATTTAAGTTCTGCATCAACAAGGACTTTGTCTTTATTTCAGAACCTCTTACAATACCTGACACAGTGTGTGTTCAATAAATATTCGTTAAGTAAATAAACTCTATTATAAAGAGACTCACCATTACCCTAGATTTAGTTACACACTGGTTCAAATCAAATCTCTTCCTCTCTCCTGGACTTCAAAGAGCAGACATTTATATAGGCTGTTCTCAACTTACAAAACAGATTGTGTTTAAAAATTCAGACAGTTTAGTCATTTGGAACCAAGAATGCTTCTCTCATTCATACATTTATTACAATAAGTAATGATTCAATATTCATTCTGGCCCAGGCACAGTTCTAGGCCCTAGGGATCCAGTGATGGACAAGACACAAAGTCCCCATACCCAAAAGCTCTTATAATAGTGCCTGGCACATAGTGAATACTCAGTAATTGCTAACTACTATCTTAAATGAGTGTAGTATTTAATTCAGAGTTATTAGCCTCTATTCTGAGGTGTCAGCTTATTTCCCTCTCCAAAATAAATCTGAATGGAAAGAAAAAACAGGTAAGAAAAAACAGGTGCTATTTTAGTTATATTCTTAGCTTATTTCATTAATCTTCACTGGACACCCACTTTCAAAAAGGTTCTCTCCCTCTCTCTCTCTCTCTCCCTCTCTCCCTCTCTCCCTCTCTTCCTCTCTTCCTCTCATCCTCTCTTTAATTTTCTTGCTGTGTGGTCTTGGCAAGTCATGGGCCCTTTCGTGTGATTCTCATTTGAAAATAATGAAGATATGATAATATTTTAATTCACACAGAGAACACAGCAGAACCTAGTAAATTAATGTTTGCATAGTACTTAGAAATCTGAGGTTAAGAATGCTAAGAGAAATTTACAGAACTATTATTGCCACTAAAATTATGATAGACATTTTTTCTTTACTAAAAAAATACCTCAGTTAATTGGCGTTTGTATTTTAAAAGTTGTATGCCACCTTAAAGAAAATGTTCAGTGTGTATCTAAAGGAAAAACAGATAAAGATCCTGTCATTTCATTATTATGTGATTAAAAATTTCTAAGCAGTCACTACATTGGGGTAAGTAAATGGTATTTAAGACCTCATGATTCCCCAGTCTGGACAGATGGATGATTGCCTCTTCTCACATATGTGACAGGTGGTGGCTCTGGTGAAATGGCTTCCAAAGGTCTTCAGATGTTTGCCTCTCTTCTTTAGCTACTGTTGGCTTAAAATAAAGTAGCAATGAATTCCAATTCTAACAGTAAGGAGAGGTGTGTGTGTGTGTGTGTGTGTGTGTGTGTGTGTGTGTGTGTGTGTTGTCAGCACTTTGGTTAACTCCATCCACTCAGTGGTCTAGCTAAAATGGCAGACCATAAATGCTCCACAGCAACCGGCTGTGATTTCAAACCAGGTCCGAACACACTCTTCCTAGAATAGTCATTCTTCCATGTTGACTTTATATATTGTATAGAGCATGAAGGTTATTGCATGTGATACCTTCTCTTATAAGCAGAAAATGACGTGTTTTAATTGTAAAATGTAAGCTAGAGTACCTTAGTCATAAGTTTTATTTATTTGAGATGATTCTTGTATGTGCCCATACCAGGGATTAAACCTGTAAACTTGGCTTATCAGGATGATGCTCTAGCCAACTGTGCTACCTGGCCAGGGTAAGAAAGACAGATAATAAGCAAATAAATATATAATTTTAGGAAATAACACTATGAAGAAAACAAAACAGGGTAAGGTCGGGTGAAGGTGACAAGCTATTTTAGATATGATGATGCTTGTAGGTCTCCTGAAAAGGTGGGTTTTGAATAGAGACCAGAATAGAGAAAGAGACTGAACATGCCACAGTCTGGAGGAAGAACTTTGTAGGCAGTGGTGAAAAGAAGTTCCCACGCTCGGAGCTGGACCTTAGCTTGGAAGGAACACTTTATGAACTTTGACAATCTTTAAAATTCTGAAGAACTAGGTAGCACCTGTAATTATATGCCTTATACAACCTATAAGGCTGGAGGACAAAATCTGATTTCCAGTCTTGGATTTTACAATGTCTTCATGATACTTTGATTTTAGTAAAACCATAAAAGGACTGGCTGCTTTCAGTCAAATGGCACAGGACTAATCTGTTCTGATAAGACCTGCAATGTACTCCTGGGAAAGTGCTTTGAGAAGGAATGCCGCAGTTAGAGCACACCAGTGAGAGGCAGGGTGACTGTTAGGGCAAGAAAAAAGATGAAAGCACAGCCCTGTGGGTGTGACTTTATTTTCAGCCTTTCTGCACTTAGAAAGCATCTGCCCTCCCAGTCACCTGTAGGCATCTCCTACCCATTGGTTTAATTTATATTGTTAAATTCATGAATATGCGGGCTGTCTGTTGTAATGCTGTAATCCATAATGATGTTCTGCTTCTGGAAATATCTGATAGTTCTGAAAATACTGACATTCCTTATATTATGGCAACCTTTCTTAAAAAGTGTTATGAAGATAAAAAATTAAATATACTTGGAGTTGCTGTCTCCTCAAAGGAGGCCAATGGAAAATTATTTTGTAAAACAATATAATCAATCATATTTCAGAATTTTGTATATTGGGTGTTCATAGTGATAGACACTTGTAGAAGTAGATTATTCTCCAGTATCTTCATTGGTTTTGGAAGATGAAAGAAGAGTTAGACCCTCACCCTGTTTTGCCTGTAAAAGAGTCTTCAAAGCCTCAGACATGACTCTAGCATGTAGAACAGCTGAGGGGATGGTGTCTATTAGTGACATTGCCCCTTTAAAGTGCAGCTTGAACCCTTGCTTGGTTTATGCACATACTCCCTTGTCACTGACTCTGTTAAAAGTAACGGAAAATATACTTTTTCACTAGCTATTGCAGTCTTGTATAAAAGACTGCCTTTGTTTGGTGTACATCACAAAGTGCTGTGTGTAGTATTGGAGGCCACGATAGGAATGTTTGGAAATAGCTTGATCCCTGAAGGAGATAGACTATAAGAAAAAAAAAGTCATGAGAAGTCATCCAAACTTTCCCCTTAAATCAGCACTTTGAGGAATAAAAGCATATGGATTCTGGAACACAAGTGTTATTTTCTTTCTAAAAGTTTACCACCTCTCTCCCAAATTTAAGAAAGAGAGAGGTGGGGTGGAGGGAGGGAAGAAAGGAGGGAAGGATAGAGGAAAAGAAAGAGCAAGGAAAAGGAAGGTAAAGGGGGAGCTGCTTCTCTTGGCATGTAAAATGCTTCTATTAAATTCTTCAGACATTTTCTGTTTTTTGAAAAAATATTGTTTTGCCTCATTATACAACTTTGAAAGTTTCAAATTATCTGGTTTACTGTAAGAAGAATTAAGTAAATGCAATTTCTATTTTTAATGATAGCTCAAATTTCATGTGAGATCACATAGCTCTCCAATGTAATTAAGTTTATGGCTTTCTTATGCACTTCAAATCTCCACGATGTATAGTTAATAGTATTTTTTTGGTAAGTATTAGGATACCACAACAGTGATGCTGCAGTGGCTGGTGTCTGTTGTAAAGTAGATGCTACCAAGTAATGAAAGTACACGACATCTTGGTGTAATTTGTCTAAGAAGGATCATGACAGAGAAGTCTGTTTTAGCTGAATGTCCAAAGTGATAAAGGGCTGATGTGTTTGAATGGAGAAAAAGGGTGTGGAACAAAGACTGTACTTTGCCAGCTGCAGAGCCTCTCTGCTCCGCGCAGGTATTCCTGGAGGGCTCAAATGAAACTTTACGGTTCGGGAGTGTATACTTGAGATTAGACTAGTAGCTCCTAAAGCAAATATGATGCCCCATGATTTCTTTTAACACCAGAAGAGGAAGGGGAAAAAAACCCATAAGTAGAAACTGCAGGTGCTCCCTTTTTATTGCACGATGTAAAGAGAAAAATGTAAAATGGACAAGCTTTCGACAATCATGTTCTCTTCATCAAGCTGTTATTGTTATTTTAGTGAGTCCACTAAAAAGAATTATCTAGAGCTCCTTGTTTTTACTTCTTTGTGTACTTGATGAATATGATTACCATTTTTACCTCATGTATTTAAACCCCTCTGCCATAATCCCACATTCTGCCTAAAAGCCATGTTTGTGGGAGCTTCCCCCCTTCCCTGCAACAGTTTTTAGGGATATAACTGCATGTAAGCAGGTGCAGTGCATGCATTTTTGGTGATTTTTCACTGTGTGTGCAAATGTAAAATATCTGACATAATCGAGCTGACATTAATAGAGACTGTTGGTAAAATAAGCTTGTTTTATGAATGAAGACCTCACACTCATTCAGCATCGCCCCTCTTTGACAATGCACTGCCTTCAACTCTGTAGCACAGCACTCTGTGCCTGGAGAGTGATGCACATCTGGCCGGTTACCTTCCAGAGTTTTCCATTAACCGTCTTCTAATTCCCCCCTCGGGTCTGCAAAGGGAATCCACTTTTATTTTTAAATGAGACAGAGGGATTGGCCTAGCATCACAAGGGCCAGTGATTGTCAGAATCACAAGAAATCTTTAGTTAATTTTGGTCCTGGATTGTTCTTAGTCCTGTGTTTTTCTCATTTTAGAATTTAAATCATCCTTTTCAAAATGGCCACCACACAGGGGAGGAGGGAGTGAAGGAAAATAATAAAGAGCAGTGGCAACTGAGCTGATGCTGTATAAATAAGCACATTTGCAGTGCCTCTGTTCTGCTGTTTTTATGTCCCACTGATGAGAGAACTGGTTTGAGATGTAAATTGCTTTCCTTTGATTGAACCAGGGAGGAGATGTCATGTAACTCATCTCATCAGCATAGAGCATTGTGCGCCTTTGGTGAATTATAGGAAACAGAGCTGGGAAGAATTCCTTAACCTCTCTCTGCAGCCTGACCCCATGTTTAATAACCAGGGACAGGAAGTACTTCCCTTTACTCCACCTGACTTCTGTGGTTTGAGCTCATTCCTTCTAATCCTGTCCTTACATATTTTGTAAAGGATCATGGGAAAGTGCCACTGTTTTAACTTGTCAAGTATATCCTGTAAATCAAAATATCAAGTTTTAGGGAGGTGTTTTGCTTGTTTGTTTGTTTTAGGTAGGGAGCATTTAAAAGATGGCTTTGGAAAATGAGAAAGGGGATAAAGAAATGATCTGAAGGCATTGTTTTCCACAGTGCATCTTACTTGTTTAGATTTAGGATTAACCTGGGTGGCAGGCAGCTCTACATAAAACTGAGAAAGGAGGAGCGGGTAGGAGTAGAGGTAGAAGTAGGGGGTAGAAACTCACTGTGACATCCATGAGATGATATGCTATATGCACAATTAGAAAATGGATTTAAGACAAAAGAATTGGAAATAAAGCTGCAATCAATTTAGCCTGGTATCTCAACAAACCAGGGACTTTATATACATATATATATATATGAAATTCAGGACAGATATCACAGCCCTGTGATGACAGCACGGCCTTTTCTTCCTCCCCTTCTATTAAATCTACATTTTGAAGGTGGATGGTGTGCTGACTCATAAATTAAATTGGAGTAATACATACAGTGTATATATATTTCTGTCACTTTGTCTCAAATTAAACACGAACCTTCTCCCCTGACAAGATGATAGAAAAGTTAATTGCTCGCCCTGGCTTTAAATTGGAATTTGAATTTGCAAAATGCTAAAGGTTTATGAGATCTAAATCATGAGGAGCTTAAATTACATTCCTGTGATAAAATATTAATAAATCAATTAAAACATAAGCCGAGTATAATATTACTTTTTTTTTGTAGGA
The DNA here is from genome assembly GCF_000412655.1 of Myotis brandtii. Lineage (NCBI taxonomy): Eukaryota > Metazoa > Chordata > Mammalia > Chiroptera > Vespertilionidae > Myotis > Myotis brandtii. Next base: position 731,400 of record NW_005367587.1, on the reverse strand, counting down.
ACCTTGAACACAATAATTCATTAGGGTGTAGTGCAGTAACAATTATTGTATCTTTTTTTAATTTTCTTTTTATTAGTTTTTTTTTGATAAATACATCATCAGATAACATTCCACATGGTGCATTAGCATTACCCCACTGCAGCATCCAGAAATTTCGTTGCACCCTTAAAATGAGAGCTAACCGCCTAAATCATCTGCTGTTACTTACCCTTGTCAGCATCAGCTGCTTCTCTTACCATAGGGGTATTTTCCTCTTGAGAACATCTGTTCAATGCCAGCTCTGCCATTTTGTGGTTTCTAAATCTCTTCCCTAAAAATGGGCACAGTCATAATACTACTACCACGGAACTGGCATGAGGATCAAATTAGATAATGTACGGGGAAGCCATTTGTAGATAGTAAAGCACCATAAAATGTTAATTACTACTGTCATAAATTGGAGAATTTTTATTTCCAAAAGAATTCTTAGACATCACTTAGTAACCAATCCCCTCATATTAAATAATGAAGGATCAGAGGTCCAGAGAGGTTAAGTCATTTGCCTAAAGTCACACAGTTAGATAGTAAAACTGCTGAAACTAAGATCAAAGACTCCTAAATCCCAACTCAGGGTGTTTTCCACAAAAATACTTGGAAGATCACATCAAGTTTGGTACTTTATTTACTCTCTCCATCTTGTTTTCTCTTTGATGCTGTGATTTTTTTGACTTACTAAACATTAACAATTTTCAGGGATAATTTTCTAAAGGGCCTGGTGGCACAAACACATATCCTCACAGCTGTCAGGAAAGGTTCATTTGGCTAAGGAGCTACTGCCTTTTCCTGCTACTCCCCAAATGAAGACTCAGCAGTATGTCTTCCTCTCCTACAGGCCCTAGAGCAGCGGTTCTCAACCTGTGGGTCGCGACCCCTTTGGGGGTCAAACGACCCTTTCACAGGGGTCGCCTAAGACCATCGGAAAACACATATATAATTACATATTGTTTTTGTGATTAATCACTATGCTTTAATTATGTTCAATTTGTAACTATGAAAATACGTCCTGCATATCAGATATTTACATTATGATTCATAACAGTAGCAAAATTGCAGTTGTGAAGTAGCAACGAAAATAATTTTATGGTTGGGGGTCACCACAACATGAGGAACTGTATTAAAGGGTCATGGCATTAGGAAGGTTGAGAACCAATGCCCTAGAGGAAGCCTCAGATGAGGGAAGGCAGTGGCCTTGCTTTTCAAATACTGCTTCCATGAGGACTCAACCACCACCATTTTTATCTCCTTCACCTCCTTTCTGTCCTCTAAGCCTAGCCCGCAGTTTTCCTACCTCTCTTTACTCCCAAGTCCCAGGAATCACTGGGATTTGCTCTTTATTTATTTTTTAAAATAAAGATAACCTCCTTTTCAATACCAAACAGGCCCTTTTCAAATAATAGTACTTGGAAATGAAGATATATGTTTCTTACTCTGATGCTAAGATAACTCTAGCTTAACAAAACACCAGCACATCAGAGATTAAGAAACTGAGCTGCTGATCCTGTTTTTCCTGTTGGCATGGGATGTGGTTCCTGACAGGTTTTCATCCTTCCATCTTTTTTTAAAAATATATTTTTATTGTTTTCAAGAGAGGGAGAGATAGGAACATCAGTGATGAGAGAGAATCATTGATTGGCTGCCTCCTGCACATCCACCCTGACGATCAAGCCCACAACCTGGGCATGTGCCCTGATCAGGAATTGAACAGTGACCTTCTGGTTCATAGGTCCACATTCAACCACTGAGCCACACCAGCTGGGCTCATCATTCCATCTTTGTTTCCTTTTCTTGCCAAAAGTAATGACAAGATGAATCTATACAAGTGTTGTGAAGACTTCTGTTACATGATTATGAAATGTTTGCAAAATGATAAAGGATTCTATAAATATTATATAATAATCTGTGATCTTCTATGAATGAGCTCAGGTAGAGCTCATTCTGTGGAATCCATAATATCCACATGCAAAATCATTACTTAATAGTGGTATAGTTCTTACAGAATATAGTGTATTGTGAACAGAGGCGATATGGTCTCTGTTGTGAAGGCTTAAGATTAGGATATATTACTTTATAAGAGAAAAAATAAGTTAATTAACAAAAACGTAATTGAAATAGAGAAACTAGTGGAAATATAAGATTAGTCATGGACATCAACAAAAGAGTAGATTTTAAGAAAAAGTAGATTCTGTGGTGGAATTTAGAAAATAAAGTGAAATGGTTCATGAATAACAAAGCTATTGATCAAAGTACAACAATATATTAGTTCTCCAGTGTCATAAAACCCAATTAAGAAAATAGAAATAAGCAAAATATGCTTTTAATAAGGCAACTGATATTTGATAAAATCAAAGAGCTTTACATATTATATACCCCTTCAGGGTATCTTTGGTTTTGAAATCCATTTATTGAGCTCATAATATCTACTGGATCTCATGTAGATAGGCTGTAATTTCTTCATAACATACTCATAACATTCACTATACAGATGAGAAAAATTCAGGGACATTGAATGATGAGCACAAGGACAGAGAGCCAGGTCAAACAGGTCTGTCTGACTCTCTTTTCATTACTCTATCCTACCTTTCACAGCAGACATAAGGCAATAGAAAACACAACAAACAAGAACAATAAAAATGTACTGGGGAGGAGGAAGCAGGAAGAGAGAAAGTGTTGTTCCTGAGGGCAGCTCACTGAGAGCAATGAGAAGTGAAATGGAAGTTCAGGCTTAGCTGAACAATTGGAAAAAGCCCACAAAGGACTCACAAAAGCATATCATATTGTGTAGGATAAACTGCCCTGTTCCTGCATTATCTCTGACAGTATCATCATACGTTATTGTGATCTGGGTCATCTTTTATTATTAGATGCACCTTTCTTTCAACAATAAAGAAAGGTGTGCCTAATAATAAGAAATAAATAATCAGAAAGGAACCAGCATTGGACCCATGCTTAGCTAATTATGAAACAAAAGTAACAGAAGGAAAATCAGATCAATATATATACCAGAAAATAACATACTAGTATTTTCATAGTAAAAAAGAAATATAAGATATTGTGGCCTCTTTAAAATAAGAGACAAAGCCCTGGCCAGGTGGCTTAGCTGTTTGGAGCATCATCCCATGCACCAAAAATGTTGGGGGTTAGATTGGCAGTTAGGGCACATATCTAGGTTGTGGGTTTGGTCTCTGGTCATGGCATGTATAGGAGGCAATCTATTGATGTTTCTCTCCTCTCCCTCTCCCTCTCCCTCTCCCTCTCCC
>NW_005367587.1:723343-728092 GCF_000412655.1 Myotis brandtii | reverse complement strand
CCTCTCCCTCTCCCTCTCCCTCTCCTCCTTCCCTCATTCCCTCTCTCCTTACTCCTTTTCCTCTCTTTCTCTCTCTCTCTCTCTCTCTCTCTCTCTCTCTCTCTCTCTCTCTAAGAATCAATGAAAACATGTCCTTGGGTGAGGATTTTTAAAAAAGAAAAAGATAAGAGGTCAAATTATATCTATAATAATAAAAGTGTAATATGCTAATTATACCTATGAACTTCCAGACGAAGCCCTGGCAAGGCGGGGGCCGAGGCAGAGGCAGACTAGGTGGTGGCGGGGGCCAAGCCCCAGAAAGAGAAATAAAATGAGCTATGAGAGAAAAGGAAAGAAGTGGAAGAAAAAAATAAAACTACTATAGAACTAAAAGCAATATTAGATCTAGAAAGTAGCAGAAGGAAAGAACTGCTACTAATGCCACCAGAATTATGGATGAGAAAACTCAAACAAAAAAAATTTAAAAATAGTTTTAAAATGATTTGAGAAAATGATAATTATGATAGGCAACTTATATCTCAGATAAAAATATTATCTCTTTAGGGAATTAAAGCCCCTGAAAATAAAACCAACAACTCAATAGGAAAGCTGGCACTGAACATTCATTCAAATGGCTCTTAAACATACTGATAGATATTCAACACATAGATAAGAGAGATAAAGATTAAAATATGCATCGTAAGTGCAAATTTGAAATATACTGAGATATATATTCACCCATAAAATGCCAAAAATAACTTCAAATTGAGATAAATTTTGTAATATCTACAAAAATAAGTACATACAAAGTGGGGCAAAAGTAGGTTTACAGTTGTTCATATGGAAAATAATGCAATAATTGATAAATCTCTCAGCCCCGAGCCTGAGAGTAGAACACGCATGTGTGGCCCAGAGCCTGAGAGATCAACACAGAGGGGTCCCTGCTCTGAGCCTCTGCGGTGCGGCTGGGGGCAGGCCCCCAGCGGACACACACACACACACACACACACACACACACACATACACACACACACACACACACACACACACGGCGTCTGCTCTGAGCCTCCTCGGCCAGACTGCGGGCTAAGCTGTCAATAGGACATCCTCTAAGGGCTCCTGGACTGTGAGAGGGGGCAGGCTGGGCTGAGGGACCTCCACCCCCCAGTGCACAAATTTAATGCACTGGGCTCTAGTAATAATATAAGAATAAACTCTATCTCATGTACTCACAACTGTAAACCTACTTTTGATGCACCCAGTATGCTCTTTGACCCTGTATTCAGGTCAAAGAACTTAATCCACTTGTGTAAAATAACATATGCAAAGAATTATTCACTACAGCATTGTTTGTTATTGGCAATATTGGAAACAATCTAAATATTTGTCATTAGGGAATTAGATTAATTAACTATTGGATATCCATCATTATATATATTTTAATTGAAAAATACAAGATATGGAGCGGTGTGTATAATATAAAAATATATACATGAAGAATATACTTTTGTTTTTACTGGGATATGCAAACAAACAAATAGCAATGATTACCTGTCAGAGGATGGTGTAAAAAATGGGTGGGTGGAACACAGGTTCAAAAAGAGATTCTTTTTTTCTGTATCATTTCATAGTTTGTATTTTGGAATCATGTGTTATCTATTAAAATTGAATAAATAAAATTTTGTGTTATACCTTTGGAAGGCAAATAAAATGTAGAAACAACTGATATCTGTGAAGGAGAAAAAGAATAGAACAAATGGAAAAGTAATTTGACATGTAATAGAATAATTTTTTTTTCTGGAATAAAGATATTCCTGTATTTTTATGTTGAAAAAGGCTCCCTATATCCCAGGAAAAGCATGATCCTGAGCGATCATCTATCTATCTTGATGAAGTTATAGAACTTCAAGGTCGGAAGAAAGAAACTTGTAAGTAAAACAGGAAAAAATATCAAGAAAGGGAGAGACTGGATGTGGCTCAAAATTTAAAATACAGATATTATCACACCATGAACTATTCTAGTAAACAAACAACGCAAAACAAAACAATGTGTTTAATGATGAATCTAGGCTACCAAAAGTTTGAAAGGAGCTATCAGAAGTAAATGTAGTGCATCTCAAATCAACTTACCAATAGATTTATGGCTAAATAGTGGGCATGGGTGGGAAGAATGTTCTAGAATAAATTGGGAATGGTGTAAACCTTAATGATATAGAAATAACAACATGACAGAACCTGAGAGGTTAGAATGTTAAAGAGGAGGTAGGAAGACACAAGAGTAGATTAATTTCATAGAAGACAATGAGGGATCAATACTGCCTAAGCTGGCAAACTAAGTAATAGGGATGTACATGTATTATTTAAAGCTATAAAGACAAATACTTGAACAATTAAAAGTAGCAATTTAACCAAATTCCACTGGTGAAGAAGAAGGAAAGAGTGGAAGGCAAATTAAATGTAAGAAAATATTCATAAATTTGTAGAATACTTCTTTTAGAGAATCTGAAGTGGTGTTCTAAAATCATCAAATTAAAAGTAGGACTTTATAACCTTATTAAAATGTATAAAATTAAGCATTAGAATAGGGTAATCAAGTTGTGGTCATTAGTCCACGAAGATGAGTATTATAAAAGGCCTTTAAAAAATACATAGCCTGCATCTCAATCCAGATCTACTAAATCTTTTGGTACTGAGGGGTGCGTCTTAAAATCTATACTTTTAACATATCTGCTGCATTTGAGGAACATTACAATAGAAGAATTAATAATCTGTGATACAATTGTCAAACTATTAGAAAAATTCATAGTAATAAAGCAAATGATTAGAAAAGAAAGTAAACATTTTTAAAATAATATAAATAAGATACAGAATTAAGATCAAGCATGTATTTTATAGCATTAATTACAGGGCTAAAGGCTTCTATTTAAAATGGTTGATTATTAGAAAGTCCACTAATACAATTAGCAATGTTAATAAATCTAAGAAAAAAATCTGATGCCAAAAGAACATTTGAGAAAAGTCAGGCTATGTTCTATCAAAGTGTAATGAGTTAGAGATTAATATTGGAAAGAAAAAATTAAAATCATATCTCCTACAAATTTTAAACTTTTAAAATTTATTTTGAATTAAGAGAGATTACCTAATTAACAGAAAATAAGCACATATGGGTATAGATAAAGCAATATTCAGAGGAAAATCCATATACTAATACTAATGTTACAGTAAAATAATGATAAATAAATTAGCATTTATCTCAAGAAGTAAGTTAAAAGGAAAAAAAATCTTCTAAGCAGAAAGAATTGATAAAAATAAAACCAGCATTAAAAAATGAAAGAGAGACACTAATAAAATAAAAAGTTGATTTTTTTTCAAAGAGAATAACAAAACAATAAATAAATCAATATCATGTGATTCAATTACCAAAATGAGAAAGCCCACAAATGCACAAAATTAGAAATACAAATGGGGAAGTAAACATAGAATAAAAGGAAATGAAAATAATTATAATGGATACGTATATACTAGTATATGTATAAATTAAACATTTTTTGACACAATGGATGATTTCTATGTAAATATAAATTACCATAAAAGAGCAAAGATAAATATAATTAAATTTATAAAAGTTTTAGGGCTACCAGTAAATAAGTAAGTAAAGTGTGTGTGTGTGTGTGTGTGTGTGTGTGTGTGTGTGTGTTTGTATTTGCTAAATAAATGAATCAGTCAACTTTGTAAACAATTTTTTCTACTTATGTCTTTAATGAGTCCACAACTTTTTCCCATTAACCCTGAGTAGCCAGGAATAGACTCCACTAGAATTTCTGTTCTGTTTGTATCAGTGGACATCTGCCTCATTGCTCTGCTTTACTAAGTTTTGGGAGCCAGGTAGAGAGGTACAGATCATTTCTGTGTCCACTCCGGATCTTCTGCCTCGAAGGCTAGACACCTGAGGGTAGCACTGAGAGGATAATGAAAGGAACCTGGTTTCTAGGCTTGGTTCTTCTACCATCTATATATATAAAAGGCTAATATGCAAAGTGTTCCCTTGGGAGTTCAACCCGGAGACCGGGAGTTCTATCGCTCGCTATGATGTGCGCTGACCACCAGGGGGCAGCGGGGAACAAAGGAAGGCCCTGGCTGGCAGCTGGGGAAGGGATGCCCTGGCCAGCAACCAGAATGCCCTGATTGGCCCTGATCGCCGGCCAGGCCTAGGGACCCTACCCATGCATGAATTTTGTGCACCGGGCCTCTACTCATATCTAATAAAAGAGAAACATGCAAATTGACCGTACCTTTGCCGTGCCATAAGCCATGCCCACTAACCAATCAGAGCAACTGTATGCAAATTAACCCAACCAAGATGGCGGCTGGCAGCCATGAAGCTGGAGCAAGCAGGAGGCTTGGTTGCCCCGGCGATGGAGGAAGCCAAGCTTCCCGCCTGCCCTGGCCAACTCTGGCCTCCGCTGAAGGCAGCAAAGTTTCAATTATGGAAGATGAATAAACCCCAGATACCCGCTTCCAGCCAGCCTCCACTGGGAGCTTGGGTGGCTGGGGGCTGTGGCTAACGTGCAAACAGCCATCAGCCCCTCACCCAGGCTGGCCAGGCACCCCAGCGGAGACCCCCACCCTGAAGGGGCTGTAGCCAACCTGCAAATAGCCATCAGCCACTCACCCATGCTGACCAGGCACCCCAGCAGGATCCCCCTCCCTGAAGGGGGTGTAGCCAGCCTGCAAACAGCCATCAGCCCCTCACCCAGGCTGGCCACACCC
>NW_005367587.1:680417-722176 GCF_000412655.1 Myotis brandtii | reverse complement strand
GGGGACCTGAGGCTGCACCCCTGCCCGGCGGGACTTGATGTGGGACCTGGGACTGTGCCCCCTACTCGGCGCTGGGCCGGGGGAACTGAGGCTGAGCCCCCCGCCTGGAGGGGCTTAATGGGGTTGAGGCCGGTTGGGTCTGGGTCTCGCCCAATGTGGGTGGGGCTGGCCGGGTCTGGGTCTCCTGCAATTTCGAAGTGCATGTGAGTGGGCGGGGACTTGACTCTGGGTCACATGGTGCACCCCAGACTCTGACAAGAGGCATATTTTCATGTACATTTTACTAATTTTTTTTTCATCTCTGACACTTCTGTTATAGAGAAAGGGCAAATAGCAATGTTAAAATATTTCCTCTAATTAATTCCCTTTTTATGTGCATGAATTTCGTGCACCAGGCCACTAGTCCTATATAATAAAACCCTAATATGCAAACGGCAGAATGACCGGTCACTATGATGTGCACTGACTACCAGGGGGCAGATGCTCAATTCAAGAGCTGCCCCCTGGTGGTCATTGCGCTCTCATTGGGAGCGCTGCTCAGCCAGAAGCCGGGCTCAGGCTGGTGAGCGCAGTGGCGGTGGCAGGCGGGCAGTAAGGAGTGAGGGGGTCCCAGACTGGGAGAGACCCAGACTGGGAGAGGGATGTCTGAGTGCCAGCTGATGTCTGATCGGGCCTAAGCCAGCAGGCGATATCCCCCCAGGGGTCCTGGACTGCAAGAGGGCACAGGCCAGGCTGAGGGGTCCCCCCTTCAGTGCACGAATTTTGTGCACCGGGCCTCTAGTTTGCTTATAATATGTAACATTTACATGTGTTGCTTTATTTTTTTTAATCTCTCAACTGAGATATTCTTTTTCCCAGAAAAGTATACCTATCCACAAAATGTTGAGGCTTCACAGTCTTCCCAAACCTCCTCCCTTCACTGGAGTTCTAGAGCCATGTGCTAGATAATTTTAAATTGCTTCACCTCTACCATTTTACAGCCTGAGGGACCACATAGCTTTAAATTAAACACAGTCCTCAGATGGAATGATCATTATTGAGAGAAGTAGAATACAGTGATTACCATTACCTTCTGCCTTGGGCAAGTTACTTGACCTCTCTTGCCTCAGTTTCCTCATCTGTAACATGGAGAAAATAATAGTACTTACTTTATAGGCTTGTTCTGAGGATTAAATGAATACATATAAAGCTCTTAGAAAAATGCCTAGCACACAGTAACCTCTTCACAAGTGTGAACTATTACTGATGTCTCCTACTAGCTGAGAAGTAGCTTAGCACAGTTAAACACTTTAATCTACTCATCGTGAAAAATCCTTGTTCACATTTTGGTCATCGCTGAAATAGCACTTTTCTCCTTACGTACCTATGATTGGATCCATTGCTTTGCTTTTAACTGGTAGTTATGAGTGTCCATATATGCAGGGGTGCTTTGGGAGAAGCCTCTTGATTTTAGAATTAACTTCCTTAATTTGGGGTGGTTTACTAAGTATTCTCTGGTTAGTAGAGGAAGTGATTAAACTGAACTAGGGATTAATTTCATCCTGAGTAGAAATTATTTTTTTATACTTTCTCTGTTTTTGTAAAGTTTTATTTATTATGTATAATCTATGACCCATGGAAAACAACTTTCTTTAAAAACCACAATAAAATAAAAACTATAAAGTCATGATTTTATTTAACTATACTCAGCATATGTTGTTCTCTTTCAGTGGTGTTTAAAGTTGAGAGATTATTAAGGAAAAACAAGCAGTATGTTGATATTTCAGCATATAAATATCAACTGTCAATTAGAAAACAAAAATGCAAAAATTAATATATATAGTTGCCAGTAAGACATAGTGTGCTGTGCCTTTATCTTCATTGGTAGAAAGTATTTTGGTGTTATACTCATGATCATAAAGTGTATCCAAGGTACAAGTAAGTTTTAAAATATTGAACTAGCTTATATCGAGCCAATTTTATCTCAAATTTATAAACAGTTGTATAGAGTCACATAAATATCAAAGGCTGCCTTGGTTATATATGGAAGATAAAAGCCAAGGATCTTATGCTTTAAAGAAATGTTGATTTATGCTGAATTTCAAAGGAAATGATTAGATTATCTTGCTTGTCTGGTTATCAAGATTGTCTCATGTGCTCTGACCTTAGCCTATTTTTCCAAAAGCACAGTTAGTGCTTTTCTAGGAAGCTAGTAATGATCTCAATACTATCTCATTTTTATATTTTTATATTAAATTTAATATTTTGGAAATATGTGAATCTAACATGACCACTTTCTCTACAGGTTTTAGGTTGGGCTGGTGCCGTCGGTGGTTTTGAAGACGTGTTCTATTGGGGCAGAACAATCAAATCACAGTTAATGGGGTGACCGCCAAGCAGGGCCCTTTGTCATTAAGGTCCACTCTCGTGCTAGCAGCACATTATCCTGCTGATTGGATTTGTAGGAAGGCATCCCCCTGTGGCCCACATTGGCAGAGGAAAGACATCAGAGGCAGTCCTGGTGAAGTAGGAGGTAGCCATCCTGGGCAGTAGATTCTTTTGCTGGAAAGCCAAAGCATGCAGGACAGCATAAACAATATTAGTAGATGGTGATTCCCACATTAGTTGGTTAGTGTAGGTCCCATAGTAAAGTAACCAAAAGCAGAGGAGCAGGAACTATATTGTTAGAGAGGAATGACTGGTGTTGAGCAGGAGAAAAGCAAGTAGGACACATAGAGACATTGAGCACTTGATCAGACAAGATTTAAGCACATGGAGGCCCTACCTCCATCTCAGGAAGGATATTCTGTGTTTGGATGAGAGTTATTGTAAGAATTTCCATGTCTGTTGGGGTCACTGAGGTTCTCACAGACAATGGTAAACACGATTTGGCTCAAAGGCTCTCATAATCAGGCTGACTTTCACTGAAAACGAGAATGCTGTATAGCACTGCCAGGCCTCTAGCCATACCAACTGTTAAATAATAAACAGGCCCTGTTTGTTGGCAACCTCTTCCCTTCCCACCAAGATGGAGTGCCCATTCTCTGGGTTTACCTGCCTGCATTTGCTCAGAATAGTGTGCATGTAGTGTGAGATGGTGGTGGTGTGGAGGCATCAGTCTACATCTAATCTGCTTAGTTTATTATTCTCCCAGGACCTCTGTGAGCGAGCAAACATGCAGGGCTCTGGCAGCCTGAACAATGGCTATGCTGTCATTCTAGATAATGTTACAGACTTTGCAGAGTGCATTGGCTAATTGTTTTTCTTATGTTCATTTTCTCTTCATATTCTATCTCTTCCTTTGAATTGGTTTGGAGTGAGTGGGGATTAGGAAGGGTGAGGGTGTTTCTGCTAATTCACTACTTTACTTCTGAGAAGTTAGAAAGTATTTGTGTCAATTGCTCTATTTATTTTTTCTTTTTAATTAAATGTATTGGGGTGACATTGGTTAGTAAAATTATATAGGTTTCAAGTGTACAATTCTCTGATATATCATCTGTATATTGCATTGTGTGCTCACCACCCAAAGTCAAATCATCTTCTGTCTCCATATATTTGATGCCCTTTAGGATTTACCATCCCTCCCACCCACCTTCTCTCTGGTAACCACCATACTGTTGTCCGTGTCTATATAGAGCTTTTGCTTGTTTTTCTTATTTGTTCATTTGTTTCATTTAGTTTTATATCCCACATATGAGTGAAATCATATGGTTTGATTGTTTTATTTTAATGGCAAGATGTATGTGGTTTATTCACATCAATAGTGAGTCAGACATTTGATCAATGAACAAATGCTTACTGAAGGCCCACAGTGTACACAAAACCCTAGACTAGGTGCTTTAATTTCAGTCGTTGTTCTTTATATATTGCCTTACTGAACAATTGCCAGGCTGAGCTCTGAATTTTCCCTCAAATTCCAGGTACCAAAGGCTGCAGTAGATTCCGGAAGAGCAGTTCCATTAAGAGCCAAGCTCAAAACACACACTCAAACCTCAGAAGAATACAATTTCTAAAAGTCCTTCATTTGGTTATTGAAAATTTTCCCAAGTCCCAGAAGGGTTGCTTGGTAATCTTTATTTTATATTGTTTTTTGGCCAAAGGACTTTGGTATGCTTCACAGATGCAGTGCTCAAAAATAGACTCTTAATTCCCATAAACCTTCTCTAACTCCCATCCCCAGCAAGGCTCAGGATAAATAGGCATGATACCAATCTCTGGGAGGAGGCTTTCATTAATCAGTGTAAATGAGGGCCATTCAAATAGGGTAATATGGGGCATGTGGTGGAGGGGAGGGGTAACTAAAGCAAAAGGACTGTTTTTTTTTTAATTATTTTTTTAAGTGAACTAATTCTAAAGGCAATGCCTCAATTTTCAAGTAATCTCTGGTGTGAGTTTCTATCAGGATGACCACTATGAAAAATAGCAGTCATTAGAGCCTCTGTTGCAATACACTTGTTTAGAAAATTCAGTCACATTCCTTTATAATGATGGCTCCCACATGAAGAAGCTATCCTTTGGTGAGAATACCAAAACCATTTGCTTGAGTTAAATGAAACTTCCCTATCTCATATCTCTGAATATGCTTTCAACTGTGGGGTAATCATTCAGTTTCTTGAACTTTTTGTAATTTTTAGGTCAAGAGTATATGTTTGAATTAAAAACTCTGGTGACAGCACAGGGGATGTTGCAGACTACTGGAGGTATACTTGTGGTGGCATTTTCCTTTATGAGAAATGCAAGGTCTTATATTCTCAGAGAGATTTGGTTAATTTATAGTGTCAAAAATGTTTTAAAAATTACGCAGTGTTGAATTCACTCAGAATGGTTTACAAATACCTTATGGTAAAAATTCATAGGAACCAAGCAATCATTTAAAAATTAACTACCATTATATAACAAAATAAAGCATTCATATTCACCATTATTCTCTTGTTGGATCCATATCCCCTTGTTAGTTAACTCTCAAAGGTTTCATCCAAAGGAACTAGATCCAGATTAATTACCCTTCACCCAAGAAATGCTGCCTATGTCCACTACGCCTCCTCTTAACCAGCCTCAGAGCCCCCTCTGGGGGCTACTAGGAAAGAGCCTGAATGGGCCCTGTTAGAGCTCTCATTTCTTCCTACATCAGACTGCTTGCAGCAAGTATCGACCACAGGCTCATCTGCACTCTCAAATTCTCAGTGTTTCATCTGTTGTACATGGGAAAGCACATGCCCAAAGATTTTAGAATTGTGTCTAAATGGAGAATCTGGAGGCTCTGACTAGGGCTTGAGCGGCTCTCTGAAGACTGAAGCGCATCAGTGTGGTGAATTCTGTTGGTGACTTGACTGTTTTATCTCCTGTGTTCCAATGGATTGAGTTTTTATTTCATATACACACATACAAATGCACACCACATGTAATGTAGGTCTATATAGTTATACATGTAGCAGATATTATATGCTATATGATATGTATAATTATAATATTGTGTATTTATCTATCCACCTACCTACATGTCTGGTAATTGTTCCTAGTGACTTAGATGCTAAAATCCATGAAAATAAGCTATTTTTTGGTGGTGGTGGTGGTGGTGGTGGAGAGATAATTTATTTAGGCTCTCACATATCTGGAAGTCCCAGGTGCTTATAAGATCCCACCAAACCATGTAGTCAAGACATGTGCAAATGAAGACCAATATAGTACATTACCTTACTACTTATTAGAAAAGCCTTTCACTGCCTAATTTAGTGTTTTGCATAATGTAAAAATGTTTTGGTGTATTTAATAGAAAATATGTATATAGTTACAGTTAACTTTGTTTGTTGGGGAAATGGGATTGCTGGAACAGCACTTAAATAAAACGAATAGTACTGACCTACTTAGAAAAATTAATTATGAAAGAAAAAATAATGGATTATAGTTGCAGATAATGGTTTTGGGGAAGCTGCTGGTTGCAATCCATCCTGAGGCTTATTCATAATTGGCACAATTGAAGTTTTCGAGAATTCAGCAGCTTTGATTTATTTACAGGGATTCATATACTAGTAGGATTGGAGTTATTGAGGAGGTAGGGGATAGAGATGGGTAGTGGACTTATTGCTTTACATTTAAGTTCTACAGAATTTCAAACTCACAGGTTTTGGAGAAAAGAATTGTCTTCAGGAAAAGTGCACCAGGCTCTTTAACAGATAAATTAATACATTTGGGTCCTTTTATCAATAAACTTTTATATTAGGTCACATAATAAGAATTGAACATGCCTTTGCATTTAAGACTACTTTATTTATTATTATTATTATTATTATTATTATTATCATCATCATTGTTTTTAATCTTCACTCGAGGATATTTTTTCATTGATTTTTAGAAAGAGTAGAAGGAAGGGAGGTTTTGATACCATATGTGCACAAAGATTAACACCTTTACAGATGACACCTCGGCTATTTCCCAGGCTAACACTAAGGAAGAAGCTATAAGTCTCTGATGCATGAGAATAGTGTATGGAAAGAAACTAAGCTGGAAATAAAGAGGCCCAAGTTATAGTCTTACCATTAATGTGCAATTACCTCAGGCCTGACATTTTGGAACTTTGATTATGATCTGTAAAGAGTTATATTGCCCACACTGCTTATCCCATAATCTTGTTTGAGAGCCAAAAGACAGAATGTATGTTAAGAATAAATGTTGAATTGCTATAGACATGTAAGGGTTTGTTATGAAGGGGGTTAAAAATTCCCCTGGTCAATCTCATTTAGTCCCATAGTTTGATTAGTACCTTCATATGGATAACCACCACATTATTTTCTTCAGCTCATACTTATCTCTGTTCACTGCCTTCCAGACCTTTTCTTGAATGCGCCATAGACACCCCAAACTCAATATGTCCCAAACTAAACTCATACTCTTCCCTCCAAACATGCTCTTACCACCCATGTTTCCACACAATAGTTTATATTAGAAATTTGGCATTAAATTTCCTTATTCATATTAATTACTGTGATACATTTATTCAGTCTCTTAATCCTTTTGATCTTCCTCCTAAGTATGTTAATATCTGTTCACTCCTCTCCATACCAAAGCTACTACTCTAGTCTATGGTACCATTTTATCTCACCAAATTATTGCTACATTCTCCTGATGTCCTTAATATTAATCTTACAACCTGGCCCCTGTCTAGCCTGATTTGGATCACTTTCCCTAGCATTTATGTGCCAGTTGTACTGAACTTTTTTTGTACCTTCAGTGCACCACACTCACGCTCATTTCTGGTCTTTGCATCTCTTCTCTTGGTTTTGAATACCACTCTATTTCTCTCTTCCTCCCCCTTCTGCTCAGATACACTGAAAAAACTTAGCAAGTCTCAACTTAAAGTTCATTTTTTCTGGATGACTTTCCTAATTCCTTGATTTATTAGAATTGCCTTACAGTGTACACTGAAAGTGTAAGCCTTTTAAAAATTTGATTGTTTTGCCTACATCTCTTTTAAGATGGGGAATGGTATACCTCATTCAAGGCTGTATTTTTAGTGCTTAACACACTGCCTGATATTGACTAGGTATTTAATAAATATTTGTTGAGTGAATGAATAAATACATAAATTTTACCAGCCACAATAATGATATAGCTAATATATTACATTTTTCAACTTTCACATTTTATTTTTTGCAATATTTGCTCACTTTGTCCTTAGAAAAATAAAAAACAACAACACAGCAATTCTTGAAAGTTTATTTCACTTTCGCCCTAACCAGTTTGGCTTAGTGGATAGAGTGTCGGCCTGCGGACTGAAGGGTCCCAGGTTCGATTCCGGTCAAGGGCATGTACCTTGGTTGTGGGCACATCCCCAGTAAGGGGTGTGCAGGAGGCAGCTGATTGATGTTTCTTTCTCATCGATGTTTCTAATTCTCTATCCTTCTCCCTTCCTCTCTGTAAAAAATCAATAAAGTATATTTTAAAAAAAAAGAAAAAAAATTTATTTCACTTTTGTTTTTTGTTATATTTTGACTAGCTCTCAGTAGTCTCAATTTTTTGGTATGAAAGATTTATTCTAGGATGTGAAATACCTAGAATGCATGATTCTTATATTTTTCCTCTAGGAAATTATTGTTAGAACTTATTTTATTTTTCTCTGCCTTAATGTCAGGGATAATTGAAGGTGTCCATGAATGGTATGAATTTGACAACTCTGTCCTAGAGATTATTATGCTGTTGTCAATTTTCTTAGACAAACATTTAGGAAAATTCTGTTATCACAATTTTTGCTTCTCTATCTAGATGTCTTAAATCCAAGCAAGATGCAAATATTATTTAGTAATACTCTGGCATTGCTTTTCCACTATTTGTCTATAAGAAACTAGGGAGGATATTAAAAATGAGACAGTAAAGGAACCTGACCTGACTGTGGTGCCATGGCTTAAAATGGTATGAATACTCGATTTGAAATAAAGGTTTATTGAAATATTTTGTATTGCACAACCAGTTTCCACATTAATCAATCTCTTACGCTCTAACTAATACCTTCCTAAAATGTTGATTCTCAAGAAAAACAACAGTGTTTAACTTTTATAGATATGTGGCACACTTTGACTTTATTATTAGCAGGTTAATCAAGTATTGAATATTGAGCAGAATAATATTCTGCTGTTGGAATGCTTAGAGTGAATGAGGTACTTTACTTACCATCATTTTACTAATGAGGAACCTGGAGATCAGAGATATAAAGTAGCTTGATGTTTCATTTCACAATTTGTATAGAGAAAGCGCATGTTTAAATCTCAATGTGTCTTGCTTAAATGTTGTTTCTACTCCAATCCATTACCTCTCTGTGAAACAATTAGTTGTTCTGGGATGTTAGTATATTACCTCAGGGTAGTTAATCTGCAAAGACCCCTTTTTCCAAATAAGGTCACATTCACAGGTTCTGGCAATTAAAATGTGGGCATATCTCTTAGAAAGACACCATTCAACTCTACACTGGATATTGTAGGAACTGTTTTGGTCTCAAAATTGTAAATATATTGTCCACATACTTAGTAGTCAAAGTGCTCTGGCTGGTTAATGCTAATTCTCCATTAGACAGTGAGTGTAAGGCACTCTGTCAATAATAGGACAAGAATGATACTATTCTTACAGGGATGCTCCTCATGCTTTTGGAGTGGCTTAACTAATGCTGTGATCCATCCTGCCAATTTGGTTGCAAATGGAGACTTCAGTAGATAGGTTGAAAGACATAGTTTTCCTTTCTGTGCTAACCACAAATCTCTGTGAAGGCAGTGTTTAAACTAAGAATAAGGAGGAGCCAGTCTTGTGAAGATATAGGGGCAGGACAATACAAGCAGAAGAGAGAGCCAGACTATGGATGGCAGAAATTGGCTTGGTTTGTTTGAGGGATGTCATCGGCCACTGAGGCAGAAGCACAATGAGCAAGGGAAGAGAGTAGGAGATGAGATCAGAGAGGTGGGCAGGAACAAATAATGGAGGGACTTTTTGGGCATAGCTTTGAGTTTGAATTTTATTCTTATTGCAACATATATACTTTGTAGATTTTATACAAGGGAATGATATGATCTGCCTTGATTTCAAGACCTTTTGGCTTCTGTTTAGAAAATGGATTGTAAGAGGCAAGAATGGAAGCAGAGAAATCAATCAGGAGAGCAAATAAGAGATAATTATGACTTAGGTTGGTGATAGCAGAAATGGTAAGAAATGGTTGGGTTTAAATGTACTTTTGGGGTTGATTTAATGGGGATTATTGGTAGATTAGATGTGTTGGATGAGGCAAAAGAAATTTGCAGGCTCCTAATGTTTGGCATGATTAACTGAGTTGATGGTGGTACCTTTCAGAGGAAATAAGTACAGTTTAATTGCAGGTGGAGGTGGTGAAGTGGGTGTTATGGAATCAGTTTATTCTGGATGTGTTATGTTAGTCTGTGATATGTAGAAATATCAAGAGAAGCACCCATTAATCTCTTTTCTGTGCTTTGACCAAGTGTCTTGCTTTGAAAACAACCTCTAACATCCCATATATCTTGTTTCCTCATGAATTTTATTTTTATAAAATCTTTGCGGTGGAATTTTGTCACAGGCTATTTGAATACTTGAATAGAAACATTGACTCCATCCCTTCAATATAGTGAGTTAATCAGACATAATTTCTTTTACAGAGTGCTGCAAATTCCGCTGAGGGAAAAAATCAGTGTAGTATTTTGCTTATCACTTATTATGACAAGTATGAAATACAAGGTAACTTTTGCTCTCTCCTTGATTTCGACTTTGTTATAACTTTAATCACACCTTTCTATAGTCATTAGTAATACATTCATGGCACTCCACTCACCTTAGAAGTTTGTAGCAGTGTTGCTGTAAGTCCTGTGAATGCAGTGGGTAATTTGAATGGATCATTGTTTTCCTTCTTCTGTAATAAGTAGTGAGAGTAATTATGGTTACATACATGCATTTGTCTAATAAGACAAAGTGATCAGAAAATTACAGAGAAAATGCTAATAATTCCAACAGCATTTTGCCATGAGAGGGTGAACAACAGTCAAAATCTACGTCTTAAAGAATAAAAAAACTCCAAGGTAAATACTATCTAGGCTAGTTGAACATCAGTGCCCTGCACGAGTAGCTAGCAAAAATATCTTTAGATATCTATGTGCTGACAAGTATGGAGTGATTCTCTAGTCCACTGAAAAATTTAGAATTGACTCTCAGATACTATGAAACTGAGGGGCATAGAGTTGATCGGCTAATTCAGAGCCAGTGTATTGTAACTGCTGTGCATTGGGAGATACTTGTGAGCTGGCATATTATAAAATTAAATTGTATGATATAGTGCATTGCATTGTTCCATCAGATTTTGATATCCTCACTTTAAATAATTCATGGGAAGAAATGATCACTTCATAATGCCACAAACTCGCAGCAGGCAAAACTAATTTTACACAATATGAAAACAGATTTTATTTATTTAAAAGGAATATTAAAAAAACACAACAACAACTTTTTTGACACCAGCTGCTGAGAAATAAATAGAATTCTTTATGACAAAAAATATCTAAATCTATAAAAGCTGTTCCTGGGAGATCAAGTTAAGAATTGTAAGGATAAATTTAAATGCCCTGGTCAATGCTATAAGCCTTATTTTGAGGAAAAAGAACCCTTCCATCTTGCTCACTCCCTCTGGGAATAAAACAGTATTGGGAGAAAATCAGCTTTACAGAAACCCTCCTGACACCTACAACATAGTGCCAATGAAGTGGTAAGCTTTAGGTATCACTCCAAGACCCCCATTAGTCCAAATGATATCTATAGGTAAACAATAACTGGAATCTTTAAGTACAAACTAAAAATTATTGCTTAGCTTTATCCAAACTAGACCTTAACTGGAAATGGAAAAATATTTTGGCGTGACCACAACAATTTTCTTTTCACTGGGCTTTAAGAGTGGAATGAGAAAATAAGGTGAAAATATGATGATACTATTTTTTGGGGTGGAGAGTTTGTTAGACATTTTTATACAAATATACAAATATCATACATTTTTATGCTAATAGTAAAAATCCAGGCTCCCCGTTCAATTTGATAATACATAACTTCATAGCTGACGCAATCAGATGCTGCCTTCAGACAAAGAGTGGGACCCATGCCATGGGTGGGTCTGGGTTTAATCTCAGAAGCATGAAGGTGCAGGCATTCAGGCGGTGTGCAGTCCTCTTCTCTGAAGCCTCAGAGAGAGAGAGAGAGAGAACATCGTGTGCAGAAGGGGCAGGGGTTGGTGTGAGGGAACTGAGAGATGGAGAAAAGAAAGAAGAGAGCAAAGTCTAAAAGAATCAGACATTTTAGCACCAAAGCAATGAAAACACATTCTGTTGGTAATATAAATGCAGTTTATTGAATTTTTTTTTACTTTAAAAATAATGTTTAACTTAAAAACTCTTGCTGACAGTGGGAATGTAAATCTGAGGCTAAGAGGCTGACTCACCAGCAGTTTATTATTGTATCTTTAATAACAGCTGAATTCCAGTCTTCTTTGTGTATTGTAAAATGGGGCAGATTTGTATATCCATGGTGTCATAGGCACCATGGGAAGGGCTTGTCTCTGGTTTTGTTATAAGTTTCCTTTCTCAGGGTAAGTTTTATAAGTCAGGAGTTAGAAATTCATTTTAAATTTCAAAAGGTTAACAAATTTGGAGGGGCACAAATTAAGTGCTGTTATTCTATAACTTTTCATGATTTAAATACTTTAGAATGTAGCTGAGGTTTTTGATGGGATGGTGTTTTTAGTAGCTTTCTGTAGCATACACAGAGATGGTGGATTTCCTTTACCCTTAGTTTATAAGTGTAGTCTAATATGTATATTAGCAAGGTTGCTTTGGGAGTAATAGAAAGAGTACTGAGATTCCAATATAGAAGGTCTAAGTTCAGATTCCGGCTTAATTCCACTAGTAAGTTGTTGACCTTATGCAACTCATTTTAACCTTTCTTTGTCTTATGATTATTTTATTTGTAAACTGGGTTAATGGTACCTATCTATAAGGTTCTAATTCAGTTGATAAAAGTTTTTAGGGACGCTTAAAGTGCTATGAAGTGTTGCTTTAATCCTTTTAATGAAAATTATATAAATTCTGTTTCTCAAAGGCAACAGTGTTGAATATTAAGGGACAACTTTGCACATATATAATGTAATATATGTGAAAATGAGTGTTTCTGCTGAACATTTTATATAACACAACTAGAGTCACTATGCAAACATTCACCAAAACAAAGCTGGCATAGCAATGTTAGTATTAGACAATCCGAGCAATATTGAAATGGTTTTTCAATAAATCAATATATGGGCCAGACTATTTTCTAATTTCATTTCTTTGATTTTCCTAAGATTTATACCTTCCAGAATATAAAGCTCATATCCTTTTTACTCAAATATTTACTTCAGCATTAAGCTTCTCTTCACAATGCAAGGGCTACAGATAGAATGAGACAAATATTATTTAAGCAGAATTATTTAAAGGCCACCTTAATTTTATGAAATTGTATATATCCTGAAATATGTTGTCACCTTTTCATCTGATCAGACAGATGCTATACATCAATATCAAACCAGAACATCTATTTTTATGTAGAAATGGGAATGTTCACATCTAAGTGGAGAGGGGCGGTTCATTCAATGCACAGATTTAATATCTAAAATTTGAAACATTATGGCTGTTCATGCAATTAAGAGCACTTAATTAAACTTAGATGTTAACTTTTAATTTAGAGAATTTTAGAAATAGAAAAAGATGTTTTATAGCTTTTAGGAATATAATTATGTCATTTTTATTTATAGAAAAGTTAATTATGCTTAGTTACAAAATGTCAAAGATTTTGTCATTTGTGAATTTGGGGTGATTGTCTCTTTGCCCCCTTGTGAAATTTACTTTGTTAAAATAGATTATCACATACTTTGAAGACAACTGCTTTGTTATTGACACCAGTCACCACACCTTTATTAAATCTAGAGATGAACAATAAGTAATACATACTAGTATGAGTAGCACTGGCCGTAATAAAATTTGCTGAACATGATATATATCACATACGAGGTGGTTTTTGGTAGCAAACAAGTAGTTTAACCTGGATGCACTATTGTGGAAAAGAACACTTATCGATTGTTGTATTAACCTGGCATTCCATCCAAACTTGGAATTAGTGTTTATCCAAAGGGCTGATCTGAGATTCAGCAAAGATGCCTGAGAATGAACTGGGCAGCACAGGCAGAAGGAGGGTGGGATTCTGCTGACCTGGCAGAATAGGGCTTTGGGTTATCACCTCCAAAGTAACACTAAGTTCCTTTCTATGCTATTATAACAGCTTTTATTTTCTGGGAGACTTATCTATAGAATCTAAGAGGCTTATTCTCTTTCATGGAAATAATGCAGTTAAGCTGTTTGAAATCTCAGATTAATATAAATGTTCAGATAAAAAGTTAATATTTTAATGGTAGTATTCAAACATAATTAGTAATGAAATTTGAGCAGCGCTTATGAGAATAGGACCATAGAATCCTAGAATCTTAGAATAAAATCATATTATTTTAGAGGTAGAAGTATAGTCATTTAAATGACTAGTTTAATATCTCTAAGTTGGGGTATGCGGAAGACCCAACATCTTGCACAGACCCCAAGAAGCAGGTCTCTCTGGTATATCAACTTATTTCACATGCACTTGAGCAGCTTATGATTTAAAAGCATCCTGTGGTGAATCCTTTTATAATGTGAATAATCACCCCCTAATTTATCTGTTTTGTAAGTTCAGTTTGCTTAGTGAATCTTAAGCAAAGAGCACATCTATACTCTTATTCCCACAAGGTAGACAGTATTTTCATGCTGGGCTGGCTTTCAGGAAAATACAGAGTACCTCTTGGATTCAGGATGGCATAGGGTAACTGCTGAAACATATAGGACTCTGCAGTCAGTATGAACATTAACCCTACTTTGCTATGCATACATTTTTATGAGCATGCTAGCTCATATAGGTCAGTCAACCACTAGACCATTGAACATAGGAATATTGCCTGAGTTGAAGAGTTGGTTAATTAAGAGTAATTTTTCTTATATCTCTTTTTATCTTACTGAAATTTCAATAAAAATCAACATGAAATTATGACATGGTACATAGGTCCTTCAGGAAAATCCGAACAGCATCAGAAAGTTGTGAAATAGAAAGAACTCTGAATAAGACCTGCCATGTACTTATTGCATGGCATGGGAGAAGACACCACTATTTTTTCTTAGTGTCCTAATTATAAAAGAATTAGGTTAAAGTTAGATCTTTTATGTAACTCTGGCTATATATTTTTGGTGCATTTGATTCATGAAATTAGGTGAAACTATTTTGTTTCTTTCTAATAGAAAGAACAGAACAGAAAATTTTAAAAAAAAGAACACTTAAGAATAGTTAAGTTTTCTTATTCCCAATCAACAATACTTGTCCCTCTGCCTCAGCTTGAATCCTCTTTTGCAGATGTGAAGATTTATACTACATTTTATTTTATCATGATATAGAAATGAATATGAACATAGGCAAACTGAAACCAAATAGGTCTTTTCTCCCATCAGCCTGCTCAAACATTGACCTGTGTTTGGAGACACTTGAATTCATTTGAGAGAAAATGACCTCAATCATAAATTAATTACATTGAAGGCTAAAATAATTATATCTTTTCATTGTTTCCTTTTATTTTCACAGTATCCATGGGGATTTTGCCAATTCTTTATAGAGTGCTTTAAGCTTATTTATAACCAACTTGGATGAAGTACATTTTAAATATATGCTGGGGACTGTCCTCTGCAGGTAGAGTGGGGGACTAAGATCGCATGCTTAAGCTATCTGGTGCTTCTTAAAGATGGCCCCTTAAGAGCTCAGGTGACTGTTTTACAAGAGCTCAAATCCACTTCCAATTTTCCCAAGTTTTTGTGCTCATTGCAATCCATGCAGGATGTGAACGGAGCCGGAATTCATAAATGACACTGGCTTATCTTTTATCAAGCGATAATTTAAAACACATTTTTATACAGACTTATGCATTATAAAGGGCTACTATTCAGCGTTGAATTTCTTATTGTCAAAAGCTTCAAGCTGATTTTTAAGAGAAACTGTTAAAACTTAATTCAATTAAGGAATAATGAAACTTCAAATTTAACCGAATTGGAAATGCAGACAAAGCCTTCGTATTCCACAATTATTTTCAAAATGATTCCATCAACCCCTAAAGATGCTAAAGCCATCAAGATTGCAAGCATATGAGATGAAAAGGTCACCATGATGCCAGGCATACTGGCTAGTGGCCACCAGTGGTTCACAAGGCTCTTCACATTCTGAAGGTGAAAAAGAATTTTACTTAAGGCTTTTATTTTGATTCTTAAGAACATTGCTATGTATGTTTATATCCCATGGCAAAAATTTTAACATGTAGGCAAACAAAAATCCTTCTCAGTTTTCCTAGTAAATAAAAAAATAAACATTAAGTAGTTATTCATATAACAAAATAATTTCCATGTTCAGTTTTGTTTTAAGAATGTAGTAAAAACAGGAAGCATATAGAAAACAGCTCATATCAGAAATGATTAGAATAAGTCATTTAATATGAATTCCAGAAAGGTGAAACTACAGTTTTAAAAAAATTTCTAACATATGGAGTAGAAATTAAGATTTAATTACATATCACCCTATCAGAAACATAGTACAGAAATTTCTCTATGCAATAAATGATCCAGAAATAATTATTGAGTACTTACTCAGTGTTCAATATTTGATGTCATTAAAAATATGAATAATGAATATATAATATTTGCTCAGGATTCTATATGACAATAAGATTGCATATACAGGTCCTGTAGACTAATGAAAATATTTTAAGTAGATATATAAATCATTAACCCATTTATTGCAAGATTAAAATATATTTGCAAAAGTAGCTTCATTGGTTGAACCCATTTAATCTCACTTTGATGTGTAGACATTTCTATAGTTATCGAATGTAGACTTTTGGAGACCTCTAAGATCTCTTGTGGATTTACATTTGTGAAGCCTACAACTGTACTGCCAGTAGAAACAAGGGAATAACAAAGGAAAATAAGAGTTAGGCCCAGGTCTTCTTGAGTTATTCTTATATCTTTATTGAAGTATTGGTTATGGGTTCCATGATGGAGTCCAATTTGTGCTAAAGCAGAATATATATATTTTTTAAACATATTTT
Organism: Myotis brandtii; assembly: GCF_000412655.1. Classification (NCBI taxonomy): domain Eukaryota; kingdom Metazoa; phylum Chordata; class Mammalia; order Chiroptera; family Vespertilionidae; genus Myotis; species Myotis brandtii. The sequence goes on along the minus strand of NW_005367587.1, from coordinate 705,471 downwards.
ATTGATTATTTTACAGAGAGGAGGGGAGGAGGTGTGTACGGGTGGGCGGGGACTTGACTCGGGGTCCCACAGCGTGCTGGGACTTGGGGGAGTCCCCCGGCACCTGTGGGACTTGGGGGTCCCAGGTCTCACGCAATTTACCGCGGGTCTGGGTCTCACGCGAGTTTGCGTGCTGGGTCACTAGTCTATATTATAAAAGGCCAGTGGCTGTAACGCTGTAACGCTGTAACAACCAAACGATCGGTCACCAGGAGGTGCATTGATGGGTCTCACAGCGTGGCAGGTCTCAGTCTCGCCGGCACGGTGGATCTAGGGCTGTGGTTCTCAACCTTCTGGCCCTTTAAATACAGTTCCTCATGTTGTGATCCAACCATAAAATTATTTTCATTGCTACTTCATAACTGTAATGTTGCTACTGTTATGAATCGTAATGTAAATATCTGATATGCAGGATGGTCTTAGGCGACCCCTGTGCAAGGGTCATTCAACTGCCAAAGGGGTTGTGACCCACAGGTTGAGAACCGCTGGTTAGGGCCAGAATACATTTTTTAAGCAATACTGACAACGGACAAAAGCCCAAGAGCACCCTCTAGTGAAATTCTGGAGTAGACTTAAGGTGTTTGCTCTTGACCTAGGTTCTCTTTTTCAAATGACCTTTGGTTGCCCAAAAAATAGAAGTGGATTTTTAGTCTGGCTTTATCTTAAAACAATTTCCAGATCAAAAAGAAGGTGGTATTCTTATCAAGTTTTTCTAGTGGTAGAAATGCTTAAATGCTAATACTTGCTGTTCCATTATTGCCATGATTCTTTGCTTTTACTTACAATACCAGCCAACCACATAAGACTTCTAATGTAGTAATGTGTTAAAATAGTTTCTGGAACTACTATAAGTAAAGAAATTATAATAATGATGAGAAATGTATTACAGAATTATAAATACTCCTGCCCCTTCCTCCATCTTTTCATACCTCTCACTCGTGGCTCAAGTACACTACACTCAGGAAATGTTTTAGTCCTTGTCAATATTAGAGGTCAAGAGTAGCAGGCTGAGATTTTAAGTAGATGTCAAAAGTTACAGTAGGGGGTCAAGAAGATTAAGTCCTAGCACTTATGCACTTCCAAGTTTTTACATTATCAGATTACTGCAAACATATATTTTCACTTAAATCTTGAGCAGAAAGGAAAATGACATATCCCACAATGTTCAAGATTGTGCCTTTTATATCAGAGCTGCAGTTAGATGATTGCAAAGCAGGCCTGATCTTTGCTGTAAATTAGTTAAATCTGTACTTATAATACCACTCATTTAGATTAGTAACTATTACATAATAAATGAAACAAAGTATATAATTACTTGACTTTGTAGGTAGCTTGTTATAGAATGCTGTTATTAGAAGGAACCTTTTAGATCTACATACTCCAATTTTAGGAAAACAAAAAAACAAAAAACTGATACACCTAAATGTTAAGTAACTTTCCCAAGATGATACATTTGGATAGTGGCAGCTTCAGGATTATAATGCAGGTCCCTTGTGCCCATTCTGGTATTCATTATGCTTTAAGAATCCACTTATTAAAGAGCTTGCAATGCAATTTCAAACAGTTTCACTCCACTGGTTATCAGTTTTTATGCCTCTAATAATTTATGGGTATGTCTTTACACTTACAGTGATAAAAAAATGTGTACCTCTCCATTTCATCTCTTTTCTATATCTAGTTTCATTTATTGTAGGATAAATGGTTACTATTAGGAAGAATACAAAAAAAATTATTTGATATGAGTCATATTTGTTCTTGAAACACAGTGTCACACTGTTAACTTTGCAGAATGAAAAAAGTGGGGGAGACCCATAAGTCAGTTTGATATTCTAGCATTACTGATAACCACCTCTATGATTCTGTGTTCTAACAGTACTTACCTCCTAGTGTTGATAGAAGGATTACATGGGTGAATGCAAATCATGTGAAACATGTTGGCATTAATTAAGGACATTACCTGTATTGAAGGTTAATGTCTAATTTTTTTTTAAAAAGAACATAACACTTACTATCCAGTAGAGGTCAAAGCTATGAACTGTGTTAATACCTTTTTAAGGATATGGTCTGATTTCTTGAGAAATAATAACAAAAAACTCCAAGGTCTCTCCAAGTTGTTGTTTTAATACAGAATGATTGGATAAGAAATGGCCATTTGTAAAGGCATATTACAGCTTAATATGGCTTTAAGGTTAATATTACTACATGTGACCTTAATATTCAATCTTTCTTTCATATTATTGATGATGTTTAGTAGGCAAGGTAGTTGAATATGGCAATTCAGCTCACAATTATATAACTTCAATTTTGCTGTAAAGTTAGTAATTTAATGAAATCATTCTTTGTTTTTTGCTTACTTTGGTATGCCTCAACACACAGTGTTGGTATTTAGAATCATAAATCCAGAAAATATTAGATGAGATCATAGATATTAACAGGTCTAATTCCTTCATCTTACAAATGAAGAAACTGACACCCCAACAGGGGAGATAATTGGTTGAGTTTTATTCTACATACTGAGTTTCAGTGATAGAATATCGTATTTCCTTATTTTTCTGCAAACAAATGAATCTGGAGGAACAATTGATTTTTTAAACTTACATTGATATTCGAACCAATATATTGACAATATAAATCATTGTTATCTACGAATAGACAATACAGAGTATTTTAAACCTATTTATTCAGTAGTACAGAATGCCATATATGCCTACTGGTTTTGTAATTCTTGTCACTTTATAATGATATTAAAGCCCACACTGAAACTCTTAAGTGATTATGTTTAAGGATTTTTCTCCTCCAGCTATGAACTAAGCAGTCTGAGTAAAGAGACTGCATGTGTCTCTGCATGGTCTACTAAATACTTCTAGGAAGTAGAACACCTTCTGGAGTTACAAGAGAAACATCACTTCTAAAATGCCTTTAAAAGTGCTCCAGTGTAAACATTACACTGGAACATTTCATTAGCTTTTTGAGAACAATAAAGAAATGGGGAGCATAATAGGCTAATATGTTTAAGTGGCCTTAGTAGAACCCTATTTAACTCAGTGGGATTTTCTGCAGCATGCAGAGGTGGAAAACTATTCCCTACATATTTATTGTGTAGGACTGCCTCCTCATTTATTGCATGCAGTTAATATAAAAGAGAAGTTACTTTCCACCTGTGATTCTAAAATGAAGGAAGTCTCAAAAAATAACTTTTGGAAGAATCAATATTTAGATATGATGATTAGCAACCAGCAGCGTTGGCATTTGGCACTTAGGATTTCTATAAAAAAGTCCTAAGAGAGGTCAACTACAATCTCAGTGTTTTAGGATGTAAATAGCCGTCAGGGTATAAAGACTGTGAAGTTTCTATATTCCTGAAGAAAAAGGCAAGATGTAAGCCAAACCTTATTGGTCACAAGTTAAAGAAAAAGTAATGAAATTAATAAAAATTTTCAGTCACTTAAGCCAGCAATAAAACTTATCTGCACAATATTTTGAATTAAATAAATTGACAATTGAACGGAAAATGTTAATTTTTATGGTTTTATTAGGATTCTAGGTGACTGTACTGAGTATATTGCTGGGCTTGCAGTACGATTGTTGCCAATACTTCTTATCTCTCTGAGCTTGTCTGACAGAAATAGGGACTCATAGTTTTTAAAACACTGTGATCATTGAGATTTTCTTGAGCTTTTAGGAGAAACTATGTATAAATTAAGCCATAGTTATAATATTTTAAGTAATGTCAGACAAATGATGACAAATTAGAAGTTTCCCTATGGGTATTGGTTTCCTTTGTGTAAACAAGTCATCACCAACATTTATTGAAAAGGATTCCTGTTTGTGTGACATTGAATTAATGATACAAAAAAAGCCTCTTGAATGACAGCTCTGGTGGTTGAATTGGCATATTTAAATCATTATGTTTGCTTGTTTCACTTACTGTCAAACTCTGCCTTAGAAATAGTATCAATTGGTTATACTGATAGATGGAATCTTTCAGCTCCAGGATGTGTTTTGTATCAAAGTTTCTCGTCATTGATTTTTGGAATCTATAGGGAAAATAACACATAAATACAAATGTAAATCCCAGCTGTAATTGTTTCTCAGCATTTGGTGACATCGTAAATTTCTTAAGATTTATATTCACATTTTATTGTAAATATCACCAGATTCATTTTGTAGGAAAATGAAAACTATACAAAACTTGAAAATAATGCATATGCTGCTTTCTCACTACATGGAGCGTTTCCTAGCTACCCTATTTACCCCAGTGGAATTTTACAAAAATGTTCCTGGCACTCACAGTGGATCTAACAAAGAATCAAGTGGGCTTATTTTAAAATTCACCCCTAAATATGTTTGCTAGTTTTGAAATTCTGTGCTTATGTAATACCAAAACAGCTTTGGTTTTAAAACTGAAATTGGCAAAAATACTAGTGCATTATGTGTTCTAATCACGTATGGTGTTTTGAAAAAAAAAAGATTTAAAATTGACAAAATTGTTTTATTGTCATTGCAGTTCAAATGTGTGACTTTTTCTTTCTCATAAGTTGCATAAAAGTAAAATAAACAGATTTTTCTTAAATGAGTAGTATATGAACTTAATTGATTTTCATAATATCTAACAACTGCTCTACAGACATAAATTTTCATCTTGTGTTTTTTGCATCCTTTGTTTTACAGTTTACTATGTTTTAGTTTATGGTCAATTATGTAATATGCCTTAGCACCAATTTTAAAATGTCTGGGATTCTCAAAAATGTTTGTCCCAGTGACATGAATATTGCTCACATTCTAGTATCAATGGCCCAGCTTTCTTTGATTTTTCTTTAAGTGCTTTTTTTAGTAAAATACATACACTTAGAAAAAGAAGTTTCCCTGGCTCATATTACATTCAAGAGACAAAGATGATACTGAAGTCCTCTTCATAATCAGGGCCTTTGTAAGTATTGTCCAGGTATTCTTAGCCAAAATATCCCTCTCATTGTATACCACTCCAGGGCAACATGTGGTGTGCCAGCTGGATGCCCTCCCTACATGCCTCAGGTGGCCACATTTCAATGGAGTCTATAGAGCACAGGCCAAATTCTCATTCTCTGTGTTAATCAGTGGGAGAATTCCCATAGAAAATGGGACGGGAACATATTTTAGGAAAACTCAAAGAGATTATCCAGATGATTAGGTCAGGACGTTGTAAGTTGGGGTTTTATGTAAGATTCCTATAGTGTTATCTTACTTGACCAGAGAATGATAGAAAATTTGGAGATATTGAGAAATTAAAAATAATCATGTTTTTTATTCCACTGTAATTTCTCCAAACATAATCCTACAAAAATTCTCTTTAGATACAAGAGGAACTCATCTTGATTCATAACATCAAAGACAACTGATATATCTAGTAATATAAATTGAGTTTTTCCCATGATCTTGAAAGGATCTGAATTCTACTTATAGAAGTTTCATTATACATCTCTTCTCAATTAAATTCTGACATTTCGTAAGTACTATCTATGTACAAAGCACTCTGATAGATGCTCTTAATAATTCTGTGTATGTGCTTTATGGTGTATAATGTATTTTCACATTCATTATCTCATTTATGTGGTGAAGATTTCCCTTACAATTATTATTAAAATTGCCTAGAGTTTTAGATGATGCTATATTTTGAATTTGGGGTGTTTTGTTTGTTTGTTTTTTGGTGAGTCCAGAGAGCATCATAGAAATACATTCAGCATTCTTTGAACAAAAAATAAAGCCATATCTTTGTATCATAATATTAAATTGACTTTGGTTGGAACCAGTGGCATTTGCTAAATTTTCTGTTTGCTTTATATGCCATTAGGCTCAGTCTAAATGTAATTTTAATGACCTAATTAAAAAGTTTGTCAACATGTTCACAAAAATAATTTTATTTACTTCTTTTAAGGCAATATTGAGTAATTGTATTTTATATAGTCTTTTTTAAGTTAAAATTTTTATTTCTTCAGGAAAAAAGTGAATTTCTACTCATATTTAAGATTACATCAAATTCTACTACTCTACCATGGAGTCCATTTAAGTTCTATATAACTTCTGGAGCATTGGTCTGAGAGCTATTCTCCATTTAGCATGTGCAATATTTTCTAATGTTATAGCATCTAATGTAGAGTAAAATGTTCTACTTCTACATTAATATTCCACTGTAAAGTCTTATTTCTACATATTTCTGAGATTATTTTTGCCTTTCTCTCAAACCTACTTTGTAAATACTTTAAACAACCTTATTTTAATTTTTATTTATTCATTTTATTTCCCCTCATAGTATTTAAATGCAATTTACCATTTCTTTGGCATTCTTTACATTTTCAAAGAATTTAAAGGGAAACCATCTTCATGTTAAGCATTGAACACATCACTTTTTTCACAAACTCCAACTTAAAAAAACTGGTAGGAACTTCTTTGTCTTTCTAACATCAAATTTGCAAATATGCACTCTCCAGGTAACCCGTTAGTTATGTTACCTTGGGGGCAGTCATATTGACCCCATCTGCAAACGCTGGCTAAACTAGAATCTTGGACTATTAGAATCCCATTCATCAAGGTCCATGTAAAGTAAGGTAGGTAGGAAGCAGGAGGACAGATGGTAGGGTAGGCAGCAAGGAACTTTTTGTTGACATTGATATAGACCCTCCTTCCTGCCAGAGTGACTCCATGGACTTGTTTTGGCATGGAAGACTAGACCAAAGCTATCATCTTAATAGAAGGTGAGCTGCAGGCAAACTGGAGGGATCCATGCACAGTAGGTGTTTAGGGTTGGCTTAGATTTTGTCTATCAGCTTGACTGTCATACATACTTGATTGATGTGCAGTGGGGCTTGAAAGTGCTGCATTGATGTTGAGGGCTGTGTCATAAGGTTTCTGATATGGTGCACATGTCTGAATGAAGTTGGACATTGACTATCTTTGCGTATGCCAAGCAATGCCAGACTTGAGCGCATTATTCTGCGGTTGAGTAGCAGATGGTGAGTGCAGACTTTTGGAGGGGGTGTGCCTTCAAACACAATATGGAGTCGGCAAACTTACTTAGAAGGTTATTGCATGTCTTGACTTTGGAAGCTATTTTTTAAGCACTGATGAAATAAATATTTAAGTCCTCCTCATTGTTACTCTCAGAATACTCAGTATTGTTGGTGTTCCATGCAAAATGAATGTGAAAATCAAATGTATTATTCACTATGCTGGTCACTTTCGGTTGAAGGTGACTTCTTTGGTGTTGGTTAAATGGGCCAAATAAACATTCTCAGATTGAATATTACTGAGCATGGTTCCAAACATGTTATTAACAAAATAGGTAAACTTTATCTAGAAGTGGTAGAAAACGGTCATCTGAGCACTGGAAGAATATTGTGGTCAATTATGGTACTTAAGAGTGACTTTATTGTCTTTGTTTTTTAATTCAAGAAATGTATTCTATTCTTCAGAAATAAAAATAAGAGTATCAAACATCTTAATAGATGTTTTTTATATACAAAATTACCGAGATCTACAGATCAATGAGCATAGTAATTACACGAGTACAGGGAAAGCAGTTTTTATTGGTGTTTGATTTTGTTACCCTGGAGTGGACTCTGAACAAATATATATTTATTTTAGGTTTAAAATCATTTTTTCAGGTTAAAAAGTAAAGTGTGCACATGAATATATTACAGAAATATAAAACTATATATAGCAAATGAATTTTAAATCAGGGATGAATAATTCTAAGATTTTGCTCTGCCTCCTTACAATTTTATATATATTTCTAAGTATATGTTTGTTTTTATATCTATGCATGTATATTTTCAAATAAAAATTTGGATCACATAGTCCATATTTTTAAAATTAGCATTAATTATTAGTTCTGAATCAAAAATACTCATTTTTAATGACTGCATAATATTGTACTTATGTACTAACATTTTTTTCACTATTACTCCTATTGCTCTGAGGACCATTCTTATACATACAATTTTATCTGCATCTTGGATTATGTTTCCAATATATATTTTTTTAAAGTTGATTTCTGAGTTAGAAGATATAAACTTCTCAAAGTTCTGTTGATAATTCCATTTAAATTATATGCAAGAGTACTTTTTTTAAACTGTACTCTTATCTGCTTTGAATACTATCATTTTATATGAATTTCCAGTTGGCAGGTTAAAATGTGATTTATTTTGCTTTAATTTGCGTTGATTTTATTTATATAGAGCCAAATGTTTTATATGCTTATTTGCCATTGTTTTCTTCTTTTTATATATCGTTTCCTCATGTCCTTTACTTATGTTGTCTTGATGATTTGTAAGATTTTTTAAAATGTTAAGTCACTAATTTTGTCAAACATGTTGCAAAAATGTTTCTTCCAGTTTTCGTATGCCATTAAATTGTTTTTGCTATTGTTTATGTGACAAAATTTTAAGTATTTCAGCAGTTAATTGTACTTTTTGCTTTACTACTGTGGTCTTTGTTACTATTATCTTCTTTTTAATTGTTTGAAGTCTGATAAATATTCACCATTTTTCTAGTATCATCATGGTTTTATTTTGTATTTGTAGCCCTCTTTTACTTTCAGAATTTATTTTAGCCTAAGGTATAAGATAAGCATTGTACTTAATTTTCTTTTCAATAATTATGTATTGTCCCAGCATTATTTCACCATTGATTGTGGTGCCATCTTTATTGCTTACTAATTTTTATCAACATTGGGATCTATTTTTGGACTACTGTTTTTTTTAGTTTTTTTCAGCAGTTACATAATATTTCCATTAGAGCCTCAGTATAATTTTACATATTTGTTAAGTCAAATATTTCCTTAATTTTTTATTTTTCAAAAATAATTTGACTATTGTCACCTACTTATTCTTCTACATTAATTTATTGCACTGAATTCATAAAAATGTTTCTTTGGGATTTTATTAAACCAATGAAGTAGTATTAGTTTAAAATATTCAGTGTTCACATTTAAAAATATTATATGTTTCTATTTATATAATATTTCATGCATAAGTAAATTAGGTCTTTCTATTCAGATAGGCCCCCAAATTCCTTACTATATTTAAATATAAGCATGCTGTGTTCTTGTTATTGTCCTTAAATGATTGCATTCCATTTTATAATTGTTCAGTAGAAAAGTCAGGTTTTCTTCTTTATATTGATTATCTAGCTGTTTCCTAATAATTTTAATTTCTATAAGTTCTCTTGAGTTTTCAAGGTCATATCTTTTCTACAAACAATGATAACTTTATCTTCTTTATTTTCCTCTTACTTCTGTTTAATGTCCTATTTCATTGACTAGAATTTCCCGAAACAGGTAAATAATTCTAGTGATAGGAGATATTCTTGTTCTTGGTTATATGGTAATGTCTCTAGTTTTTTCCCTAGTTAAGGTGGAAATTAGTTGTTGATTTAAGACAGATTTTTTTTTTGTTATATTGGTCAAATGGATTAGAAGACTATTTTTTTAAAACCCTTCTTGTTGAAAGTATTACATATGTCCCCTTTTTTCTCCCATTGACCCCTTAAAGCTGCCCCTGCCTCCACCACCCTATTGTTTGTGTCCATGGGTTATGCATATATGCATTCAAGTTCTTTGGTTGATCTCTTCCCACTCACCCACCCACCTACCCCCACCTTCCCTCTGAGATTCCAGAGTCTGTTCCATGAGAAGACTATTTTTTTAACCCTTTCTTTATTAGGAATGAGTGTTGAAGTATATTTCAAGCTTTTTTGGGTAAATGTCAAACACAAATTGGTGAACATAGACTTTTCTTGTGATGTCTTCTTCAATTCCAATAAATTCATACAAACATTTATCCAGCTTACAATCTATTAGAAATTGCTCACTAGGCATAGTTTCTTCTCTTAAAAAGGTTATAGGATATTTTGGAACATAATAATTAACCAAGGGATTTATAGTAATTGATTTTCCATTATTAGATTGCTCCTGCATTGCTAGATAAACTCTGTAGTTTGGATTTTATTAAGAAAATTTTGAAGGCTACCTAAGTATACCATGTCAAATTTTGAATTTTAAAAATCGCTATATGTAAAATTATGATTTTCAGAGGAAATTATGAGTTTTTATATTTGAAGCAATTGTGTTCAGTTTCAAATCAAGAACATCTATAAAACTTGATAATGTCTCTGCAAATTCATAGACCTCTATAATATAGATTATCTATATCCTATATATTCAGGAAATTGGAATTTCTAATCATACTTTATCACTTCTTAACTAGTATAACAGAAATGATGTGTAATATTGGGGCAAATCACTTTCATGATGCCATCATTGTATTTTCATTTCTCTGGCAGTCTTCTGAATTATCTGTAGGATTTAAGTATACATTTACATTGATTTATTTTCAGTTGACTTTTTTTGTAATAATATTATTGTTTCAGTGTAGGTTAGCATAATTTATACTCTTTTTCCCACCTAGTGTTATACTTTATTCTGTTTTTCAGAATCCTTTTTTTTCTTTTACATAGTATGCATGAATGAGCATCTGATATTTTTAAACTGTACCCTCTTGCCTAGATTCTTTATATTTCACACAAATCAAATCAACACATATTGATTGAGAATGAGTTTTCTACTCAGCATCATGCTATGGATTACAGTACAGAAAAGCATGAATCACATACTTTCAAGGAATTTACTTTCTAGTTGGTCGATAGGATACAAATAAGGAAAACATGCCAAAACAACAAATTATAATGAAAGGTTTATTCTTTATAGTGACTAACATAAATACAGTCATAGTCTTGTTCTATATTTAAGCAAATGTCTTAGAACTCACAGCACACCTTTGTATATTGAACTCACTCTGGCCTCTTCATGCTTTTCCTGTTGATAGTGTACCTTTACTATTATTTCTTCACTTGCTGCTTAAAAATTGTATTTACCCTTGCAAGTTTTTTTTCTCTTTTGAACAACACTCGATAGACAAATGTTATGCACATTAATCTCTGAGACACTATCAGTGATAATTTGTCTCACACCGAGTTGACCCTGCTCAGAGTTAGGAAATAGAAATAGCACATGCTACTATAATTATAGACTGAAAATCATTGCATTCTGAATTTCTTATTTCATTAAAGAACTTGCCCTGATTTATAGAATCATTCACAAAAGAATTAACATGCAAATTAGGAGAAATCCAAATGCTTACATGAAGTAGTATCCCTCTTGAAAGGGAATTTTAGCAGTAATCTTTGGTGTATATTAGGAAAGAAGAGGCTTTTGTGAGATTTTTATATTGTAGGGCCATTCATTTTAAGCTTTAGCTTTCAATAAGTATTCTAATTAATAACCTAAAAATTTATTATATTTTGTAAAATTTATATCCCTCCCTCAATTTTGAACTCTTGCATTGAATAATGTTTGTCATGGACCATAATACCTATCCCTGTGGAACTATTATCCTATCTTAATTCAGAAGCAATACTATTGATTAAGTAATTCTTAACAGCTTCTAAACTTCAAGGCATTTTCAGCCACCATTTCTCCCTAACCTCACTATGAGCTTCCTGTATGGTATCATTCATTTGAGGTCTTATTAAAATGTAAATAAATTACACCCAGCTCACTTCCTCTATTTGCCCATCTTGTTACTATATCGAAACAACTGTCTTAATGAAACATATATTGATGTATTGTGTATTTCCGAGCTAAACCAAACTGAGGAGGAAGTCATATGAATATATAGCAGAACCCACTTCATAACAGTTTTTGTTAAAGCATTTTATGAATTGGAGATAATATGAGCCATGGGAGATGATGTAATTCTACATGACAGAGTTCACAGAAAGAGGATAGCTCCTCAGATAGAATTGGATTAGGTTTTTGAGAGATATGCATTGAAGCTTTTCTGGTGCTTCACCTTTATAAGCATAGCTAACTCTCACTTTTCCATATGAATATTGTAGTACTATGACAAAGGTAGTTAAAAAAATAAAGAAACAAGAGTGTTATTTAAAATAATTTGTCTTCGGCCTTTGTATAGAATATGATTTCTTTGTATACAAAATGCTTTAGTAACAAATTTACCATTTTATTCTTGTTTTTCATGGGTTATGAATATATTTCTTACCTCCATATTATGAAACAGAAATGATCCAACACTTGGGCAATGTCATAGTAATTTGTTATATAATAGGTAACCTTTATAGAGCAGTGATGGCGAACCTATGACACGCGTGTCAGAGGTGACACGCGAACTCATTTTCTTGGTTGATTTTTCTTTGTTAAATGGCATTTAAATATATAAAATAAATATCAAAAATATAAGTCTTTGTTTTACTATGGTTGCAAATATCAAAAAATTTCTATATGTGACACGGCACCAGAGTTAAGTTAGGGTTTTTCAAAATGCTGACACGCCGAGCTCAAAAGGTTCGCCATCACTGTTATAGAGCACGATAAGAGAAAACCTAATATGTATTAATGAGCAACAATAATGAATAATAATAAAATAATCAGTAGTAACCCTATGAAATACAATACCACTTTATTAATTACTAAATTAATCTGTAGAAAATAGTTACTGTTACTTGAATAAATACCAAATAGTTGGAATAGGACACAATTGAGTGATGTGCAGGAGAAAAAAGAGGAAGCCAAATTGGCATTAAAATTTGTCATGTTTGAATGAAATGCTGAAGTGCCAGTGGTGGTTGATTGTCTCTGTGCGATTGGACTTTTGGCATTTGTAATTTTTTCTTATACTTTTCTGTATTTGCCAATATTTTTTGCAATGGGCATGTGTTGATTTTCTAATCAGGAAAAGTTAATATAAAAATGTGTTATGAATAGACCACTTGCAAATAATTTATTGAGAGTTAACTATATAAAATCTCTTGGGGAGAGTGGAAGCCATAAACTAAACTTAAGGGCAGTGTATTGCTTTATACAAATAATCCACTGTCTCAAATCTAATTGAAGTTTTGCTCTCACTTTTCTTATTGCTTTAAAATTTCAAATGGGAGACAACTTAATCATGGATAGAATAATAATATGAATAGCATTATGCTCTGCACCCATTTCTCAACTCTACTTAGGAAGAAAAGCCTTTAGTATGTTGAGAATATGGCCGTATATAAGGTATGTTATCATCTGTGGAGAAGGACATTATTCTCTTTCAAAGTCAGCCTCTCAGAGAACTATTTATATAACTAACATTCTGGGGTTTTGTTTTTTATTTTTTTTTTTAATTGTTTTATTGCTTAAAGTATGTCTCCTTTTTTTTTTCTCCCCTTGACCTTCACCCTCCCCGGCCTTCCCGCTGTATTCTGTTTTTAAAGCATTGTTTATTACAAGTTGTGGAGACTTAAGCTCATGAGATGAGGTCATCACTAGGAGGCTTATCTGAATATTTATGTAACATGTGACAGCTAAACAGTCAGCTAAATACCAAAGCAATTAATTATATTTTGTTAAAAATACTATAGAAACATTTTATAAAGGGCCTCTGTTACTTATATAGAGGTTTAGTACAACTTTTATGTAAATTATTATAAGAAACCCCTTCCTTCAGCTGATGCAACATGGACCCGGAAGCATGGCTTCTAGAACGGAGCATCTCTGGACTTGATGACCCTGTGCAGGGCAGAATCTGCACAATCAATTATGGTTGCCCAGTGTTACATGCTTTATTAATGACCTAAAAGTAGTTTCTGTTGCTCCATAGGTTCCAAATGGTTCTATTCTTGCACAGAAAGCCAAGAACAACCTATAGGTGACTAAAAAGGTGCTTATCTGAGCTTCAAGTTAGTCTCAGACCCTGATGATGTATGTCTATTAATTTGCTTCAAATATCTGGTTTGAATAGCATTGAAAGTAGAAGGAAATTAAATAAAGTCAGTACAAAGCATAGATGAGTTTATCCAGTTCAGCTCCTAGAAGAACTAAGTTGACATTTAAAAATTGCATCTAGCTCTAGCTGGTTTTGCTCAGTGGATAGAGCATTGGCTTGAGGACTGAATGGTTTTGGGTTCGATCCTGGTCAAGGGCACATACCCTGGTTGCAGGCCCAATCCCTGGTAGGGAGCATGCAAGAAGCAGTTGATCAATAATTCTCTCTTATCATTGATGTTTCTCTCTCTCCCTCTCCCTTCCTCTCTGAAATAATATACATATATTTAAAAATAAATGGATAAAATAATAATTGCGTCTAAAATTTTGGAGTATCCTAGAATAAATTTAGATGACTTGATATATGGAAACAGAGACAGATGTTCTTTCTTTATTCTAAAAGAAATGAAGATGGTTTAAAGGCATACATAGATAAATATGTACATTTAATATAACTTAAGTTATAAATGAAATATATAATCTAAATGAATTATGTAATATAAGTGGATTAAATGTAAACTAAAATGGGTAAACAAGGGACAAAATATGAGAAAAGGGGCAGGGCTTAGACTTATATAAAAAAGCATCCTTTATAGAATCTTATAAACATTTACAAATTGGATTTCTACTATATGATTTGAAGAAATACATTGCTGATACTAAGAGTAGGAAGAAATACCTTCAATATATAAAGGGATAACTGTATTATGTCATGAATATCATGATCAATATTCACTTTTATGAGAAATGAATATTTTACTGTTGTAGCCTCAATATAGATTGACATCATCTCAGTAATGTGCAATGTGGTTTTCTCAGTCTTATAGAATACTAGTGTATACCAAGTAGATAGCACTCTGTTCTTGTGTAATTCCAAGGGAGATTTTAGAATACACCTAGATGCTAAATTCCAATGAAAGGTTTGCACATCCTTTAGATAATTTTCTATAGGTACTGTTTCTCTAAGTTATATCTTTGATTGTTATTAGGTGACAGCAAATTCTAGACTTATTATTAAAAAACACTTGAATACAGCTATTCTTTTCTAATCGATAACAAAAATACTAATCAAGTTAGAGGTTGGGTTGGAATTCTCTTATAGAAATTACGAAGCCTAACAAAAACACACAGATAAAAGAACATCCACCCACATTACCCGAGATTTTAGCTGAAGAAGTATCATTATATAGGACCAAAATAATCTCTTTAAACATTAATTTTGATTTTTTTATAATATGCAGACAAATGGGAGATGGAGACTCCAAGTTTCTTCTTTGTTATAGCTTGAATATTGCCAAATTGAAAATCTCATAGTACAATTTAATGCATTTTTATTGTATACTTCCTCGTATTCTTAAGCAATTTATGCTATATTTTACTGCTTTGTTTTATGGATTAGATTCCTTGTTTTCCAAATACAAGTAGTCATATTTACTGTTACTGTTTCCTGGGTTAAAGGTGAATTATGATGACATTTTTATGAGATGAAGTTTGGTGAATACTTTGATTTCTTTGATACTTTGTAAATGTGAGGTATTAATGTTGATCCAAAAATATGAGTAAGTTATTCAGAGTTAATGCATTAAATATTCTGAATTTCTACTGCAGAAATTTTACTAATTTTTCCATTTATTTAAGTCACTTTGAAGAAAAAAAATGTTTTGAAAATTTCTGGAAGTAAATACTACATGTTTATCTCATTTTACATGATAGGAGTGATTTTGTAAATATATTCATAATTTAAATGCTGTAGAATATGTTCTTAAGGAAATATTATTGTGGATTATCATGTAAAGCAAAAACCATTTTTAACATGTGTATTACTCCCTATTTCTATAGGGGAAATTTCTGATTTATAAGAGTTATTTAAGGTCCCAGATGAGCGTATTTCCTTAGTATGTTTCTGAGGAGATATAACCTGGACAGGACATGAAATTGAAGGAATAAGTTGGTAAAAACTAACCTGCTTCAACTAAGTATTTGGACCACTTCAGAGAGATCTCTGAGCTACTACTTATTTATTTTTATTTATTTGTTAATTCTCTCCAGGAGATATATTTAGAGATAGTGGAAGGGAGGGAGGGAGAAAGAGAGAGAGAGAGAGAGAGAGAGAGAGAGAGAGAGAGAGAGAGAGACATCAATGTGAGAGAGACACATTGATTGGTTGCTCCCACACACACCCCTACCATGGGCCGGGATTGAATCTGCAACCCAGGTGTGTGCCCTTGACTGGGAATCAAACCATTTACCCCTCAGTATGCAAGCTGATGCTCTAACCACTGAGTAACACAGGCAAGGACTGAGCTACTTTTTTGTATGATATTAAGTCTAAATGACATATTCTCCACAATTGCTTGTAATGGATTTATTCCAGTACAGTCCAGCTCCAAATTTACAAGAAATCCATTATGAACCATGTAATTCTAGCTGTTCTCATTGAATGTTTCCTCTCAGCTCTGTAAAGTAAGGTAAAAATTTTTATTTCCCATAGGATAAGTTTGGCACTCTCATCCTCATCCTCCATCCAATTCCCAATCCTTATGGCCCAACCTAAGTAACAATTTTTAGAATTGGCTGACATTCTTAATCCTGCAAAGTTTTAGACTTTCTAGAGATACAGTCAGCAGGCAGCTGAAAATTTCCTATACACATGCGACCATCACGGAAACTTTCTTTCAGTGATAGTTGGATCTCTTCACCCACCTACCCAGACACATGTACACCTGTAGCAGGGTCTCTGATTTTAGCATTATAAGGAAAAGAATTAGGCAGTGTTTTTTTGCTGAAGGAATACCATAAATTATTTATGCTCACTATGTTGAAGTAGGTAACAAATTATATCATCCTGGATACTTTTGAGAGTAAAACAGGCCACATTAAATATTATGCGAAGACAACAGGCATAAGTGTGATGTGGTATTGTAGCTGGACTACCTTCACCTCTTACTCCTCCCAAACTCCATTAGCACAATAGTTCTACTAGGGAAGGAGAAGCTATGAAAAGCCCCAACTTCACTGCAAAAAGGGGCTAACTTGATGGAGTAGAACATGAAAAACCACATATTCCTAGGAGCTTGCAGAAGCTGTAGAAATCTCAGTGGTAAACAAGCAAGGAGTATAAACAGCACAAGGTTGCAATTCATGTTGGGATAGGCAATAGACTAGCATATTAGCCAGAAATTTAACAAGGAGAATTGGAAAAGGAGACTGGTATAGTGGGCCAATCAAAGCTAATACATATCACTGATAGTTTGGAAGGCTGCACACATATTCCAGGAAATGCCAGAGAGGGTTCGGGATATCCACATAGCCCAGGCTGACCCTAATGCTTTGGGGAAAAAGGAGATATGAGATAACCCAGTGGAATGTAACAGCCAAGGAAGTCTTGTAAACTGCTTGAACTTTGAATGCATTCCCCAACCCATACACATATCCATCTGCAAAGGGTGTTAGCTTATTCGTCCAAGGTGTTTAGGTAAAACTTCTGACTAATCATTGGATGTAAACAACAAACTGTGCTGACACAGGGGCAAGTCTTAACTAAAAAATGAAAATAGCATTATAAAAAATGACCAGAGGCATCAATGGCTGAACAGGATAAGACTGACTCCACAGAATTAGACTGGGAAATAACTAAATGAACAAACAAACAAGTAAATAAACAGCAATAAAAGCAACAACCCCCTGGAGGGATTATCAGAAGCCAGAATTACTATAATACATTATACAGAATGTCAATTTTCAAGAAAAAGAATTGTGAGACATGCACAGAAACAGGATTATAATCCACACCCTGTTAAAAAAAAAAAGGAGTCAAGAGAAACTGTCTCTGGATCTCAGCGTGGAGAGCAGAAGTTGAATTTAGCACACAAATACTTGAAAACACCTATTATCAATATGTTCAAATAACTAAAGGAAACCTTGTTAAATAATTAAATATATTATTATAATTATTCTTTGAATAAAGAGTATAAATGTAATGATATAATTTTTTTTTAAAGAAGAAACAAATTAAATTTCTGGAGTTGAAAAGTGAAACCACTAAAATGAGAAAAAAAAATTCCAAAGGGACTTAAGAACAAATTTTATGTCAGAAGAGTCAGTGAATTTTATAAATCTATAGAAACTATCCAATTTTCTGAAGAATAGAAAATAAGATAATGAAGACAATGAACAGCTTCAGAAATCCATGAGACACCATCAAGCATACTAACATATGTGTAATGGGGGAAAAGTAGAGGAGGAAAGGAAGAAAGGGCAAAAAGAGATAATGACCAAAAAACTTGCCAGCAATGATGAATAACATTAATCTACACATCTAAGAAATTCAGTAAACCCCAATTTTAAAAACACAAAAGGATCCAAACATAGACAAAATATAGTCAAACATTGAAAGCCAAAGAAAAAGAGAAATTCTTGACAGAAGCAGGAGAAAAAAGACTCATTCAATAGAGGGGACAACACTATGATTAACAATTGATTTCTCATCAAAAACAATTAAAGTCAGAGAACTGAGGGATAACATATTCAAAGTGCTGAAGAAAAATGATGAAAAAAGATTGTGACAAGTAAGAATTTTATATCCATCAAAACTATTCTTCAATAATGAAGGTAAATTAAAGATATATTCCAAGTTAAACGAAGCCTGAGGTAATTTGTGGCTAGTAGATTGGCCTTATAAGAAACATCGAAGGAAATTTTTTAGATTAAAAGGAAATGACATCAAAAGTAACTAAAAATCCACCCAAAGAAATAAATAGAACTGATAATATAATTACATAGGTAAAAATAGATAAGATATAAATACATAACAAAACTCAAAGGAAGGAAATAATAAAGATTAGAGCCAAAATTAATGAAATAGAAAATAATACAGAACATCAATGAAACCCAAAGTTGATTCTTTCAAAAGATCATCAGATCTTTGGATAGAGTAACCAAAGAAAAAGGACAGAAGATAACAGATACTAAAACCAGGAATTAAATTAGACTCCATAGAAATTAAAAGGGTTAAAAGGTAATACTATGAACATATATATTCTAAGAAATTGGACAATTTATATAAATTGGTCTAATTTCTGAAAGTGCACAAATTACTGAAACTGATTCAAGAAGAAATAGAAAATCTGAGTCGACCTACAATAGTAGAGATAAAATTAAGTCACCCTACAAAGAAAACTCTGGATGCAGATGGCTTTACTGCTTCCAATCCAATATTTATAGACTAAATAATACCAATATTTCACAAACTTTTCCAAAAAATAAAGGAAGAAGAAACTATTCAGTCTGAGAACAGTATTACCCTGAGACCAAAGCCAGTCAGAACCACTAAGGAAAACACACACACACAGTATCCCTCATGAATATAGATAACAAAATCTTCAACAAAATATTTACAAACAAAATATAACAATCTATAAAAGTATTGTACACCCAGACATGTAGAATTTAGCAAGGTTAGTTTAACATCCAGTAATTAATTAATGTAATATACCATACTAGGGGCCCAGTGCACAAATTTGTGTACCTTGAAAGGATGTGTGGTCCCTGAGGATGTGGTGGGCACAGGGCAGGTCTCGGTCCATCCTCCGCGCCACTGCCTGGCCCCTCCTGCTGCAGCCCCTGGTCCCCTGTCTGCCAGCAGCCCCGCTCCAGCTGCTGCTGCTCCCACGCACTGACAGCGCTAGCCCCACTTGCACCCGCTGACGGTGTGGAGCAATTGGGGCAGGCGCCAGCAGCTGGTGTGAGCAGGGCGGCGCTGTCAGCATCAGCGGGTGCGAGTGGACGCCTGCCATGCTCCGCACATGCCCCCTGGTGGTCAGCACACGTCATAGCGACCAGTTGTTCAATTGTTCTGTTGTTCCGCCAATCGGTCTATTTGTATATTAGGGTTTTATATATATAGATTAATAGAGTAAATGGGAGAACAACATGATGATCTCAATAGAGACACAAAAATCATTTGGGAAAATCCAATATCTATTCGTGACAGGAACTTTCAACTTCTGCAGCCTGATAAAGGGCATCTATGAAAAACAGCTAACATCATACTTAATGATGAAAGATTGACTGATTTAACTCTAAGATTAGGAGCAAGGCAGGGTTGTGATAGCTCTTTTATTTAACATTGTATGGGAGTTTATGTTCAGAAAGAAAAAGAAGTAAAGAAAAAGAAAATGAAAGGAAGGTGGGAAAACAACAGAAAAGAAAGAAATCAAAAGCATCCAGATTGAAGAATAAACAAATATTTTTATTTGCAGAAAATATAGTATGTAGAAAATCTTAAGGATTGCATTCACACACACACTTATATGCAGACACACAGAAATAAATGAATTCAGTAAGTTCACTGGATACAAGAGCATTATACAGTATCAATTATATTTATATATACTAGCAACAAATAAAACTAAGAAACAATTCGCATTATAGCATCAAAAATAATAGAGGCAAGAGGGGAGAATATGGTGGCTGGCAGGACAGAGGTGAGGGAGAGTGTGTGAGTGAGTGAGGGGGTGAAAGGAGAGTATGTGGATGTGTGTGGTGTGTGTGTGAGTGAGTGAGGGACAGTTAAATCAAGCAGGTGTAGCAGGGGCTGGCAGACCAGGCTCTCCTGAACAGGGAGCACCTACCACCGCTGCAGGCACTCCCTGGGCTGCGAGGCTTGGGAATGGGGCCCATGCCACCTTGAAGGGGAGAGCGGCCTTTTCTAGGAACTCATCAGCACCTACACCCAGAGTGGCCTTGGACACTGCCCGTGACCCTGTAGCCACTACAGCCAAAATCCTGCTGCCCCACCCGCAGACCTGCAGACCCTAAGAAGTCCACCTCCAAGGGTGTATGGCCCCCACAGCAGTAAGTGAAACTTTCCCCTACCCCAACTGCCGACCTCTGGACACCTCAGTTGCACCTCCTGAGCCCAACACCCCATAGGCCGCTCTTGGGTGCTGTTGTGAGCCCCCGGTTGGCGTGCTCTTATCCAAACAAGGATGTATAGCCCCGGCAGTAGAAATTCTGAATTTCCCCTTCCCGGCTGCTTGCCCACAGACACCTTGGTTGCATGGCTTCAGCACCAGGGCCCCTCTGAGTGCACTGCCCTGGCAAACAGACCCCAGGTGCCTCTGTGAGCCGCCACTGGGCGTGCACAAATCCAACCAAGGGTACAACACCCGGCAGCAAAAACTGAGTCTTCCCACTCCACAGCTGCTGACCTCCAACAC
Organism: Myotis brandtii; assembly: GCF_000412655.1. Classification (NCBI taxonomy): domain Eukaryota; kingdom Metazoa; phylum Chordata; class Mammalia; order Chiroptera; family Vespertilionidae; genus Myotis; species Myotis brandtii. The sequence continues at coordinate 684,357 of NW_005367587.1, read as the reverse complement.
CACAGTTGTGCTTTTCCAGCATGCAGGCCTCCTGAGCACACTGTCCCAAAGGTGGCTCTTGGGTGCCTCTGTGAGCCCCCACTCGGCACATGCGAATTCAACCAAGGGTGCAAGGCAGCAAAAACTGGGATTTTCCCCTCCTTGGCTGCTGACCTCCGGACACCACAGTTGTGCCTTTCCAGGACGCAGGCCTACTGAGCCCGTTGCCCCTATAAGTGGCTTCTGGGTGCCTCCTTGAGCCCCCGCTGGGCAAACAAGGGAGCATGTTCCCAGCAGTAGAAATTCGGACTTCCCCCTTCCCAGATGCCTACCCACAGACACTGTGGTTGTGTGGTTTCAGCACACAGGCCTGCTGAGGCCGCCGGCCCAGCAGGCAACTCCTGGGTGCCTCTGTAAGCTGCCATTAGGCGCACTCATATCCAACAAAGGGTGCAAGGCCCCAGCAGCAGAAACTCGGACTTCCCCTTCCTCGGCTGCTGACCTCTGGTCACTGCCTGTCAGGCAGCCCCTGGGTGATTCTCTGAGCCACCACAAGGCACAACCCTGGATGCTGGTATCCAGTCCCCATAGCGCCGCTCTGGCACATGGGTCCCCTGAGCCCACTGCCCCAGCAGGCAGCTCCTGGGCACCTCTGTAAACAGCTGCTGAGCACATGTATCCAACCAAGGGTGCACATCTCCTGAAGCAGAAATTGGGACTTCTCCCTCCACGGAGCTGGTGGCACACCACAATAGCTATAATCCAGTGTGTTGGCCCCATGACCACACATTTCTTGCAGATAACTCCTGGGCCCCAGTGTGACCTGCCACTGGATGTGTGCCTCTCTAACCAAGGGCACATGGCTCCCTCAACACGACATCCCCCTCCCAGCTACCTACCTCTGGACAGCTTGGTGAGTTGCTGAGGACTTGCCTCCTTGGCCAAGGTCACATTGTTTCAGCCACAGACTCCGGGATTCCCACATCCCCAGCTGCTGGATCCTGAACCCCCTCGTTATTCAGAGAGGGAAATCACTTTGGCCATAGTCCCTCAACCACAGACTACAAGACACTGGCCCCCCACTGTCACGGTCTTCGGGCCCCTCATAGTGAGGTACAGAGTCATACCACACCAGCCAAAATCACAATACCTGAGACTCCTTCCTCCCAGGCCATGGAAGCTGGGAACCCACAGTGAGCACATACCAGTGAGACCTCAGACAACCTTTTCCACAAGAGCTGGAACCAAGATCACATCCAAAACAGCTTGCACAATGAAGCCGAGGGTGAGTCACATTGCCAATCCGTGATGAGAGTTCAACCACGAATAAGAAACTAACATTCAAGATCCAACTACATCAAGAGAAACCAAATAGCTCAAGTAGGGAGCTCTGCTAGATCACCAAGCCAAGGAGACCTGAGAGACTGCACCTCTAGCACCATCCTCAAAAGAACCTGGGTAGCAAAGCAGTTGGATCTAAGACACAGAAACAATTAAAACATTACAGCAAAAAATGGGGAGACAAAAAAAAAACAATTCCCAAAGGAAAGAAAAAAGAGGAATCACCAGAAAGGGAATTAAATGAAGTGGAGGCAAGTAACATGTCAGAGAAAGAATTCACAGCAATGGTTATAAGGATGCTCAAATGACTGGATGACAAATACACACAACTCAATGAGAATTCTAAGGAACGGAATGAGAATGTCACCAACATGAAAAGGAACCAAGAGGAAATGAAGAATGACATAGCTGCAATAAAGAACACAATGGAAGGCTTAAATAGACTAGAAGAGGCTGAGGACCACATCAGTGAATTAGAAAACAAGGTAGGAAAAAAACACACAAACACAACTGTAAAGAAATCTTAAAAAGCAGGAGGAGAGCCTAAGGGAACTTTGGGACAACACGAAATGAAACAACATCTGCATAATGGGGGTACCAGAAGAAGAGGAAGCAGAGCAAGGAATAGAAAACCTGTTTGAAGAAATAATGACAGAAAACTTGCCTGATGGTGGCAAGAAAAAAAACACGCAAGTCCAACAAGCACATAGAGTCCCAAAACAAGATGAACCCAAAAAGACCAACACCAAGACACATCATAATTAAATTTGCAAACATCAACAACAAAGTAAGAATCTTAAAGGCTGCCAGAGAGAGACAGAAAGCTACCTACAAGGGATCTCCCATTAGAATATCAACTGATTTCTCAACAGAAACACACCAGCCCAGAAGGGAATGCAATGAAATATACAAAGTGATGCAAAGCAAGGGAATGAATCGAAGAATACTATACCCAGCAAGGTTTTCATTCAAAATTGAATGTGGAATCAGGAGCTTCACAGACAAAAAAGAGCTAAGGGAGTTTATTATCACCAAGCCAGCAATGCAAGAAATGCTAAAGGGACTGCTATAAAAAGAAGAAACAGAAAGGCAAGAATGAACACAAATATAAAGAATAAAAATGGCGACAAACAAGTACATATCAATAATAACATTAAACGTAAATGGATTAAATGCTTCAATCAAAAGACATAGGGTAGCTGAATGGATAAGAAAACATGACTCATATATTTGCTGTCTTCAAGAGACCCACCTCAGAACAAAGGATTCACACAGACTGATAGTGAAGGGATGGAAAAAAAAATTTTCATGCAAATGGAAATGAGAAAAAAGCTGGGGTTGCAATACTTATATCTGACAAAATAGACCTCAAAGTAAAGGCCATAACAAGAGATAAGAAGGGCCACTTCATAATACTAAAGGGAGCAATTCAGCAAGAGGATATAACTATGGTAAACATATATGCACCAAATATCGGAGCACCGAAATACATAAAACAACTCTGGAAGATATCAAGGGAGAGATTGATACCAATATAATCATAGCACTGGACTTTAATACCCCACTGACACCACTGGATAAATCCTCTAAACAAAAAATCAGCAAAGAAACAGCAATTCTAAATTACTCACTAGATCAAATGGACTTAATTGAGATCTTCAGAACATTTCACCCCAAAGCTACAGAATATACATTCTTCTCAAGTGCACACAGGACATTTTCAAAGATAGACCACATATTAGGACACAGGCAAAGTCTCTTCAAATTCAAGAAGATAGAAATCATAACAAGCATCTTCTCAGATCACAATGGCATAAAATTAGAAATCAACTACAATAAAAACGAAAAAAAATCAAACACTTGCAGGCTAAATAGCATGCTATTAAACAATGATTGGGTTACCAAAGAGATCTAAGAAGAAATAAAAAGCATCCTGGAAACAAATTACAATGAAAACACAAAAATCCAAAATCTATGGGACACAATGAAAGCAGTCCTAAGAGGGAAGTTCACAGCTCTACAGGCCTACCTCAAAAAACAAGAAAAAATGGTAATAAATTATCTAACCATGCAACTTAAAGAATTAGAAAGAGAGCAATAAGAAAAGCCCGCAGTAACCAGAAGGAAGGAAATAATAAAGATCATAGCAGAAATAAACAACATAGAGACCAAAAAAATAATACAAAAAAATCAATGAAACCAAGAGCTGGTTCTTTGAAAGGATAAACAAGATTGATGAACCTCTAGCCAGGCTCACCAAGAAACAAAGAGAGATGACCCAAATAAACAAAATCAGAAATGAAAGAGGTGAAGTGACAATTGACCCCACAGAAATACAAAGGATTGTAAAAAAATACTACGAACAACTCTACTCCAACAAACTGGACAACCTAGATGAAATGGACATATTCCTAGAAAAATACAAGCTTTCAAAACTCAATCAGGAAGAATCAAAAAACCTGAATAGGCCGATAACCACTGATGAAATTGAAACAGTAATCAAAAAGCTTCCAGCAAACAAAAGCCCTGGACCGGATGGCTTCACAGGGGAGTTTTACCAAACATTCAAAGAACCAAAACCAATCCTTCTCAGACTATTCCAAAAAATTCAAGAGGAAGG
>NW_005367587.1:669058-680194 GCF_000412655.1 Myotis brandtii | reverse complement strand
TCAAAGTCACTAATCATCCAAGAGATGCAAATCAAAACGACAGTGAGGTACCATCTCACACCTGTCAGAATGGCTATCATCAACAAATCAACAAATGACAAGTGCTGGCGAGGATGCGGAGAAAAGGGAACTCTCGTGCACTGCTGGTGGGAATGCAGACTGGTGCAGCTGCTGTGGAGAACAGTATGGAGTTTCATCAAAAAACTAAAAATGGAACTCCATTTGACCCAGTGATCCCACTTCTAGGAATATATCCCAAGAAAGTAAAAACACCAATCAGAAAGGATATATGCACCCCCTATGTTCATAGCAGCACAATTTACAATAGCTAAGGTTTGGAATCAGCCTAAGTGCCCATCAGCAGATGAGTGGATTAAAAAACCGTGGTACATCTACACAATGGAATACTACACTGCTGTAAAAATGAAGGAACTCCTACCATTTGCAACAGCCTGGATGGAGCTGGAGAACATTATGCTAAGCGAAATAAGTCAGTCAGAGAAAGATAAATACCACATGATCTCACTCATTTGTGGATTATAATGAACAACATAAACTGATGAACAAAAACAGATCCAGAGACAGAGAAGCAATTATCAGATGCTCAAAACTCAGAGGGAAGGTATGAGAGGGTGGGAGTAAGGGGGAGAGATCAACCAAAGGACTTGTATGCATGCATATAAGCATAACCAATGGACACATACACCAGGTGTGTGAGGGCATGAACGGGGTGGGTGGGGGCAATTGGGGGGGGATAAGGACACATATGTAATACCTTAATTAATTTAAAAAAGTTAAAAAATAATAATAAAGGAATTTTATAGAAATTGACAAGCTGATCTTAAAATCTATATAAAAATACAAAGGACCCAGAACAATAAGATAATTTGAAAAGGAGGACAAAGTTAGATGACTTAAACTTTTGGTTTTAAAACTTATATTAAAAAAGAGAGTATAGTACTGGCATACAGACCAATGGGATGTAATTGTAAGTTCAGAAAATTAACTTTTACATTTTGTGTCAAATTAACATTGACTATGCGTGATGAGTACATGGTAGTTCGTTTTACTTTCCTTACTATTCTTGCATATGTTTGAGATTTGTCATAATAAAGATTTTTAAGTGAAAAAAAAGAATAAGAAATAATTAAAATATAAATCACTCTCTATGCTGACCACTGAAAAAGACTTGTCTCTTAAAAATCAAATCTGGCCCTAGCTGGTTTGCTTAGTGGATAGAGCGTTGGCCTGCAGACCAAAAGGTCCCGGGTTTGATTCCAGTCAAGGCACCTACCTCGGTTGCAGGCTCCTCCCTGGCCTGGGTCTTGGTCAGGCTTGTCCAGGAGGCAACCAATCGATGTGTTTCTCTCACATCAATATTTCTCTCTGCCTTTTCCTCTCTCTTCCATTTTTTCTAAAAACCAATGGAAAAATATCATCAGCTGAGGAATTAAAAAAAATTATATCAAATCTGGCCCTGGCTGGTGGCTCAGTTGTTTGGAGCATCATCCATTATGCCAAAATATTGAGATTTCAATTTTCGGTCAAGGCACATACCTAGGTTTCAGGTTTGATCCCTGGCCGGGGCATGTCTGGGAGGTATCCGGTTAATGTTTCTCTCTCTTTAAAAAAATCAAATCTGAACAGGGTCATAATGAATCATAGATAGATGAGTAAACTCTCAAAAACAATCTGAGTGAGTTACAATAGATGGTGAAAGATGGGAGAGCATTAAGAGAAGTGCCTGCATTCGGATAGACCTTCTATCTATATGAGGATTTTACAAAGTAGGGTGTGTGGTCACAGTAGTCCTTTGTTCCCAGTCAATGAATATAGTTGATCACCCCCCTTCATTTTTTTATTATTTGGGGGCTATTTTTTATTTACACGATAGATTACCGTAATTTAATGCATTTGTTACTTCTCTGGAAAGCCATTTAGAATCTTTACTGCAGAATATACAATTCTTTTGCTAAAGGGTCTCTGCCAAGAGAAGCATTCTTCTGGGCTTTTTAGTTTGCATTGATTACTGAGCTGTATCTCAGTGCATTACTGGGTGTTGACTGTAATCTACAAAGCCTTACACAGTTTGGTCCTAATTAAGGAATTTTGATACTGGTGGTCAATATTATAATGACTGAGACAGATCTAGGTGACTTGAAAAAAAATGTAACAGATTTTGGAACCTGAAATGTCAGGAGCAAATTACTCTTTTTTGATGACACATAATCTGGAAATCTATTTTAGAGGTGGTTTCAGTGAATAGTACTGAACTTGAAAAGAAAACAAACAGGAAGTTGAAAAGTAGACAGTAGTGCCAAAAATAAGGTTTATGTTCCTTAATCTAATCTGACATGCCTTCAGAATATTGCATTTCTTTGATGACCATCTTTCCAAACAGCTTCTACCCAATACTTAACCCCACTACATAGTGACAGAGTTAATGATTTTCTCATGAGGCAGATATGAATAGGAACAGCATTCAAAGACAACTGGTCTCACTTCCAGGTCCATCTTTGGGCCAAGATATGTAGTCGCCAACAGTGAGTTGGCGACTGTATTTTTTGAGTCCTGGCGCAAAGTAAGATCCATCTGTTTTGCCCAGCCGTTTGCCTGAGTGCCACAAAATGGTCCTGTTATTAGTCTTATTTGTGGTCTTATTTGAGGGTAAGGGATAATGTAAATAAACTTCAGCCCTCCTTGTGATGAAGGTAGCATGGGAATTAAAAGTGTTGGTGTTGGTAGTGGTAAGTGATGTTGTGTCTCTTTTCTCAATTGCTCTGTTTTCTTTGGATTGGGAAACAGACATTTAAGAATGAGTTTGTCATCTGGAAGGAGAGTTGTGACCAAGTTTCCCTCAACAGGATACAAGATGTTATTTTTGAGCTTCATTACCCTCACCAAGGGAAAAAAAAAAGAGGGAAAAAATAAGGAAGAAAGTGAAAGTAAGGAAAAAAGGCAGAAACAGAGAAATGAAGAGAAAGGTCAGAGGAGAAGGAATGCTGTGAGGAGAGGTAGAGAATGTAACTGACTATTCATAGAAATAGCTTTATTATTTTGAACCAATAGTTAAGTTCACTCCACATCTGGTGAATTAAGAAAAGGAAATCCGACTGATTAAATTGAACTGCTAGTTGTCAGTTAAATCGTTTATGTATAAATATACAATCTAGTTTCCATCACTTTTTCTTGTCTGAACTAGACAGTGAATCAGTCTCACTAACCATATTTGAGTGGTGAGTAGAACAATACCAATTGGTGATTCAGATTTAAGTAGAGGTGGGCAGTTTTTATATTTCTGAATCAGTTATTGGGCATTATTGTTATTGCATACAATTTCTAAGCTTGAGTTATTTTTGTCAGTTTCTTTTATGAATGTTTTGTTGCCTTATAAGGAAATACACACACTCCCCTCCTCTCATTCAGTTGTCCCTGGTGACGCCTTCATAATTTCTGTCTTTACACTGGTACATTTTTAGTCTAATTCAGGCATATGAGAAACAGGGGAAAAGTTTAGTCAATGTCAGTGATTTTTTTTTGATCCATTCATGGATAGATTTAGTGAATCTAAGCCAATTTGCATTTAAAATCTATATACATCAAATAGACACAATACTCAAAATATTCCTCCATATGCTTCAAGGGAAAAAGAAAACAGAATTTACAAGTGAGAACTAGATGCATTTTCTAATAATAGATGCAATTTCAGGGGGGATTTATGATCATGCTCTCATATGTGGAAATATTAATATATTACCTTGCACTAATATGAAGGTGAACATAAACACACCACTTTAGTTTTACAAGTATATAAAAAAAATGCACTGCCATGCTGTAAAGTAAAAGGAAGATAATTGTATTGTCTCCATTTTACATTTAAAAACTATATTTTTCTAAATCATGTCATGTCAGTTATTTGAAGCTAAAAATAGGAATGACTTAATCCCGTCTGTTTTTTAAAAACTGTTATCTTTTTTATAGAGGGTGTTGTATGAAGAAAGGATTGAAAAAATAGTATGACGTTTAAAGCCCAAATATTTATGACATACTTGGAGATTTTAATGCTTGGACTCTTAATTTGAATATTAGAAGTACATATTAAAAATGTGATTGCAGTTATTTAAACAAGGAGGTCTGGTTCAAATCCTGATGGTCTTCTCATGCTGCTCCAAACAGCACTGGCTGCATGTGACAGGGTATACAATGTGTGGTATGGGGCAAGCTAAACTTACCATAATGCATTGCAGTGGGCATTTTGTATTGCTAAATATGTCCATTTACCTCCACTTCACCATCTGCCCCACCACCTATTCACTTATTTGAAAGTAGTGGGTCTAACATTTTTTTTCAATTCTGTTTAAAGTCACGATTTATCTTTAACATGTGATCATAGATTTTCGTCTTTATTCTCTGAAATTAATATTTTATGTAATCTTTAGGCTGTGAAATTGTTTAGGAGTTGTTTTTAAATCAGATAGAATATTGCTAAAATTGAGAAGCACTGAGCTTCTAGTCATATAATTATGAAGTCCTTAACATGGAGGCATATTTTGTTTTTCAGAATTGCTTTTTCCCCTCTTTAGATCCTTTTCTTTTCATTAAAAATCTACTCCGGGAAGAGGGTTTTTTTTTTTCTTAACAGAAAAAAAAGCCACGCTTGACTGATAATGCATTGCTTTGGATGGTGAAACATTATGAAAGTTTAATTTTTAATTAAATCTGAAATACCAATTATAACTGAAAGAGATTTTAACCTGTTTCTTTTCAGGCTGCCTGAAGTTACATTTAGAGACTGAAATCACTGCACCTTAAAAACAAAAGATTGAGCTGCACTGCATTCCTGTAAGTGAAAGCTTCCTGTATCTTCCTCTGTGTTTTGGTGACCAGTTCAATAAAGGACAAAAATATTGCTAACGTAGTAACCAGACATGAGTAAAAAATTTAACGCCCCTGAAGAAATATACATTTAAATGATTTTCTTCTTTAAAAATGGAAAATTTTTTGGCCTCAATATTCAGTATGTCTTTTTTACCCAGCCTAAATTGCGAATCCTTTCTTTAGGCTGGTTTGAATTGCATTAGGGAGGGTGTCACCCACTGTGCATCAGCACAGTGACATTCACCCTGTCAGGAAGGATTCTTGAATTTTTGTACAAATCTCAATGAGGGTAACAGATTTCTTATGGAATCAAAGTAAATTCCTTTTTACTTTGTGATGTCATTAGAAATCTTTAGCCTTTGTGTCAATGGAAATGGAAAGTTCATGATGACATCACAAGATTCTGTTGCCTTGAGGACTTTGGGCAAAACTAAGTAAAATGCATAATTCCCTTGTGTGCGTGTGTTCCCCATTCTGCTATGAAACAGTCAAAATAGCACATCTTATGTCTTCCCGTGAGCTACAAGGCTGTCTCTCAGAGCCCCATTGTTCCATAAATGCATGTCAGAGTCTACCACAGTCTGGTCTACCCTTATTTAGCTGCTGTTTTGTCAATGTACTTGGAAGAACAATTAACATTTGGGATTTCAATGTCTGAATAACAGGCAGTGAATAGAACCCGAGTATATAAAAGATTCAGACGCCCAGGGTAAGAAAACAGAAGCTTATCATTCATGGGGGGGAAAAAGAAAAGCATTTTAATGCTGCACTCAAAGGTTGTGAAATACTACAAGGAAAGTCAATCTGTGTTTTCTTTTAATTTAAAATAAAAATGTACATTTTGGCAGTGATATGCAAAGGGTTATGATGTCTTCCTAAGTTTTGCAATTTAATGTATTGCAAGGTCTGTTGCTAGAAAAATCTTAAAACACTTAAATAACATTCATCTGTTTGAGTCATTGTTGGGATGCCACATGTGGGGTATTTCAGTGGATTTCAGAGTATCCCAGTGCCTGTCCAACAGAGGACACAAAAGGTGATTCACAGGTTTTCTTTCATTTTCACTTTTGGTTCACTGCACTCTTTCATTATTGACTGATTCTTGCCTGTTGACTATAGACAGCTCTCAAGTTGTTAAATATCTCTGCCTATTCTTTGAATTCCTGTTAGGTCCTTTTTTTTTCTTCTTTTTGAGAGCTGATGCATGAACCTCAATGTCAGGGTCTCCAGAGGAACTTTGGCAGCTTATGCATATTGCCCACTCAGCTCAGTGCCTAGTGGATATGAATGGATAAATGATGGTTATTGTTATTTTTGTCATAAGTACAACAGTTCAAACCCATAGATGGTAAGGTCTCTAAAAGCAGTGTCCATTTCTTATTCTTTTTTATAATTCCCAGTGCTGGACATAATCATAGTAATCAAGAATTAGCTGTTATTTGTACAATTACAAAATATATTAAAAGTCTGAACTTTGGGATGCATTCTGTCAGAAAGTATTTATTGTGAAGAGGAATTGAATAAAGTTTTTGACAGGGAGAAAATTATAAAGGAATTTGTCCAAGACAAACATAGTGTTTATCATCTCATTTTAGGCATCTGTCTCCCAGTCCTTCTCCTCTTTTACTTTACATTAATTTTTCCTGACCAGAATGAGATGTGCCCATTCGTACCATATTGTTCTCTGTGAAATGGTGTTCAGTCATTTTCTAAGCTGTGTGTCTTGCATCCCATACACTGGAGTTGTCTCCAAAGATAAATCTCCCTAAATTAGGATAGACGATGCTCTGCACCTGTTTGTCTAATTGCTATGCAAGTGGATTGTGCTTCAAGGAAATAAGGCAAATGGCACAATAGATATTGGGTCAAGAGGCCAGGGATTTGGGAAGTTGCCATTAGAAACTCCTACTTTCAGGGCGTAAAAAGGCAGGACCAGGTTCTTGGCACAACGTTCTTTAGAACTCAGAACCATTTGACCCTCTTCTAAGTTTAGCCTCCTGGTTTTTGTTTGTTTCTTTCTTTCTTTTGCATAAGGGTCTCTGTCCTCCCCACCAATTTTAATTTAGCTCCAAAAGGGGTTCCTTTATTTTTATTAAATTAGCTTCTGGTGATGTAAATTAAGGCTCTCATAAAACTTAGCCTCTGAGGCAGAACTAAAATGATAAAACTCAGGTTTAGTGAATAGTACTCTTATCATGTTGAATAACATTGAAGGATACCAAAGAACTTTATGTACTTCACATTTTTTAAGATTAAAACTTGAGGTGAAAGGGATTTAAGGGCAGGGCACTATCAAACATTATAGGTAGAAAGGATATAAGAAATAAAAGTTTAATCACCTAATTTTAAAATAAGTAAATTGAGGCCCAGTGTAGGGCATACAGGTTACCCATACATACTGACTGACCACCAATGTAGATCATCCTTAGCATCTAGGCCTGAGAGTAGATCGAAATTTAGACTCTGGGACTTTGATGTTTCCTTTACATTCAGGACTGAGAAGTGTTTCCTGAGGAACAAATTGCCTTTGGCTCATTTTATGAAACCGGTTGAACTGTATTTCCTTCCACCATGGAGTCCAAAATTCATATATAAAAGGTATTTTTTCCTGTACATTTTGATATCATGCCTCAGGTTGTATAACAAGTCACATAGAGGCAAATTTATTTGGTTGACTTAATATTCTTTATGATGATTTACAAAGTGGGCAGAAGACCATTAAAAACCAGTAGTTTAATTTGGCTGGTAGGCATGGTGAAACCAGTAATCAGAACAGAGCCATTGTGACATGGAACTCAGACTCCACAATTGTGTGTATCACATATGGTGTCAGAATGTCACTGTTGCCAGGGGTCATTTCCATCAGAGAAAAGTTTTTTAGGGCCTGAAAATATGAAATAAACTTTAATAATTTAAAATGAAATACTCTGGTAATTTATTTCAGGTTTCCTTTATTGGATTCTGTCATTTAGCAATCTAGAGACCAGAGTAGGAATGTTTCTATTATTTTACCTAAAGCTAAGTCCTAGATATGTCTTAGTTTCTTCCTCAAATTTATTTTATCTCCTCCAGAGCTTTTCACACCCCAAACCATGAACAAGCTCAAGTCACTGTGTCCAAAAAAATTACTGGCCTAAGTCTTTTTGTCCTAAACAAGGAGTAACAATGTTCTGCCTTAAAAATTTCCATGGAAGCTTTGGCACATAGAGATGAAGGGAGAATTAGAGCCTGAGGAGGCCAGAGCAGGGCCTTGGAAGTAGGTACTCAACAAGGTTCTCTCCCCAGACCTCCCCTCTCTTTTCTCTATAATAATGAATTAAAATTTATTCTGTACCTCTTAAGAACAAACCATTTCTCCAGGATACATAGATACATAGCACCTGTTTCCTATCATCAAGAAGTTTATAATCCATTTGAGCAATAGATAAATATTTTTATAGACAAAGTGTTATATGGGTAGAGTAAAGGAAGTAAATAGTTATTATTTCTTCTGGACCATCAAGAAGTAATATGATATTAACAAGCAGCTCAAGCAGAGGGAGTAATAAAAATGAAAGTTGAGGGAACAGTGAGTAGTAATGGTATGATTTGATTATAGGATGCTGGTTGAGACCAGTGTTTTCCAGAGTGTGGGTTGCAACCCATTCATAGGTCATGAAATCAGTTTCAAAGATCAGAGTCAACATGCTTTTAATAAAACAGAATCAAAGGAAAAATAATTTATAAAAACTGTGTAACATATTTTAAGACAGTGACTACAAAATAAATATAGTATTTCTTACTGGGAATTATGCCACCAAAATGTGAAAGCAAATCTAAAGATGATAGGTGTTTTAAATACTCAACTCATGTAATTCTCATTGAAGAATAATATTATTTTTCGCCTTTTTATATATGAGGGGATGGAGGGATTAAGCAATTTGTCCAGGTCATCCAACAGGTAAATGGTAGAGATAGAATAGGAATATGTCTATTAAACTCCACATTCATACTCTTCCCATGATTTGACACTGCTTTTTAGAATTGCATGACTTTAGTTATTTCACTACTGGTAGCTCACACATTTGTATCTCTAGTACTGATGTCACTCCAAAACTCCAGTCCTATATCTACAATATCCTTATTTAAATCTTCAACTAAATATCATATCAGTCCCTCAGAGGCAGTACATCAACACTGAATTTATCCTCCTAGTTAAAAATCATCTTCCTTTTTATTATCCTAGTTTTCTTCACCCCAGTTCCAGGTCTCTTGGATCAAAATATATTATTTTCTTTGGTTTCCCCCACCTCCACATCCCCTCAAGTGTCCAGTGAGTGTGTGAGTCTTACTAATTTTCGTTCTTTGGTATCTCTGTCCTAGATGGGTTGAAAGGAGACCAGCTTATCCTAAACACTGTTGCCCCATTAGGTTCCTGAAGCAGAAGCCCCAAGATCATGCCACTTTTGTTCAGACAAGACTTTGATAATTCTAAGTTAATTAATAAAAAATTCCTAACTAACACCTGTGATATTGTAAAACCTAATTAACCCCATTTCTGATTTAATCTTACCATACCCTCAGGTCAGTCCCCTCACCCACCTTCTTTATTATTTTTTCTACTACTTCCATGAAACTTTCCTTTCCTGAACTGGTCAGAAATAACCCACTCTCCCCTATTCACCAAGCTCAGCACCTGTAGTAGCTCTGCCAACAATTTGATTTTGGACTTCTAGCCTTCAAACCTGGGAGAGAATAAGTTACTATTGTTTTAAGTCAATAAGTTTGTAAGTAATTTGTTATAGCAGCCTAAGCAACTAATACAGAATTTCCTTACACTGGTTTTTGAGATATGAATTACTATATATATACTGGTATAATAAATAAATATCCTATATCCTGTATAATAAAAGCCTAGGTGGCGTCACGCGCAGTGCCCTCATGTGACGTCATCACAAGATGGCCACCACAATGTCGTCATAAGATGGCTGCCACAAGATGGTCGCCCTCATGTCGTCACAAGATGACCACCACAAGATAGCCAGCAGGGGAGGGCAGTTGTGGGCGATCAGGCTGGCAGGGGAGGGCAGTTGGGGGCAATTGGGCCAGCAGGGGAGCAGTTAGGGGGTGATCAGGCTGGCAGACAGAAGCGGTTAGGGCAATCAGGCAGGCAGGCAGGCGAGCAGTTAGGAGCAAGTAGTCCTGGATTGTGAGAGGGATGTCCGACTGCCGGTTTAGGCCCGATCCCACAGGAGACAGCAGTCCGGCAGTTGGACATTCCCCAAGGTGTCCCAGATTGGAGAGGGTGCAGGCCGGGCTGAGGGACATCCCCTCTCTCCCAGTGCACGAATTACGTGCGCCGGGCCTCTAATATATAAATATATATATATATATATTTTATTTTTTTTATCCTCACCTGAGGATATGTGTGTGTGTGTGTGTTTAATTGATTTTAGAAAGAGAGGAAGAAGGGAGAAAGAAAGAAATATCAATGTGAGAAACATCAATCAGTTGCCTCCTATATGCACCTTAGCCAGGGATTGAACCCACAACCTAGCTAGGTATGTGCCCTGAATGAGAATTGGACCTTGACCTTTCCATGTACTGGATGACGCTCCAACCAACTGAGCCACCTGGCCAGGGCTACTTTCTATATTTTTAAACAATATTTATGTGCACACCTTATCCTTTTACTTGAAAATAAATTATTTACTGATAAAGTCCATATCTAATTAACATTTCCAAACCCTACAGAAATACCACAATAGATCATTAATTCATTATTCAATCATGCTTATTTTAACAATAGTAATATAGAAATGACTCTTTTTACTCTCATGGAAGTTACTGTCTCCTAAGGGAATTAAACATCCTATCTAATAATAGACAAACATGGTAATTAACCATATCTCCGCTACGCTTCCCATTGGCTAATTAGGGTGATATGCAAATTAACTGCCAACCAAGATGGCGGCCGGCAGCCAGGCAGCTGAAGCGAACATGAGGCTTGGTTGCCCCGGCAATGGAGGAAGCCAAGGTTCTCCGCCTGCCACAGCACCACTCTAACCTACACTCAAGCAACCAAAGTTTCAATAATAGAAGCTAAACAAACCCCAGATGACTGCTTTCAGCCAGCCAGCCTCGGAGCTGGAGCTGCAACAAAGTTTCAATTACAGAAGGTAAATAAATCGCAGAATTAAAAAAAAAAAAGAAAAAAAGGAGAGACTGGGAGCTTTAGTTGCAGGCTTGGCCTGCCTGAAAACAGCCCTCAGCCCCTCA
>NW_005367587.1:650354-666719 GCF_000412655.1 Myotis brandtii | reverse complement strand
CTGGGAGAGGGCACAGGCCGGGCTGAGGGCCCACCCCCCCCCCCCAGTGCACCAATTTTTGTGCACCGGGCCTCTAGTTAAATACATAAACAAATAATTATACATTATAAATTGTAGTCCACAAAAAGAGATAATAGGTATGCAAGACAATAGTGGGTGGAGGAAATCTATTATACTGTCTATCAGGTGCTTAGGAAATAATTTTCAGAGAAAGTCTTATTTAAGTTGAGAGTTGCAGGACAGGAAGATCAGGCAGGTGAAAAATTTGGGGTGGGGATGGAAACATGTGAGGGAGAGAGCTCCAGGCAGAAGCAGCATAGACAAAGCCCTGAGGCATGAACAGACTGTGCATTCAGGGAAATAAAATGATTCAAGAGTGGCTCGAGCAAGTGAGCAAAGGAGAAGAGTAACTGGAGGTGAGGTCAGAGAAGTAGCCAGGATATGATTTAGATTGAACACACTTGAAAAGCACATAGTAGACCTGGTGGGGGGTGTGAGTGGGGGTTAGTGGCAGATGCATACATGTTTAAGGAGAGCTCCAGAATGAAAAAAGATCGAAATAATTCAAACCTAAATAGTATACCAAGTTCATAGCATCCACACATTTATTCTGAATTCTCACTGAGGGTTTACTTCTGATTTTGAAGAGGGCTTGAACTTCTGAAACTGAGGTCTAATAATTCACAACATATTTCCCACCTGCATAACCAGAGTAGATCTCTAACAACCTCTAAGATAAGGTCAAGTTAATTTTATTTTCTTTCTAGTTAATAATTATTAAAATTCTGTTGTTGGTTAATGGATCTTTTATTTTTGTTTATTTTTAAATGTTCACTATGTAAGATAGGAATGAATACCAAAAATGTGTTTTACTCCTAGAGCGTATTTTTAACTGTTAAACCTTAATCTTATTTTTAATTTTTGTTCATTTTATCATATGCAGTGACCAAGGGCCTAGAGGCACAAAAAGCCTTGAAAATGAATCATAATTATCCTCATTATTACTATCTACAATATTACTGAATTTCTGGATTAAAAACAATCCATACTCTTTTCAAGTGTGATGCATTAATACCCTGGAATGCCACTAAGTCAGAATAGAGATATTAGTTTGTTTGCAAAGTGATGGAAATGATGTCCTTTTGCAATTAAAGAAAAAATAGAGTAAAGATAATGTGAAAATTAAACCATAGAGAAGTAGGTTAAGCTCTAAACATATGAGGGATTATCTGCTGTACCTCAGGCAAAAGATACTAGGATCATAAAATATTATAGTTACAGAGAACCTTAGGAATTATTTATTCCAGCCTCCTCATCTTGGAGATGAACAAAATTCAGGCCTAGAATTCTTACCCATTTAAATCTGAGGGCTGGAACTGTAACTCCAGTTCTTAGGAGCTAGATTAAGACAGCTAAACCTAATTTGTGATCAAGGCTTCCACCATAACCCTTTCAAGATGTTGGGTGGAAAAAGGGATATTTACTATAGGTCCTATAGTATAGGAGATGAGTCTACAGACAAGCTTTAGTTATTAAAAAGCTGAACAATATATATTGCTCACAATCTATTTACTTCATGTACCAGATGCCTCATAAAAGTTGTTTTAATCCTTGCTACCACACTCAGCAACCACTCCACACAGTAGGAATCATTCCTGTTTTGTAATAAGAATACCAGCTCCATTAAGTAACATTCAAGATTGCAAAGCTAGTGAGTTTGTATTAATGCCACACCTAGCTGATTCAAACTCTACTATTTCCTGCTTAGTGTTTTTATCTGCTGCATTTTGTTACCAACTTAGCACATGTGATTACAGAGGTTCTCTAAAAGTGCAAATGCCTGAAAAACTTTGAAAAAAGTAGTTTTTAGGAAGGTAAGGAAGAAAGTTACAGTTAAGAGAGGTTCCCTCTCTGCATAAAGCTCTTTTAATTTAATAGTAATTCTCACAGGAGTGCTTCCAGATAGATGTTATAATCCTTAGTTTACAATTTAGGAAACTGAGACTTCAGTGATATTTAATTGCTCCACACATTTTAGTAAAAGCCTGAGCCAGAATTCAAACTTATCTGCCTGACCCCAAGTGTCCTTCTCATATACTACCCACCTCCCTGTCTGCTCTTCTGCTGGATGCTAGCTAGCCTTCCACTGTCTGCAATCTTAGCTCCTTATCTGGCAAAGTGTAATACATGCTCTCATAGACATCCCATGAAGTAAGAGAGTGTGTTGAGAGGGTGCTTTTATAATTAAGTCATATCATCTGGTCCTGAAATAAATACCATACCACCTATATGTTTTAGTCTTTGAAAATTGAGGAGCTGGGAAGACTAGTCAAATTCCGGACATTGGTCTTTCATTTCTACATGATCTCTAGACTCACTGTGTTTCTGTGCTCAAGGTCCTAATCAGATCAGATAGTGGTGCCACTAACCTAGATCAGTTTCACACATTTGAAAGTGAAAGAAGTAAAGTCATTGTATTTATTAGACCAATAAGAATTAATGAGCCTTGCATTTTTCCTTCTGAGGTCTAACTTATTGGAAGCCTTATAAGCCTGAGCAGTGATCCAGGTCAATGAAAGTGTTCATCATTACTGCTACTAAATATGCCAAACTGAAAATCCAAACACAATTAAGAATTATTAGTATTGTTTTCTAATTAACACTGAGGACTACATTAGAAGTGAACTTGGTAAAAATGGGGGAGGGGGGTAGCGGGGAAAAGATTTGAAAGGTTTGAAACACTTGTTGATGGCAGGCTCCACTGCAAACATGATCCTGGGTTTTCTTCCACGTGTTCATGTGAACAACTGCATGTATACACCTCCATTTCTGAGACAGTCATTTTCTGTTATTGATACACTAGAACAGTTATTCTAAAATCAAACCCCACCGTAGAATAGCACTTGTATACATAACAAGTTTATGGTAATTAAGGCAATGCTGCATGTTATGGTTCTGGAGTTTCCCCACCTCTACTTCTTGAATTTCACTTCAGGTCTTTCTGTGTGAAAGTCCTTAGCAGTCCATTCAAGTGTTCTAAAATAACTCAGTGAAAAACATCCTTCCTGCTTCACAGAAGGGATTTGTTCTTTGGCTCAGCCTTGCTCTTTCAATACATATGTTGCTGGTAGCCCTATTATATACATACATAATGCAGAAAGTGCATTAATATATCCTTTGAATTTCTGAGTCCTCAGGATAAAAAATGTTTTCAAAAATCTTATATTTTGTGAAAAATCCAATTCTGATTCAATGTTTTGTTCTCAATGTTTTGCATGAATAAAACGCTTTTATAAGCGAATAGAAGTTTATCTAATCTCTTCAAGACTGATGAGAAACAAACAGGAGACTTGTGACTCTGGAACAGTGAATTTCCAGGGAATTAAGCACACATTTCTTATGAACAATAGAGTGTCATACCCCAGTTTGCAGCACATTGGCTGTAAATACACCCTTCATGTATAGCAATTTGAAAGTACCATTCTTTGAGTCAACTGGAAAAGGGAGGAGGCCCTGCTGAATTGTCATTCTTCCAGGAGGTATGAGATATTAAATACTGTTTTTCTACCATATTAGTTAATTTCTTGAGGGGAACCATGAGTAATTTACTAATTTTCTCAGTGAAACTAGTGCCAGATGGGTGTTCAAAAGATTTCTTAGTGCCTGACCGGTTTGGCTCAGTGGATAGAGCGTCGGCCTGCGGACTGAAGGGTCCCAGGTTCGATTCCGGTCAAGGGCATGTACCTTGGTTGCGGGCACATCCCCAGTGGGGAGTGTGCAGGAGGCAGCTGATCGATGTTTCTGGCTCTCTATCCCTCTCCCTTCCTCTCTGTAAAAAATCAATAAAATATATTTTTTTAAAAAAGATTTCTTAGTATTCGGTGTAAAAATTCAGTAAAATTTTAATAATTTCATTTAAAGGATACTAGTTTCATTAGTTTGACTATATGTATACCATACCATGTGATATGGACAAATATTATTGAAATGTATACAGCCATTAGAAAAAGAATGAATTATACCTATTGCTATTGACCTAGAAGGATGATCACAATTTGATAAATGAAAAGAGCAAATTTTCAGGGTAATGAGTACTTATGAATAAATATGTTGTATATGTTGGTATGAACAAGGTGAAAAAAGATAAACACATACTATATTCTTCACAATGATCATCTCATGGGGTTAAGAACAGAAAATGACTCAGAAGAATATTATTTTTTTTCTTTAAATGTTTCATTATTTCACTTATAGTAATATCTATAATGAAAGTAAGTTTGAACATGAATATAAAAAATTATTTTTTAAATTACTACTTTTATTTTTTGGAAAAGCAGCCTGAGAAAAATAATCACCATACAGAAGTTTTGTTTTGTTTTTTGTTTTTTAGTATATTTTATTGACTTTTTACAGAGAGGCGGGGAGAGGGATAGAGAGTTAGAAACATCAATGAGAGATAAACATCGATCACCTGCCTCTTTCACACCCCCTACTGGGGATGTTCCCACGACCAAAGTACATGCTTTTGACCGGAATAGAACCTGGGACCCTTCATTCCGCAGGCCGATGCTCTATCCACTGAGCCAAACTGGTTAGGGAACCATACAGAAGTTTTAATTTCATTGTTTCCACTTCCATAGTAAATTATATACTCTACATAGATTGATTCATTTAATCAGATATTTTCTGAGCTCTATGATGGTACTAGTTATTGTTAACAAGTATGATGTTATGTGTGTGTGTGTGCGCGCGCACGCTCTAAGCTAAACTCTTTCATGATGCAGGTTCATATAGAATCACATACAAAGAACTAGTAGGTGAGCAAACAAAAGTTTTCATCCTTTGCTATAGCTTCTCTGAATAGACAACCTAACAAATGCACAAAAGAAAACTTCCTAATATTATTTTTTATTTTGTCATCTCTCTCATTCACATATATCTCCCCATTATAGCTACTAGCAGTGTTTCTCTTACCTTTTCCTCATTCTTCTCTTCAAGAACTCCTCCTAACTCTCCTTGGTCCAGGTCAATTAATTTTTCTGTTCACTTTCAAACTCCTTGCTGGGTCTGTTGCATTCTCTTTTTGTTGTAAATCTCACTAGACTTATTGCCTGCTATTTCTCTCATTCACTGAGGGGTTGTGGTGATGGTGGTGGAAACTTTACAAGATAAGTTTCAGGAATATATTCCCAACAGAAAATTCATAAGAGTTTAAGTAATGGAAGAGGCAGACCCAGTCTCCTTAGGTTAAAAACATAAAAGGTCCCCTTTAGAATGTACTTAAATAGACTTGATATAATGACATGGGCAGAACATTTGAATTGGAATCAGGCAAGAGAAGACTGTACAGTTTGAGGCACTGTATTTCCCAGAGCTGTTACATTCTAGATCCCATCCTGAGTAGTCCAGACAATGAACCCTCCTTTATGGATGGAGAACAGAGGCACCTGGAACTAAATTTAAAAGACAGGAAAGCCATGGCCAGGGGACTCAGTTTGTGGGAGCATCCTCCCAAACACCAAAAGGTGGCAAGTTCAATTCCTGGTCAGGACACATACCTACACTTCAGGTTCTATCTCTGTTTGGGGTGTGTATGGGAGGCAATCGATTGGTGTTTCTCTCTCTCTCTCTCTCTCTCTCTCTCTCTCTCTCTCTCTCTCATCATTAAAAACATATCCTTGTGTGAGTATTAAAAAAATAATAAAGATAGGAAATTTGTAGTATGATAAGCTTAACTAGTGATAAGTAGATACATTTTACTCCATGTTATAGGCAGTTTTGATAGAGGCTTTAAGAAAAAGGGAGAGAGAGGGCAGGATCGAAGGAGGGGGAAGAGAAAGAGAGTCACTCCTCCCAGATAGAAAACGGGAAACAGTGGAAGAGTGCAAGAAGGTGGTTGGTTAGGGGAGTAGAAAGCATGAAGAAAAAATAACATGTTATTTTGACATCCCAGTTCTTTCTTTATAACTGCATAAGTCTTTCCTGGTCCCTCATGAGTCCTACCCTGGGTGGGCTTGGTCTGTTTGGCACTTCCAGCCAGCCAGCTGTCCTCTCCTTCCATTTAGAGAGTGCTGACTCACAGTGAACCACTTACAGTTGTTGGAAACATTTTAAATATGCTCACAATTATGTTCGTTGCTCTCAACTCCAGGGGGCTAAAGAAGTCAATAAGCAGCTGATCATGGCAAGCTTGCTCAAAGATGTAGGTCCCCTTCTCTAACCTATGCTTTCAGTTTAAGGGATTTATGCATAGAAAGAATGTAAATTATTGTTTGTCATATGACTCCTATCTATAGTCTGGTGAGAACTATAAACTCTAGCTAGAAAAATGTCAAATAATAGTGGTGTGGTTAGAAAAACAAATAATGTTTATTAAGATATTTTAATGAGATACAAATGCTTCTATAATGTCAACAGAAAAAACACAATATATTAAACTTATATAAAATGTTAAGTATTTATTCTGGGTAGTCGATGCTCATTTCTCTTGCATTCTTTTTTATTTTCCAAAATAAAGAGAAAAGGAAATGTGCTATTAGGATATCCTTTCTTTTTTTTTTATTTGTTTGGTTAGCTTGTTTTGATCATTGAATTAACTTAATGGTGGTATCTCTTAAAATGAAATATTTCATCTAAAGTTTGAATGATATATTTATTTTTAATTTTTCCATTACAGTTGACATTCAATATTATATTAGTTTCAAGTATACAACATAGTGATTAGACATTTATATAACTTACAAAGTGATTCCCTCAATAAATCTAGTACCCCCAATGACATACATAGTTATTGCAATACTATTGACTGTATTCCATATGCCATGCTTTTCATCGCTGTGACTATATTATAACTGTCAATTTGTACTTGTTAATCCCTTAATCTTTGTCATCTATCCTCCCAACCCCTCTTCCATCAGTTTATCTATGAATTTATTTCCGTTTTGTTTATTTTGTTTTTTTCAAACCACATATAAGTGAATCATATGGTATATGTCGTTGTTGTCACAAATGGCAAGATTTCATATTTTTTGTGGCTGAGTAATATTCCATTGTATATATGTACCACATTTTAGTCATTATTTGTTCATTTATGTATTGATGGACATGGGTTAGTTATTGTAAATATTGTTATAATGAACCTAGGAATGCTTATGTCTTTTGGAATTAGTGTTTTGGGTTTTTTTGGATAAATATGCAGAAGTGGAAAGGCTGGGTCCTTTTTTGTCTCTTGTTATAATGTTTGTTTAAAATTCTGTTTTGTCCGATATCAGTATTAATATTTTAGCTTTTTTTTCTTTTTTATTTACATGATATATCTTTTCTATCCCTTTACTGTCATTCAGTCTATGTGTATCTTTTGATCTAAAGTGAGTCTCTTGTAGGCAGCATATGGATGGGTCTTGTTTTCTTATTCATTTAGCCACTTTCTTCAGTCTTTTGAGTGGAACATTTAATCCATTTACACTTAAACTAATTATTTTCTAAGAAAATATGTTTTTATTGATTTCAGAGAGAGGAAGGGAGAAGGGGAGAGAGATAAAAACATCAGTGATGAGAGAGAATTATCAATTGATCACGCCCTGCAAACAAACCCACTACTGGGGATCGAGCCCACAGCCCAGGCATGTGTCCTGACCCAGAATTGAACCATGACCTCCTGGTTCATGGGTTGTTGCTCAACCACTGAGGAACACCAGCCAGGCTAAAGTAATTATTGATTAGTCGGTAGGCCCTGCCCACCCAACTGGGGCTCAGTGATGGATTGCCCCTGTAGAGGGAGGCCCCACCCACCCGCCACAGCTTGCTGGTTGGTGGCCTGGTCCTCCCTCTTTGGGGCAATAGTGGAGCCCCCTGATTGATCGATCACCCGCCGGCCAGTGGCCTGGGCCTCCCTCTTCAAGGAGATCATGGGGCAATGGCCAGGCCCCCAACCAATCGCATCGCACCTGCCTTGGCTGGCCTGTCTCCAGTGGGTGCCATAGCGTGGTTGTCTGGAAGGTCGTCCAGATGGTCATTCTGCTTTTTGGTCGTTTGGTCGGTTTGCATATTACGCTTTTATTATTATAGGTAGTTTGATCTTTTTCTTCTTCCTCCCTCTTCCTTCTCCTCTTCCTCCTCCTCCTTCATTTTCTTCTTCAAATCGCTTTGACATTTCTTGTAATACTGGTTTGGTGGCGATGAATTCCTTTACCTTTTTCTTGTCTAAGAAGCACTTTATCTTGCCTTTGATTCTAAATGATAGCCTTGCTGGGCAGAGTGACTTTGGTTGTAGATCTTTTCTTTTCATCACTTTGAATATTTTTTGCCAATTCCTTCTGGTCTGCAATGTTTCCATTGAGAAATCAGCTTACAGTCTTATAGGTGCTCCTTTGTAGATAACTAACTTTTTTTTTTCTTGTTGCTTTTAAGACTTTTTTGTCTTTAATCTTTGCCACTTTAATTATGATGTGTCTTGGTGTTGGCCTCTTTGGGTTTCTTTTGTTGGGGACTCTGTGCTTACTGGACTTGTATGTCTATTTCCTTTGCCAGGGTAGGGAAGATTTTAGTCATTATATTTCTTCAAACAGATTTTCAATACCTTGCTCTCTCTATTCTTCTTCTGGTACCTCTGTGGTGCAAATGTTATGCTTGATGTGGTCACAGAGATCCCTTAAATTATCCTCATTTTTAAAAATTATTTTTTCTTTTTGTTCTTTTGACTGGGTGTTTTCTGAGTCCTTATCTTCCAAATGGCTGATTCAATCCTCTGCTTCATCTAATTTGTTGTTGATTTAATCTAATGTATTCTTCATTCCAGTTATTATATTTTTCATTTCTGACTGGTTCTTCTTTTTTGTTTATATCTCTTTGTTGAAGTTCTCACAGAGTTTATTTTTCTTCTAAATTCTTTGAGCATACTTGTAACTAGTGTGTTTTGAACTCTGTATTTGGTAGGTTGCTTGCCTCATTTTGATTAGTTCTTTTTTTCGAGTTTAGTCTTGACCTTTCATTTGCAACATATTGCTTTGTCTCTTTATTTTGGCTGACTCCCTGTGTTTGTTTCTATATTTTAGGTATATCTGCTACATCTCCCAATCTTGGCACAGTGGCCTTATGAAATATAAGTCCTGTGGGGCCCAGTGGCACAGTCTCCTCAGTCATCTGAGCCATGTGCTCCAGGGGTATCCCTTGTGTGGGTTGTGTTTGCTCTCCTGTTGTATTTGTGTTGTATTTAAACATTAGTGGAATTCACCCTCAGGCTTACTGGCTGTGGCAAATGAGCTGTGGGGGCTGACCCTATTGAATGGGACTCAACTATAGTGGGGCTGTGGTGCCTGCTGTGTCCACCCTTTAGATGTGTTTTTTTATGGAGCTAATTAGGTGGTTCTCTGGTGTATGTCTGAATCCAGTCACCAAGTATGTTGATTCCAAGGCCTTGTAGGAGGTGATCTAGTTCAGGTACAGGTCAGCCATTTCCCATGCCTGGCCCGAGGCCACTTGTTATGAGCAACAAAGTGATCTGTGTTTTCTAGATACCTCTACGGGTTGGAGGCACTTGGGAGAGGCTATGCTATGAACCAAGGCTGGCTGCCACTAGTGCCAGTCTGAGGGCCACTTAGCAAGAAGTACAGGGCATGTGTAGGCCAACTGCTGTTTGTTTGGGGTTTATTATCCTGTCAGAGATTTTAGGTAAGTCCACAGCATGGGCTGAGGCCACTCACTTGTAACAGCCACTGAAAAAGATTCCAGCCTGTGCACTAATAGGGTGAAGTGTATTCTCAAGGAATCACCAGGAGGGCTAGTTCTTGGAGACTCATATTTAACACCTGCCTATGTCTGTAGGCTGGGCTGGGGGAGGGCTCAGCAAAGAAAGAACAGAGCTTTTCTATGGGTGGAGGGCTCAACCAAAGAAGGAAATCGCAGAGAGAGCTGCCACTCCAGCCACTGCCCTGACTACAGACATTTCAACTCCTCCCTGTATGTCCCTGAGCTTTTTAAGCTGCTTTCTAGTGCTGGAGCTCAGAGCGAGTCTATCCCTCTATACTAGTATGTAAGTCTGTGCATGGGCCCTTTAAGAGCAATGTCTGGGACTCCAGCAACCCTCTGTCTCACCAGGATAGAATCTCTGCTTATTTGCACAGTCAGATGTTGTAGGGACTCCTATTCCAGACATTGGTGGTCCAAGTTGGGGAGCATAGTGTGAGGCTGGGACCCCTCACCCCTTAGGGGGTTTTCCAGCTGAGATATACCTCCCAAATTTTAACACCCACACATAGGTGTGGGACTAGCTCCTTTCATGCCCCAGCTCTTCCTAACCAGTCTCAATGTGGCTTCTTCTTTATGTTCTTGGTTATAAGCTTTATACACTTGGTTATAAGAGGTCTGTTCAGCTACTTTTCAGGTAGTTTTCAAAGGTGGTTCTATAATTTAGTTGTAATTTTGATATGGTTGTGGAAGGAGGCAAGCACAGTGTTTTCCTACTTTGCCATCTTGACCAGAAGTTCCATGATATATTCTCCCTAATAATTTTTTCTTCTTTTTACACTGGGACCATAGTGTAATGTTCTGGTCATTTTTAATGACCAAGCAGACCTTCATTCTGGTGGAATTATTGTGGAAATAGGCTTGTAAGGTGGATGGTTCATTATTTAATTACTGATGTTGGATTAGTGTAGCTAAGAGATCTTGTCACTTCAGATATGAACAGCTAAGAGAAGCAAGGTAGGTCAATGTGTATATTCAAAACTATGCTTTTATATATAAAATAAATATTTACTTAGGTGATAAATTACTTCTCATTCCACTGATATAACTGTTAGTATAAACATTTAAATGGAACAGAAACTATATACAGTCAAGAAAGTTGATATTTCCAAAACTCTGTAATATTTTTCTTCTAAATATTTACCTGTTGATCTTATTCTCTCCTTATAACTTTCTCAAACCATTTTCATGGCTTATATTATAGGTTCTGCAGTTCTTTAGAATCTAGATATTGCCCTGGCTGGTTTGAGCATCCGCCTGTGGGTTGAAGGGTCCCAGATTCCATTCCAGCCAGGGGCACATGCCTGGGTTGTGTGCTCGATTCCCAGTAGGGGGCGTGAGGAGGCAGCTAATCAATGATTCTCATCATTGATGTTTCCATCTTTCTCTCCCTCTCCCTTCCTCTCTAAAATCAATAAAACATATTTAAAAAATAATTTATATGTTAATTATCCCTATATAGACAT
This sequence comes from Myotis brandtii, assembly GCF_000412655.1. NCBI lineage: Eukaryota > Metazoa > Chordata > Mammalia > Chiroptera > Vespertilionidae > Myotis > Myotis brandtii. The sequence continues at coordinate 655,509 of NW_005367587.1, read as the reverse complement.
ACATTGGAGATACTGTGAGTTTGGGTCCACCCCACAACAATAAAATAATGTTGAGGGTCTTTCTTTTAATTTGTAAAAACCACAACATCTGTGAAGTGAAATAAAGTGAAACAAAATAGAATGAGGTATGCTGGTAACAGACACCTATTCTACTTTTAACTAAAAGACTATTAATTTCTTCCAGCACGAGTGGTTCTTCTACCATTTAGCATTATAAATTTCTCTTCCCTTCATCTGTATGCTCCAGGCCCTAACTGCCTTTTAAAATTACTTTCACATATTTACTTTTAGCTCCCCCTAACTCAGGATCTCTTCCTGTAGCTCAGATTCCTAATCCTGGGTGCACATTAAAATCACCTATGAAGTTTTTTGTTTGTTTGTGTGTGTGTTTTTTAATACTACTGCATTGGCTCTACCCTAGATATTCTGCTTTAATTAGTGTGGGTTAGCTACATGCTACAACAACCAAACTCTTTTCATCTTAAATTTTTTTAATTCAGTTAAGTTTAAGATGCTGCTTCACAATTGAAAAATTATTTTTTCTAGGTAATGGTTACCTTCCTAGCAAGATAATAATAAAGTTTTAACAGTATGCATAATACAACTCTATTTATGTATGATGTCACACACACACACGCACACACATTAGCTAATGACCAAACTTGAACAAATATTTGATGAACATAGAATTACTATTACTATAATAATTAATTAGAAGCTAAGATTAGTTGACCAGATTTTAAAGTCATCCTTAAATCTGACTCTTATAAATGAAATGTCCTGCATTGCTAAAGGGTATCAGGATATGACCTTAGAAGTTTGATGATAATCTAATGGGCTTTTTAAAAATAGATTGCTTTCTTTCTTTCCCTGGATGTCTTTAGAATTATTTCATTGTCATTCATTTTAGACAGTTTTAATACAGTGTGCCTTGCAGAAGGCCTTCAGATAATCATCACACTTCTCAATAGAAACTCTATAAGCTAGAAAAGAATGGAATCAAATATTCAAACTATTGAAAAAGAGAAATTACCAGCCAAGTATAACATATCCAGCAAAATTATCATTTCCATATAAAGGAGAAATAAACACTTTTTCAAACATATAGAAACAGAGAATTTACCACCAGAAGATCTCCATTGCAGGAAATATTCAAAGGGATTATGCTATGTGAAAGAAAGAACAAAAGGTTGCAAAACTATGAGTAAGATCACAACAAATTCACAACATAAATAGAGATAATTTGTGACAATAAAAACATCAAAGGGAAGAGGTTAAGGTCTTAATTTATGAAGGGGGCTAAAGATTAGATGCATTTAAAAGAAAAATGACTACTATATATATGAAACTTTCTACATAAACTTAATGGTAACCACACACATAAACCAAAACTGAGACACATAACTTAAAAAGGGAGGAAACGAGGAAAAAATATGGAATACCACCAAACAAAAACACCAGACAGAAACACAAATGAAAAGAACAAATGGAGGCACAGAGCTACCAGAAAACAAATGATAAAATGGCTATAGGAAATCCTCATACATCAATAATTACCCTAAATGTAAATGGATAGAAAAAGTTGAGAACCATATGAGTTCACTCATATTTGTGCTATAAAACTGAAAGCAGCCCTAACCAGTTTGGCTCAGTGGATAGAGTGTCAGCCTGCGGACTGAAAAGTCCCAGGTTCAATTCCGCCAAGGGCATGTACCTTGGTTGCGGGCACATCCCCAGTAGGAGTTGTGCAGTAGGCAGCTGATCTATGTTCCTCTCTCATTGATGTTTCTAACTCTCTATCCCTCTCCCTTCCTCTCTGTGAAAAATCAATAAAATATATTAAAAAAACAAAACAACAAAAAAAACTGAAAGCAACAAATGAATAAATAAAAAAAAACAAACAAAAACTAATAGACACAGAAAATAGTATGGTGGTTACCAGAGAAAAGAGGAGTAATAGGATAGTAAGGGTAAAGGGGGACAAATATATGGTGATGGAAGATGATTTGAGTTTGGGTGGTGGGCACGCAATGCAATATACAGTTCATGTATCATAGAAATGTACACTTGAAACCTATATGATCTTATTAACCAATGTCACCCCAATAAATTAAAAAGTCATATATATATACACACACACACACACACACACACACACATGTATATATGAATGACAATGCCTTGAGTCTGATTTGTGGAGAAAAAATGGTGGCTGACAATAGTGTCAAAGGTATGTACAACTGATATTCAAAAGGTAGAAACCCAGAAAGAAGTACAATGGAGGTTACCAGGGGTTTGGAGAGGGAAGAATTGGGAGTTGTTTAATGGGCACAGAATTTCACTTTGTGAAGATTAAAAAGTTCTGGTAATGGACGATGGTGATGATTGTACAACAATATAGAGGTAGTTAATGCAACTGAACTGTGCACCTAAATGTGGTTATTAAAATGGTAAAATTTATGTTATGTATATTTACCACAATAAAAAAGGAATGTACATTTGAAAACTTTAAAGAAATTTCAGTGAAACTGAATTTCACTTTAAAGGTTCAGAGGCACAATTGAACTGAGTAGTCTATTCACAAAAGCATTAGGGTTCTGTGAAATATAATAATGTATTAGTTTAAGTAATAGGCTTTACTTTGTTATTGAGACCTGTCATACTTATGAAATTTAAGCACTGGTATTATTCTTGATTCATAAGCAGCTAAGACTGTAATAAACTACAGAGACCAAATTTTAAAATAAGCAGGATTATTATTAAATGCTTGTTGCTATATTAGAATTCTCATTTTGGTCAAATGATGACAGAGGCAGAACTGAGGGTTTCTTTTTCACCAACAGTACTATCTCTTACCAAATTATCTTCTTGGTAGGTGAAGCAATGGTTTTGTATGAGTCCATATTTTTCAAAAATTCAATATGTAAGCCTGTTGCTTCCCTTTTTCCCCTGAAAATGTTGAACATTTTTATTGACTTTTATAAATTTATTTGTTTACAGTCCTATGAATTTTAACACATGTACAGATTTATGTAACAGCCACCACCACTATCAGGTTGCAGAGCAGTTCCATCACTCCAAAGGATTTCTTTATTCTATCGCTTTCTCTCTCCCAACCACCACCCCTGGTAACTACTAATCTCTTATTTATCACTATAGTTTTGTCTTTTTGAGATTTGTCTTATAAGTGAAGTCATATAGTATGTACATTGTTGAAGTTGCCTTCTTTCACTAAGCATAATGCATTTAAGATTCACCCATGTGTTTTATGTGTCAAAGGCTTGTTCTTTCTATTGCTGAGTTGTATTCCTTTGTGTGGATGTACCACAGATGGTTTATTTATTCACCAAGTGAAGGGCATTTAGGTTTTTTTCTAATTTGGGCCAATTATGAATAGAACTGCTGTAAATATCTGTGTACAGGATTTTGTGAGAACAAAAGTTTTCCTGCTCTAGGTGGTGGATTGCTGAGTCAGATGCTATGTGTATGCTTAATTTGATAAGAAACTGGCAAAGTGTTTTGGTGAGTGGCTGTGACATTTTGTATTTCCACCAGAAATGTATGAGTTTCCATTATTCCACATCCTTGTCAACACTTGATATTGTCTACATTTTTTATTTTAGTAATTGTAATAAGTGTGTAGTGGAAACATTTTTTTTCTTTTAACTACATTTTTAAAAGCTATAGCGTGATGTGATTCTGGGGCCATAATCTTCTTTTTTTTTTTTACTCCAAACTTTACATTTATTCTATTTCTATGCACCTTTTTCTATGTGAGAAAAAAATGTGGTCTATTATTTTTATATTTATGGATAGATAGTGCATTCATTTAATTTTTCAGAAATTTCTTTCCTGAAGATCTAAAAAAGCACACACCTTCTTTATATCTAAATTCTAATGTAGCTTAAAATAGTGTATGTACCCATTTAAATGCTAAATAACAGGTGTAAGAAAATCAGTGTACTCATTCAATATGTTTTGTTTAATGCTTGTTATAGCTCAGACAGGTGAAAAATATGTACAATAGGAGAGGGCAGACTGAAAAATATCAAATTGTAGTTCTGTTTGCACTTCTAGTGTTAAGGCAAATTATATTGAGAATGTGGTTGCTGAAATAAAACTCTTGAAGAACAACACATCACATTTTAAATGGGTCTTAGTCTTTACTTTAAAATCACATTGTGGACAAATGAAAACAAATTTCTGTCAATGAATTCACATTTTCTTTGAGAGAAAAATAGTCCTGTTCTGGGAGTTACAGCCCACCTTTGCCATATTGTAGTTTTGGAGCCCAAGCAAGTGATTTCCCCTTTCCAAATTTGCTTCCTTGGCTATTAATTAGAATTGGTCTATTTGATCTCTAAAATACCCTCCAACTTAAAAAATGTAAACTTACATGGTATCTCCCCAGGTCTTACATCTAGCTACCAATGATAGCAACAAAGGCAACGTTTTTCTTATTTTTAACAAATATTTGACTTTACATGATAACATAATTAACTAATTGGATTATTACCCTTCCTTGCCATAGGAATTGTCAGTACCCTGATATAGAGGCCTATTATCACCTTTAAGTTTTTTTTCAGTTACATTTTACATTCAATATCATCTTAAACTCTGTGAAGCATTTTAAAATGTGATCTATTTTAATACTTTTTCCTTTTTTCCTCCTGCCTTACTGACATGGCAGTTTTTTAGTTAGCTCCTCCTTCTCCACTCCATTATTCACCTTAGATGAGCTTATACTATCCAATAGCTTTAAATTCTATTTATATGCGGATGACTCCCAGATATTTATCTCAAATTCAACCTTAACCTATTACCTGAGCTCCACAATTAATAAACTCAACTATTTACTGCTGTCTTCATTGGACATTCACTACTTTAACTTTTTGATTCCCAACCCATCTCTGTGAATAGCACTGACCTGCTAGAAGAGGTCTGCTCCAGTTATGCTCAATTTCATCTCTTTTCTTATTCTTATACTAGGTCCCTCAGCCCGGCCTGTGCCCTCTCACAGTCTGGGACCCTTCGGGGGATGACCACCTGCTGGCTTAGGCCTGCTCCCCGGGGGATTGGGCCTAAGCTGGCAATCAGACATCCCTCTGGCAGCCTGGCAGCCCTCAGGGGATGTCCACTTGCCAGCGGGGAGCAG
>NW_005367587.1:643235-649555 GCF_000412655.1 Myotis brandtii | reverse complement strand
ACTCCAGCTCCATGGCTTCCGGCCGCCATCTTGGTTGGGTTAATTTGCATATAGTCACTCTGATTGGCTGGTGGGTGTGGCTTAAGGTATAGCGAAGGTATGGTCAATTTGCATGTTTGTCTTTTATTAGATTAGATCTTTGGCAATGCAGTTTCCTCAAAAACTTAGTTGGCTTCTGGTCAGTTTGTTTCAGGTCATATCTATATGTGAGTAACTACTGCAACACTTCTCAAGAAGACATAGTTTTAAGCCTGAAAACAGTGTTTATTTCTTAACTGACCCTAAGCTTTTCCCATCTCTCCTTCTCCAATTTAACAGTGGCTCTCTGGAGGCCACTGAAAACAATAGGCAATGTGGGAAAGCATATCCTCTACCTACTCTTGCTCTGAGCTGTTACCATTTTCTGTGTGACAGATAATACTTGAAAAGAGAGGCTTATCTCCTAAGTCTCAGAGTTGTTTCACTTTGGGGTACAGAAGAAGGTGGCTGTGTTGAGCCTTCCTAAACTTCACCATCTGCAAGTATTGCCCTCCATTGTCTGGTTCCAAGCCCTCCATATACCATATGTCCCCTGCAGCTGGATTGATTGGTCTTTCCTCTCTTCTCCTCCTAGAAATGGTATATTCTGAATGAAGATGGGCAGGTCCACTACTTAGAAACTTTCAATGATTTCTCATTGCTCTTAGGTCAATCCAACTCCAAAGTGTGACAATTAAGTCTTTCATCATTGGACCACCAGAATTTCTATATATAATATCCCTTGTACATTGAAATATATTAATGTATTTAAAAAGCTTATCACATTGCCTAGAATATTGATAAGTAATATTACTAAGTAATAGTAATCATTTTATTAACAAAATTACTTGATGTTTTAAATGTTTAAAGAATTCTCCTTCAAAAAATTTAAAGGACTAGATCTTAAGATTCAAGAATCCACTTTTAGTAATCTTTCTATAAGAAATACTTACATATACATTAGAATTTTTATTGCAGCTTTATTCATAGTAGAAAAAATTTCAAAGCATTCTAGGTTTCCAATACTTTAATACATTTTTACACTAGACTATATTTGACTAATACAAAGCATAAAATAGATCCATATATACTGCTCTGAAAAGATTCACATAGTGTATTTTAAGTGTAAATAGGAAGTTGTAGGTTAATAAAAGTAATTTTCTTATCTTCTCTTATGTTACACTGATACAGAGTGAAATACTACTGTATCAAAAAATGGGAAGAACATACTCCAAAGTGGTATCTTAGGGGCTGACTGAGGAAAATTATAGGGATACAGGATGATTCTCTCACCTCTTGTTAAAATTTATTTTTAAGTGGTGGGATTGTTTTCAAATTTTTTTATACTTTAGTTTGTGGGGCAGGGGCAATTTTCGGTAATTTTGAATTAAACAAATTTGTAAGTTAATAAAGCCCTTGTCAAAATTAAAGATGTTGCTTGGAAGAACCATTAGGAACTATGTACAAAACAGCATGAGTTAGTTTGTTGATTGTGCTTACCTTGGAGTATAAAATGTAGTATACAGTGGGGCCTTGACTTACGAGTGTCCCGACTAACGAGTTTTTTGAGATACCAGTTGTCTTTCGGCCGATTTTTTGCATTGAGTTGATAGAGTAATTTGAGTTAACGAGCTCGGTCTCGGAACGAATTAAACTCGTAAGTCAAGGCCCCACTGTATTGGCAAAGTATAAATAGAATTTGGAGAAAGTGAGGATTCTTTTTTTTTTTTAATATATTTTATTGATTTTTTACAGAGAGGAAGGGAGAGAGATAGAGAGCCAGAAACATCAATGAGAGAGAAATATCGATCAGCCGCCCCCTGCACATCTCCTTACTGGGGATGTGCCCCGCAACCCAGGTACATGCCCTTGACCGGAATCGAACCCGGTCCCCTTGAGTCCGCAGGCCGACGCTCTATCCACTGAGCCAAACCGGTTTCGGCGTGAGGATTCTTAAAGACTTGACAATTTTATGAAGGTCAGCCTTATTTAGAACCATTAAGGAATTTGTGTGATAGTACTATTTTTCTATAGTCATCTAGAATTGTTGGCTAATTTTTTATTACTTTGATAATCACAAATTATATCTGTTCAGTGAAACCTTAAATGATTGATTAATCAAATGACATTTGACTTCAAATGTCATAGATCAACTTTTAAAATTGTTTTTTGCTTTTTAAAAAAATATATATATTATTGATTTTTTTACAGAGAGGAAGGGAGAGGAATAGAGAGTGAGAAACATCAATGACAGAGAAACATCAATCAGCCACCTCCTGCACACCCCCCACTGAGGAAGCCTCTTGAGAAATTCCCATGACTAACTATAGGAGTTTCAATAATAATAATAATAATACAATATAAAAACCAAAGTTTGCAAATCCATTGCTAATTTATGTGAAGCATAGATTTGAACTATTTGTTTAAAGTTCTAAATATTACCATAGAAATGTGTAATTGAATCATATGAAGATTCCTTCAGTAGGGAAACTATAGGTATGTTGTATTTACTCTTTCCCTATTTCACTGCAGTGTTATGCTGATTTTCTCCTTGCTGCTAACATTCCACTCAAATTCCTTTACAACAGAAAGCAAGTTCCTCTGTGATGGCATTCAAAGGGGCCTGTAGAAATGCAATAACATCTAAATTGTCCTAAGAAATTAAGAAAACAGTAATCTGCTAGGCAGATATAAATATTTGATGCTATAGCTACATTCATCCATTCAATTTAATTATTAGAATATGGGGAGTATATGGTTTACAGATTTTACTTTATTTTTTTAATTTTTAATATTTTTTATTGGTTTCAGAGAGGAAGGGAGAGGGAGAGAGAGAGAAACATCAATGATGAGAGAGAATCATTGACCAGCTGCCTCCTGCATGCCCCCTACTGGGGACCTAGCCCGCAACCCAGGGCATGTGCCCCTGACCAGTATCGAACCCGGGACCCTTCAGTCTGCAGGCCGATGCGCTATACACTGAGCCAAACCAGCTAGGGCAGATTTTATTTTTAAAATAAATGCACTGAAGACACTGGAAAAATCAAAATTATTATGCTTATAAAGAAAGATAGTGCCATACAATCTTCAAGTTGAAAGAGTTCTTAGAAATCATGTAATACAGTCCTTGGTTTTCTAGATCAGAAGTTGGTAAATTATAGTCCTTGGGCCCAATCCAGCTGGCTGTTTGTTCTTAAGAATAGTTTTGTACAGATGGACATTTGCAATTCATTTCATGATAGGATCACTGTCTTTGAACCCCGAGGTAGCAAAATATTATCCTCTAAAAAAGAGTTCTGTTTTTATTAATAGACTTATATGACTATATATATATGTATATATATATGCTTATTATTTTTAAACTTTTGTTAATGAAATAGCAATGTGATTTATTTTAAATAAATACTTTTATTTAAAATTAATATTTTTAAATTAAATAATTTTATTTTAAAAAGTAAAATGTGATTTGTTCTTCCTCTTGTTCTATAAGTTCCTACATAATATACATTCCTAATTTTAGCTCTTGACCCACATAGCCTAAAATATTTATGATCTGGCTCTTCATAGAAAAAGTTTGCTGACCTCTGTTCTAGATGAAGGACCTAAGGCCCAGAAAAGCTGTTCCCAAGGTATTAGCTAGATCTCTTTCATCTTTTTGGGTCAGAATATTCTAATATTGAATAGGCTTTGCAATGTCTAATTTGAATCCTAAACTTACCTTTTATTAGCTTGTTGACCTTGAACAAGTTACTTAACTTTCCTTTGCCTTAATTTCCTTATTCGTAATATAGTGTCTTTGTAGCTTTAAGTGAGATAGTTTATATGAAATTATTATAACAGGGCCTTGCACATGGTTAGTGCTCAGTAAATGTTACTTATTGTTATAATTAGTGTCAATGTGTCTAATTAGTAGACTATCCTAAAGAGAAGGGATTAATCCACATTTGATCCTATCTCTCATTTTCTTATAAATTAAATGAGGGTATCTAATCTCAAGTTTCTGGAAGAATTGGAATTTATTCACATTCTCATTTTTGCAGCATAATTTGTTCATTCTTTTTTACAATTGCTCCAGAAGTTAATCCAAAATAGTACATCCTTCTAAGATACACACATGCATGTACAACTTATGGTATCAATGGGAAACTTAAACACACAGTATTTAAGTGACAACTACACAGTTCACCTGACCTGAGTCCCACAGGTGAGAGTGAGACCCTTTTGTTCTCTCACTCTTCATGTCCTATGGACCTTTTCACCATACTGTATTTAAGACTACTTGAACTGATCATCTTTCTTTCAGTGATGGGGCAGAGTTAGCTTCTGGTTTTGTTGTTGTTGCTTTAGTTTAAATGATTATACTTAATTGTATCCTGTGCAATGGAACAGTATATTTCTGTTCATTATTTTCTATGCAATTCACATAAAACGTTATTTGCTCAGTTTATTGATGCTCTTCCTCTCCTGCTTAGACTGCTGAGCCATGGCCATGAACTAGATGAGATCCAGTGAGGTAAATGTCCTATCTATTGGATCATTTAATATTTTAGCTTGTTCGTCTTCTAGTCTGTGGCAGCTGTAGGTAACTAAACTTTTTCATGAAAAAGAGAGAAAAAAGACAGTTTTATTCCTCTCTAAGACTTGAAATGAAATAGGAGAACATGCTTTCTGCACTAATAAATCCAGAAGTTTTGTTTCTAAAGCAGACCCACTGTGTGGTTTACAATTTTGAGGAAATATTTGTTATAGGGATGTAGACTATAGATTGTATTTGAAGAACCACAAAAAGGGCCAACACAAATCTTTACTTATTAAAATGATAGGAATTGTTATTGCCTATCATAACTTCCTCTGTGACTTCTATGCTGTGTTTGTTCAATTTACTGGTCCAAACATGATTTTACTTTTCTCAGCCCTGTAGATATAATCTTGCAATAGAGAGTATAGTGTATCTGTTTCATCCATCATCATTGTCATCTTTCTGAGATTGCTGTTATTTATAATAAAGGATGTCCCTTAACAGAAAAGAAATCCTGAGGTAGGAAAAATGCTGCCATGTTTAGTCTTAAAATAGTTAACAAAATAAATGTATTTTTTGTGTGCTTGATATATCCATAATTAGATAGGTAGTTCAAAAAGCCAAATTTTAAATAGCAAACAATATACATAGGACTCACATATGGCAATCTATTCTGTAGATAAACTAGACCAAATCAGAAGAAATTCAAGGAAAAAAAAAAGCCACTAGCAAGCACTTGCATTGTTCCAGTATAGTTCTGCCATACTTCTGGAATGAGTTAAAGTATAAATAGCTTACAAGTATGTATTCCCATGACATCTAGCAGTTCACCTAATATAGAATGTATAACATTGTAATTATTAATGTAATTATCTGAATCCACTTCTTGGGCAGAGAGCTTATTCTGTCTTGATCACCATGATATCCAATGTACTCAGCACAGTTCCGAATCTGATACACAGATAGAAAAAAATGAATCTGATACACAAATAGAAAAAAACAAATGGATGAATTTTTCTAAGGGGCATTCTTTTTTGTTTTATTGGACTGATTTCACCATTATAGGGACAGTTCATCAACTGATAGTCAGCTTTTCATATATATTAATACTCTGAGTTGGGAATGCCTTTAAAGTTTGTCATTCTTCACAGATATTTCTACTTACGTCTTCACATCAAGCAACTTCCAAATTATGGTATACTACTCTCTCTTCACAGATTTAGATTATTTACATCAACATTCAGCTCAAATATTACATCGCCACTAAAATCACTTTGATTCCCCAGCTATAAGTAATTACTTATTCTTAATATCCCACAACACACTATTAAGGACTCTTTTACTGATTTTACTTTCAGACTTATGCTATGGTTTAACAGTCTGATTGTATTTGTATCCCACATTATGCTTAGTCTTTTAAAGAGTCCATTCCTCTGCCTTATAAAGTGTTACATAGTAGATTCTCAAATATTTGTAATTTTTTAAAAAAGAAAGTTATGGTTATTACAACAAATGTCCAATCACTGGGTTGTGTACCTGAAACTACACTGTACCTCAACTCTAATTGAAAAATTAAAAAAAATATTATCTATACTAATAAAAGGGTAATATGCTAATTAGAACAGATGTCTTCCAGATGACCTTCCCAACGTCCTTCCAGACAAAGCTGTGGGGAGCTGGCACGGCCATGGCATACTCATGCCAGCTCAGCCTGGTTCAGTGACCCTGAGTGGGGGCGATGAAAGGCTTAGAAAAGACAGACAAGAGAATGAAATCTGGGTCT
>NW_005367587.1:594959-643215 GCF_000412655.1 Myotis brandtii | reverse complement strand
AGCGCCAGCACCCACAAGCCATGTCTTTATTTTATAGCAGATGCCACGAGGCAAAGTAAGGGCGTGATCAAGTTGTTTACAACATTCTCGTGGGTTTCAGTCCCACTCAATTACATGCACCTAAACTCTATCACTCAGGCACGTGGGGCCACATGTTCAGACCACAGGCTCAAGCTTACAACTACAGCTGTTGGCTATAATTGTGCTAGGAAGGCTCTGCCCTCCAAGCTGGGACTTGCACATGGCCACGAGAGGACTGTGCCCTCTCATTAGTCCAAGGCTTGAACCTGTCCAAAACACTGTAGCCGCATCCCACACAAAGCCGCAGCGGCTGCGAGGGCCGAGGCTCAGGCTGGCAGTGGCAGCAGCAGTGGGGTAATGGGAGCGGCACCTTCCCCTGATTGCCAGGTAGCCTCCTGCAGAGGGAGGTCATATTGCAGTTTAGGGGCGATCAGGCCAGCAAGGGAGCAAGTGAGGGTCAATCAGGCCGGCAGGGCTGCAAGGTAGGGGTGATCAGGCTGGCAGGCAGAGGGGTTAGGAGCGATCAGGCAGGCAGGCAGAGTGATTAAGGGAGATCAGGCAGGCAGGCAGGCAAGCAGTTAGGAGCCAGCGGTCCCAGGTTGGAGATAGTGCAGGCCAGATTGAGGGACTCTCCCCGTGCACAAATTTTGTGCATCGGGCCTCTAGTCCTATATAATAAAAGCCTAGGTGGCATCATGCGACACCGTCGCACGACATTGTCACAAAACGGCCGCCATAAGATGGCCGGCAGGGGAGGACAGTTGTGGGTGACCAGGCCGCCAGGGGAGCAGTTAGGCGTCAATCAGGCTGGCAGGGGAGTGGTTAGGGGCAATCAGGCAGGCAGGCAGATGAGTGGTTAGGAGCCAGCAGTACCAGATTGTGAGAGGGATGTCCGACTGCCGGTTTAGGCCCAATCCCTCATCTGGCCTAAACCGGCAGTGGGACATCCCCCGAGGGGTCCCAGATTAGAGAGGATGCAGGTTGGCTGAGGAACACCACCACCACCACCCCCGTGCATGAATTTCATGCAGCCTCTAATTAAAACATAAAAAGAAAGTTATGGTTAAAAAATTTCACAAAACTTATAAATGTTTGCACTTCAAAAATATGTTATGCTTACCGAGTGAATTTATCCCCAGAACAGAGATCAGAGATCCATTACCAGTACCTTAATGACCAGTCAGTTCTAGCTCAATACTTCCCTCGGTTGTGTAGGAGTGCCTGTGAGAGTCTTAGCTCTGCCTTTGGGAATCACTACCTACAATGGGAAGAGTCCCATTGAAGTAGTTGTTACTGATTCGGTAGTTTAGCCATGTAAATATTTTACTGAGCAACTATTGAACAGCAATGAATAGAACAATTTTTTTCCCCTCAAGTAGATCACTGTGTAAAGGAGAAAGCATATGTAAAAAGATAATGACAAGTAGAAGGTTAATTGCTTTGAGACATGAATGAGATACTGTGGGGTCATATAAGTGGGGCAATTGCTTGCTGAAGAGTCAACACCTCTATTTGCCCACTTAGTGTTCTTTTGTTTTCCCCCACATCAGAAGATACTTGCACCCTGCTAAGCCTCTCCTGTTCCCTCCCTTTCTCCTTTCCCTGGAAGCATCACCTCTCAGTTGCTTTTAGCTAGAACAGAGTGCCACTTTTAGTTTATTCCTTTTAAAATAATGATAAACACTTCTCAGTAAACCTTTCTTCATTTTATTATTCATACTGAGAAGAAATATGGGCATGAATTAAACTAGGCAACTAATTGAAAGAATACTGAAACAACTCTCATTAATGAGATGTTTATATTTATATCCTTACCCCAAAAAATATTTAATAGGTTTGTGCATATAAGTAGTAACAGCTAGCATTTACTGAGTAATTACTATGTGCCAGTCCCTGTTCTGAGAGATTTATGTGTAAAACTAGAGGCCTGGTGCATGAAATGTGTGCAAGGGTGGGGTCCCTCCACCTGGCTGGCCATCTTGCCCAGTCCTTATTGGAGCCCATCATGGCCAGTGGCCAGGGAGGGACCATGGGAGGGACCACGGAAGGGCTCCAGGTTGTGTCCTGCCCTGTCTCTCCCAGTCCCGATCAGCCGAACCCCAGTAACAAGCTAACCTACTAGTCAGAGCATCTTCCCCCTGGTGGTCAGTGCACATCATAGCGACTAGTCGGTCAACCACTCGGTCGGACACTTAGCATATTAGGCTTTTATATATATAGATTGTAACTCACGGTACAGAATGCTCAGCACGCACTTTCCCTCCAGCCCCTGGTCTTGGAGACCTCATGTCTTCCAAGGCTCTGCTCACCTTCTTCAGCTGCCACATGAAGTCAATTGCATCGTGTGCATGGAAACCCTTTTCAGGCTCCATGAGTATGTCTTTACTTTGTTGCAGTTCCGATTATCCCACATAAGGAGAGACACCCTCATTATCAGGTAACACCATCGTGGTAAGACCCCTGCTCAGCCTACTGCAGTGGTTTTAAATAGGCCATGGGTCGCCCTAGATGGTTTGGCTCAGTGGATAGAGCCACGGCCTATGGTCCTGAGTTCGATTCTGGTCAAGGGCACATTCCTGGGTTATGGGCTCAATCCCCAGTAGGGGGCGTGTGGGAGGCAGCAGATCGATTCTCTCTCATCATTGATTTTTCTATCTCTCCCTCTGCCTTCCTCTCTGAAATCATAAAAATATATTAACAAAATAAAAATAAATAGGCCATGAATCAAACATCACTAGTCTCCATCCATCCAGTCCCCTCACACCCTCTTTTGTCTTCGCCCTACACACACACACACACACACACACACACACACACACACACACACTCTGCTGGGGTCTGTAAAACGGGGTCAGGATTTCTACTTCAACCAAGGGCGACGCTTCCACACGGCCCACCTTCCCTGCCCATCTCTGTCTCCAGTCCTGGGGGGGGGTCTCCCTCCCTCCCCTCCATCTAACTTGGTGGGCCCTGCTCTGCCCCCTCCTCCTGTGACCTCCTGTCTGCACCCTCTCCCTTTCTCCTCCTGAGGAAGAGCTCCCCAAAGGCTGTGTGGGGCGGAACAGGGCTGTGTGAGGCGGGGCTGTGCGGACTTTACAGCAGGTGTGAAGCTGTGTTGGGTGAGCCCAGGCAGGGCCTCAGAGGAGAGCTGGGGTGATGGGTCACGGGGAGGAGGAGGGAGGGATGTGGAGCCTGTCCTGTGGGAGAGGCACCAGGCTCCTTGGCTGCCCCCACCCAGCAGCTTTTCTAGGCCCCTGCGCAGCTGTCACCCTCAGCCCCTTGGCAGCCCCTTGGCCTCAGGCAGGTGCGCTTGGCCTTTCCCCCCTGTAATGGTGCTACCCACTCTCCTGGAGTAGTTAGTGAAACTTAACAAATAAAAAGAAGCAGCTCTGAAGATTATACATTGCACGCTGAGAATGCCACAGGCTTCGGAGGGCTGTGTAGTCCAGGGCTCTCAGATCACATGTAGCAGCCTCCCACACCACCAGGTCCCTCCTGGCTCCCACCCCCACCCGCCTCCGCCTAGGGCTCTGGCTAAACTCTGGGAGCTTCCTGAAGGCTCTCACCTCACACCTCACTTTCCAGTCCAGCCCACCAGTGCCCTCAGCAAGCTAACCTATCAGTTGGAGCGTCTGCCCCCTGGTGGTCAGTGCACATCATAATGACTGGTGGAGTGGTGGAACTCCCAGCAGAACTCCAGTGGAGGGGACAATTTGCATATTAGGCTTTTATTATATAGGATTATGTCATTCTATCCCTACTACAGCTCTTTTATATAGTTACTATTATTATACTAATTTTACTGGTGAGAAAACTAAGGCACAGAAAAAGATACATTTACCCAAGGTCAAGTAGGTGACAGAGCCAAGGTTCAGTCCCAGGAAGTCTGATTCTAGAGCCTGCACTTTTAACAAGTTTACCTACTCTGTAGTAGCAAAATGCCAAATTATAACTTATCTTTATATAAATCTAAAAATATTCACATTTTCTCTGTTTTTTTTTGTGGAATAATTTTTATTTTAAAAGAGATTTTAACAATGGCCCTTGTGTTTTCCTTCAATTTGCATATGCTGGGGAAATGAAAGGTGATATGATATGTGATTCCCTAGATGTAAATCTGTCCAAACTGTTTATATGCTAATAATCTAAGCAATTTTTTTTTAAAAAAGGATGCTACCATCTTTGTAATATTTAAGCCAGTCTCCAGCAAAGACATAGATGCATATAAGAGAATACATCCCAGCTTAGTACTTTACCTCCCGTGACAAAGCCTTTCTCCTTTCTTTTTCGATTCTCCTGCACCAACCTTCTACCTTTAAGCCCTTCTTTGCTTCGCTTTTCCACATAACAGTCATTTTATCTCAATGCAAATCTTAAAGTAGGCTTTGTTAAAACACTCACATATTGTAAAATGAGAGGTTGGATTAGATGATCTACAAGTCCCTCTGGGAAGACTCTATGATCTATCTATATATTTGATGAAGATCCTATTCCTATGAAGAAAAAATATATACAGTAATCTGTAACCAGCACACATCATGACAGGCAATGATGTAGAAAATTTTTATCCAGAATTTAAAGTCTGGTTATAATCATTACAAATTTTTTTAAAATTTCAATAAATTGCTTCAAAGAAAAAGATACTAATTTTACATTTGTTGTGTAATTTGCCTGTGTGGAAGGGGCAATACAAATTTACTCACTTTGAAGATCTAAGTGCATAATCAAGGGGTATTTATTGGAAAATTTATACTAAGTAACTGATAACCTGGGACTTTGATTAATGCAAGTTTCAGAAACATGACGACTAAAATGCTAGAGGCAAGTCCTTGTTCATTTAAAAGGTATGCAAGTATATTATATCTTTCCAAATGTCCTTGATTCTTGATTTTTAACACCACATACAACTCAACCACTTCTCCCTCACAGCACAGTATAGCATACTCAACTCCTCCTTCATATTTGTTATGGTACAGCATATTTGTTATGGAACAGTACAGATTAGTAGCTTTCCGGATCATTATGCTAAAGGCGCTAGGCACTTTTGTATTATGATTTTTTAAAAATTATTTATGTTTTATCTCTTCAGCACTCAATGTTTTATTACAATGTTTGCAGAGTTAAACGGGCCAATTTACACTTATCCTAGCTACCTATTCTCCTGTGTCTCAAATTAATATGTTAACTCGTTATCCCTTAAAAACTTATTGAGTGTCATAAAGCTAAGAGGAACTAGTTAAGAGAACAACATGTTCCCTGCTCTCTAGGAACTCATAGAAACAGGTAGGAAGGTAAATAAATGGGAATGTTAACAATTGCTTTCTGGGTTGTTGGAAGGGTTAATAAATAAGTAAAGAAAACTATAATTATATGGTACTTTGAAAACCTACACCACAGCTCAATGATATGCATTCTGTCTTTCCAAATATAGGGTGCACATGGCGTTAAAGCAAATAAAACAATGGGACACTGGAATATGCAGGTGGACTTTACATTGGCTGCTCTTCAGAGTGAATCTCTTGGAGTCCTGAGACCCTGAATGGCTTTAGGTCAGGATACAGTTGGTAGTGGTAGGGAAGGGAAAAGGCAATGCACTAAGATTCTTATTATACCTGCTTTTTAAAATGTAGGTGCATGGGGATACCTACAAGTTTCTTTAGCTTCCTGGTAATTTGAATGACCTGGGATATATTTCTTCTGTGCAATAGTTGTATTAAACATCAGTTTTTCATTTGTTTATTTTGTTAAAAATAAAGTATTTTGTTCTTTCTGTTATTAAACCTACTGTCAAATGAATAGTCAGTGTTAATAGTATGAAAGTAGTAAAATATAAATGGTAATCTTTTACATATCCTGTCATTGGGGTTTATCTTCAAAAGGAAAACTCAGTCTCTATTTACTTTTCAAAGGTAAACTCCATTCCTAGAGAATAGAGTCAGTATTCTTGATTTTCTCTGTTCTTCTTATTTGCTAATTAATCCAGAATCACTTTTGGCTCTATAAAACTTCATTTCTTCATATTTATCAGTGGTCTAGGTCTACTGACTTCATGTTGATTATGCAGATTAATGATTTGGTTGTTGAAAAGCCCAATAGTTTAAAAGTATCATGGGAAGTGAGAAGACTTCCTTATCCTTTTTAATGATGCAGCTACTATAGATTTTTTTATGATGAACTTGATAAAGTGATAAACTGGGCAGTTTAATCATATAATAGACTTTTTGCTGTTGGACTTTTCCAGTTTTAGGTTATGGTTTTAATGCATCTATTTAAGAATTATTGGGTTGAGGTACTAAACTATCTTTGGGTTAATCTTTAAAAATCAGTTGTTATTGAATAGCTGTAGAAAAGTTACCTCAAGTGCAGACAGAGGACCTTCATTTTTATAGTATAGTACATATGTGTCCAATATAGTGTATACATGCCAAATCAATTATCACTAAAGTGCATTATACTGACAATTAATTTAGGGGAAAATGACTGGCAATGTATTATATGTAAACATTTATTTCAAAGGGAAAATATGATAGATTTGTCCTATGTGATAAAATATGCAAACTAGTCTTAGAAAATTGGAACATTTTCATTGACAATATGAATAATCCATTAAATGCCCTCATGTATTCTCTTTGCCCTATTTAGTTTCATTCTCATTTTGCTGTAGATCACAAGTTCCATAAGAACTCCTGCATATTCACAAAGAACTTTGTCTTTAAATCTTGGCAACCTATTTTCCAATCTTCCTTTCCACTCCATCAACCTAGGACTGGTGATTTCAGGAGTATGCTGAACAATGGAGTCTTAAAACATGATCTTGTATTAGTTTCCCATGGCTGCTTTAATAAATTACTACAAACTTGTTGACTTAAAACATCAGAAATTCATTTTCTCACAATTGTGGAGCCCAGAGTTCCAAAATCAGTATCACTGGGCTAAAATCAAAATGTTGGCAGGGCAGTGTTTCTTCTGGAGGATCTAGGGGAGTGTGTTTCATTGCCTTTTCCAGCTTCTGGGTGACTTCCAACATTTCTTGGCTTGTGGCTGCATCACTTAAATCTCTGCTTCCATCGTCTCATTGACTTGTCCTCCTGTGTCTGGGTGAAATATCCCTATTATAAAGATACATGTGATTACATTTAGGGCCCATATAGATAATCCAGAATAACCACCTTTTCTCAAAACCTTAACTTCATTGCATCTGCAAAGTCCTTTCCTGCCATGTAAGGTAACATTCATAGGACCCAGGGTTGAGGATGTAGATATTATTTGGAGGGAACAGTGTTCAGCCCACTACACCACCTGAACCTGTGCACCTACTCTCCGTCTCCTGCCTTGTCTTTTCTGCCAGCACCCTCAGCCAAACCAAGAAAATATGAGTAATGTCCAAATATTTAAATTTCCTATGCACTCTCTGTACTTTAGATGGAACAATTGGACAAATGACATAGCAGATCCAAGCATTAAGACTTTATAGGATTGCATAAGGCTCGTCCATGAGCAATGGTCTGCAGATTTGTATATTTTCTTTGGACTGGCCCACATAATTTCTATCCTAACTCTGAGGACAGTTGCCTGAAGAAACCCAGTTCTGCTTTTCTCACTGTTAACCTTTCTCTATCATTGCGCCTAAGGCACAGAGAACCCTATAGCTCAATCAAATGTTAACTCCCTGTCACACTCTATTCAGGAAAACTGTATGCCAAAGCAGTGGGTCTTGAGTGTTTATTCTTATGCTACATAATGAAGAGGGACATTGCAGAAAGGTGGCTGTGGGGAAAACATCTGGAAGAAATAAATTTCCTAGGATCAAAGGGCTCCGTGTGCAGCCCAGAGGGTCCTCAGGGTGCTCCTTAGAGCAAACAAACAATTCTCTTGATGAGTCACTGCAATTTTCTTCTGCCAAAAGCCCACATGTGTTGCAAGATCTCAAGGAAAAGGGGTGGAGTAAGGAGAGAAAAGGAAAATTAAAGAGGCCAACAAAAGTGATTTTAAAAAGAACTTAACCAAAACACTAAAGGAAATTTCAACATGATTACAATCCTTTAATACACCTAACCATCCTCAACATTGTATCACTTATTAATTTTTGCAGAGTAAAATTAAGTATAACAAAATATTTTAAAAAAACAAAATACAGAGATGCAAAGAAAGGATGTTGGGCAAGAATACCGCCTCTGAAACAACATATTTTTTTCTTTGCTCTAACATGAAAATTGGCAGAGGAGCGTAAAGCTCAGGACTATGTCTCGAACCCTAGCCAGTGGCATTTTACTGAGGAAAAAAAGTTACTTATGAATCAGTACAGCCATGCTTTGTTCTGCATGAGTGTTTTAATAGAGCTGGTGTAATATAAGGATCAGGTGGGCTCGTGGGAATGGAACAAAAGGTTTTGTAAAATTAAAGCAAAATAATTATAGCTCTAGGTGCAAAGCGAACATACTCCAGCAGTTGATAGCAAGGACCTGCTCAAAATGGAGAAGGGAGGGGGCATGCTGGAAGTTTTTCTTTTTTTTTCACTAACAAAGGCTTTTAATAGGTAACAGTTGTAAAGCGTCTTTGAAAGTAATTAATGCACCCACACAAAAAATTATTAAAATGAAAATTTAAGGAATTGTCTAAAATGAATTAATTAACAAAAAAAGGAACATTATGCCTTATTTTTTTAAGAAGGAGAGAAGGTTAAGCAAACCAGATTTTTATGAGATTGCATTTTAAAATGTTCTTGGTTTACTTAGTATCTGAATAGCCCTAAAAAAGAGAGTTGGCAAGATTTATTATTATTCACTCCCTTTAGAAATATTAAATTGGGACGGATATAAAATGGGGATTAATTTGCTCTGCCTGAACCTCAAAGCCCCTCAAAATTATGATATCTTTATAAGATGCCCAAAGTTTTTAATAAGTTTCTAGGGACCTGTAGGAAGCAGAACATAGTGTTCAAAAGAAGAGAAAGGTGAGTGCTTTTTCCTCAAGTGGCCTCCTTCTTCCCACACTCCTCTTAACCAGTCTTGTAGAACTATGCTTCCTGTTTTGGCCTCATGGAATACAAAAAGAAAGCTGCAAGGTATGGTGTTAGTAGTTTGTGCCTCAATGTGTTTTCTGTCTCTACAGAAAAAAAAAATAACTGCATTTATCCTGTTTCTACAAGAATTTAGTAATCGCTATATTTATTTTCCGTCTATTTTCTTTTGTATTATTTCATACTGTGATATAATTATGAAGTGGAATATGTATAACCTGCTGAGAATTTACCCTTTAACATGAGAGTCATTTCCAGTTGATTGCGAAAGTAGATGTTTTCAGCATGTTGTTGTTATACCTCCAAAAGTTTTAGGTTCTAAAGTTGAGTAATTCTTCAAAGGTCAAAGTTCTCTAAACCTTCCATGCTGAAAAAGATCACCAGAAATCATTGTCTTTTTGACAATATTCTTTTGTTCAGTTGAGACCAGAAACTGGCTTTGTGAAAAATGTGAATAAGAAAGAAAATTCATTTTGAAAGGTATATTTGAAAGATAGCTCTGGTGATGCCATATAAAATACATAATTGTAGCTTTGCAAATAATTTCCTTTAAGTGCATCGTGGTGAGACAGCTCATGTAGTGGTGAAAGCAAACCCTAGTATCCATATGATCTGTGAATTTTGAATAGGATTGCTTGGATCTTCTTTGTCTTGTTTTCATTATCACTTCATAGGTTGTTATCATCAGTCTTTATAATCCTTTGAACTATTGTCAGATTTCTCGTTTCCATTTTCAAGACAGTGGATTTAGGTGTTGTGAGCAGTGAAGCACCAATAATGTAGTATTCTTGCCTGTGAGGAAAAGGCGCATTTGTGAAGCAACTTGGAGAGGACACTCTGCACTCCTCATGATCTTTGTTTGTCCTTCAGTTCTGTATTATTACACTTTATCAGTGAAAATGATTGAAAAAAAGGAAAATCAAGAAAAAAATGTGTTTGTAGTACCAAGAACTCTCTGTTAAAATATTCCTCACTGGAGGATAGTTTTTCCATTGAGTTTTAGAGTGGAAGAACGGGAAAGAGATAAAGAAAGGAACATCAATGTGAGAGACACACATTAATTGGTTGCCTCCTGCATGAGTCTGGACTGGAGCCAGGGATTGAACCTGCAACCTAGGTATGTGTCCTTGCCTGGGAATCAAACCCAAGACTCTTTGGTGCATGGGAGACGTTCTAACCGCTGAGCACACCGGACAGGGCTGTGTTTTTCTTTTTCTTTTTTTAATTAAATTTATTGGGGTGACATTGGTTAATAGTAGTTTCTGATCCAACTCTTTATTATGTAATTTTAAACTATTATGTCCATTGGCCATTGAACTGAAATGGTCTATTACTTTCCTATTGCTGCTATAACATATGACCACAAACTTATCAGCTTATAACATTACAAATTTATTATTTCATAATTCTATAGAACAGAAGCTTGAGTTGGCTCAACCAGCTTTCTTGGTCCCAGTTTTATAAGACCAAAATCAAGATGTCAGTTGGTTGGATTATTTATTAGGGGCACTGGGAAGAATCCTTTTCCAAGCTCATTCAATTCTTGTGGTTGTGGGAACAAGATCTCCATTTCTTTGATGGCTGTCAGCTGGAGGCCATCCTTAGCTTCTTACATGCAGGATCCTATATCTCAGAGCCAGCCAGAGTGCCTTGAATTATTATCATACTTGGAATCTCTCAGACTTTCCCTCTACAATATTTTCCCCCAAAATTTCAGCCAGAAAAAGTTCTCTGCTTTTAAGGTAAATAGATTGGGCCCCCTTGGATAATCTAGGATTCTCTTCCTATTTTAAAGTCCATAATTTTTTTAAAGAAAAACTTTATTTTATTTACTTATTTATTTATTTATTATTGATTTCAGAGAGGAAGGGAGAGGGAGAGAGAGATAAAAATATCAATGATGAGAGAGAATCATTGATTGTCTGCTCCTGCAGGCTCCCTACTGAGGATTGATCCCACAACCCAGGTATGTGCCCTTGACTGGAATCAAACCCAGTACCCTTTAGTCCACAGGCTGATGCTCTATCCACTGAGCCAAACTGGCTAGGGCAAAAGTCCATAATCTTAATTACATCTACAAAGTTCCTTTTCCAAGTAACCTAACATTTTGCTGTGTAATGGAGGTTCTGGGTATTAGAATGTGAACATTTTTGGGATGTAATTATCTTGCCTACCACAGATCAATTCAAGAAGAATGGGTCACCCCCATTAAGAATTTCTTAATACTCTTTTTTTTTCTCTAGAAGTAGAAGTAAATACTTAGTTTGAATACATATAAAATGTATCCATATGTTTACTCCTAAGAATTTAAACATCTATCCTTATATATGTCATTGAGCTTGGTAGAGTGGTTTTTTTCTTTTTCTTTTCTTTTTTTTTTTTTTTTCTCACTTGATAAATACAATGGCTAGGGCACAGGAAAAACCAAGCTGACCAAAATTGCCTGAGCTAGAGCGGAGGTTTTCTGATTTATGGTACAGGTTCTAGGCCTCAACACCCTTTTATTCTCCACAAAGCATGCTAGAAACCATAGTGATAGACCAACTGGAAAAAGGAAGTAAGATTGAGTGAACCAGCAATGAGATTACTAAAATATTAGCAGAGATGATGTACATGGAGGGCTGAGATAAATGCAGTTATAACTTTCCAAGAAATAGGAAAATCTCCAGTCTTTCACTGGTATATAAGAGAGTATGATCTGATATGTGAAAGCATGACACAAACCGTAGTGAAATTGGTCAGGTAGGAGGCAGCATTTTGATTCAGGGGTTGGCAAGGTAGACAAAAGATGCAGTAGTAAAAATCCAAGTTGAATAAGGACCTCATTTAGTTTACAACTGAAATTAAGGAGAAATATTCTAGCACCCTGGGGAAAGGGACCAGAAAAAATCTTTTGATAAGATTGAAGAAAGGGCTAAGAAAGTCAAAAGGAAACAAGGTCAAAGGGAGATAAGGGAGAGGAACTGGGGACAAAGTTATCTACACTTTACAGTTTTACCCAAGGTGGGTTTTGATGTCTAAGATGTAAGGGTTGCTTTGGATATTAGAGATAAATTCAGGTAAATTTACTAGTTTGTAATTTCTGTTATTCCCTTTCCTTTCCTCCCCTCCTTCCTTCCTTCCTCTTCCCCATAGTCCTTTTTTTTTCTTTTCCTTTTCAAGTACTCTTCAGAGAAGATAGTTTAAGCAAAGGTTATTTTGAGTAAGCCCTGCCCCCCATTTTAAAAAATGCCTAATGAGGTAATATCCATATAAAAATATCTCTCATCTTCTTTTTCAACATTTTGTTTTCTACTTTATAATTATCATCTATGCTAAAATTTCCCCAATTAATAAATAAAACAAATAATTAATTGATTTGTGAATTAACATAGAAATTGATGAAATTACACTGTAATTTTTTTCAGTGGTCTAAGTTATTTTTAGAGATGCAGGCAGGGCCGTCTCCAACTTCGGTGAAGAATAGAAAAAGATTCCAGCTTTGGCTGTCTTGAATAAAAACTTCCTATTACCATAGGAGTGAAGAGAGACTCCATCATTTCATCCAAGACTCTCTTTGTACCGTCATTAATTCTTTTTTTAGAGAATGATTTTGGGAAAGCAAGAAAAAGATGACTGTTATTATGGATTTCTGTTGGCAGTTCAAAACGTTGCTCTGCAGTTTCCCCTATGCCCTGTTCTTGTAGGATTTGAATTTTCCAGGTGGATTGACTTGGCTATCAAAAAGTCAAGTTGATTTTTCTTTCTGCCGATTAAGTTGATAACTGGCTGAATAAAATGTTAAGAAGAATTAGGAGAGGTAGGATTTTAAAGCTATTTAACACAACAAACAAATTTTCTGGGGCTATTTTGATCTTTTTTTTTCTTTTAACTTCTCCAGGGAACACATTGTAAAGTTACAGCTTCCTGTTCCATGAAGTATTTCTTCCTTGACCTACCTGCCATAACTACTTAGCTTTCACTTAAAGAAAAAAATGTTTCCATTCCACTATTGTATCTTTTTAAAGAAAAATCAAGGCAGAGCCTTGTTCACACAAAAGCATTCAGAGCACTAGTTTTAAAGAGACATTAATTGTTGCACTAGATGTTTTTAACTTTGTTCTTGTTCAGAATACAGGAGTGCAACCCTGTCTTGTCTTTCTTTTAGCCTGCAGACTTTTTATTATTTTCTGTGACCATGTCAGATTGTTTCACTGTCAATCCCAGCTAGCCTCCTCATATTTCCTCTCCTCCTGTTTCCATAACTTTCCTCTTATTCTTGCTTTGCCTCCATCTTCTTACATCCCCCCAATATTCCTCATACTTAGAATCATCTGTAACTTCTCATCTAGACGAATACCTCTTAATTATGATCTAGACTAAAATCCCATTTCTTAATAGTTCTCTTCTACATAGACAGCCTCTTTTCTATCAATAACTTCTCTTGGTAACCATTCCGCACTCATTAGGCTATGTATTTTAAACAAACAAAAATAAATTCACATTTATCTGCTTTGCTAGTCAAAATACTTCTTAGAGGTTGCAGACTCTTTCTTTGATGTCTTCTATAGAGTGCGTATCACTTTGTCTTTTTAGTAAAGTGGTGATATCTTGTTGCATTCGCAAAAATTAGAGAGTGTATGTTCCACCTTTGTTAGTCACCTAGATGCCACTCAAACATAAAATGGTTTATTTATTTAAAGCATATTAATGATACTTTTTTTGCAATGAATCTTATATTTTTCAACTTTCTTAAAGTGTCCTGAACATGATTTAATCTTTACGTTATTGTATTAGTTTTCTAGGCCTGGTTTAACAAAGTACCACAAACTGGGTGCTTGAACAACAAAATGTATTGGGTTAGAGATCAAGGCATTACAGGGTTGGTTTCCTTTGAGGGATGTAAGACTGAATCTGTTGCATGCCTCCTGTCAAACTTCTGATGGTTCACTGGCAGCCTGGTGTTCCATGGCTTGTGGAAGTATCTCCCTGATCTCTGCCTTCACCTTTTCATAGTGTTCACCTGTGTGCATGTCTGTGTCCAAATCCGCAGGACACAGTTATACTGGATTATGAGCCCACCTTATCTAATTATACCTGCAATGACCCTGTTTCCAAATAAGGTCACATTCTGAGGTAATGGGGGTATGAATTTTGAGGGAATACAATTTAACCCATAAAAATTGTGAACATTATTTTTTTGTTTAGAGCTCTACCACACTGATTTCTGCAGGACTCAATTATGGACGTGTTTCAAGGTCAAAGTAGTTCTCAGCCTTGGATACGTCATCCCTCCCCTACCCACTCTGCCTCCTCTTCATTCAGAGGTTCAGATTATTTCATACTAGGGGCTCAGTGCACGAATTTGTGCACCTTGAAAGGAATTGTGGGCAGCGAGGCTGTGGTGGGCACAAGGGTGGTCTCAGCCCATCCTCTGCACCCCCGCCCAGCCCCTCCCGCCACAGCCCTCTGGCCCCTCTCTGCCAGCAGCCCTGCTCCCACTGCCGTCACTCCCATTTGCTGATGGCACCAGCCCCACTCACACCTGCTGACAGCACAGAGTGATTGTGGCTGGGGCCAGCAGCAGGTTCAAGCAAGGCCAGTGCCATCAGCGGGTGCCATCTGCAGCTGCTGCCCTGATCGCCCCTCAGGAGCAGAGGGAGGTGGAGAAGTCCTGAGGGGCAATCGGGGCTGCTGCTGGGCACCAGCAGCGGGTGCGAGCAGTGGCTCCAGTGCTGGCAGTGAGTGCGAGCGGGGCTGGTGCTGGCAGCAGGTGCAAGCGCTGGGCGGGACTGCAGCACATGGGAGCAAAGAATTTTCAGAAACCAGAGGCTCACTCCGATGACAGCGACCAGCACCCTGCCTTGGTCTGGTGCCCCTGCTCACCTGCTCCACCATCCCGCTGCGGCTGATGCCCGCTATGTTCTGTGTGCGCCCCCTGGTGGTCAGTGCTGGTCATAGCAACCGGTTGTTCGGTTGTGACCAGTTGTTCGGTTGTTCCACCGTTCGGTCTATTTGCATATTAGGGTTTTATATATATGTAGATAGTTGTCACTGTGATTTATTCTGGAAGTGTTCTATCTTCCCATGTGTATTAAGGGAGAATATATTGGTTCCTAGATCAAGTCTCATTGATGAATAAAGATGACTTTGGCAATCACATGTATTTTTGGAAACATTTTGTTTCTTAAGGATTCTATTTTCTTTTTTCTGGATTCTTGACCATGTTAAATCAAGATAGATCTATAAGTACATTGGAGAATGCTGGTAATTGAGGTATTAATGTATTATTTTCCCATGACAGACATAAAAACTAAAGAAATATATTTGATAAAAATATTAGAAATTGAATTATCTTATTGACTAGTTGCCCCAGATTTTACTCATCAGTGTAGGAAAATGAGAGTTTTCTTATAGGATATGAAATTTGACTGGACAGGAACTATGCTTTTATGTGGCTTGTATAGTGTCTATCAGACTGAAATCATTCAATAAACATAATCCTAGCAAAGAATTGTGTTGAAATCAAATGCTGTGAGTGGGTAAGGAAATGTGCACATTTAGTTCTTTTTTAAAAATATTTTATTGATTTTTTACAGAGAGGAAGGGAGAGGGATAGAGAGTTAGAAACATCGATGAACGAGAAACGTCAATCAGCTGCCTCCTGCACGCCCCCTACTGGGGATGTGCCTGCAGCCAAGGTACATGCCCTTGACCAGAATCGAACCTGGGACTCTTGAGTCCGCAGGCCGACGCTCTATCCACTAAGCCAAACCGGTTAGGGCCACATTTAGTTCTTTGCAGGTAGTCCTCCCAAGTAGGATGAGGGTGCTGACCTGCCAGGAGTGGCCCATGTGGTTCTCAGGGCACCTGCTGATGAGCCACCCGCTGTGGTTCCAGTTTTGGCAGGCATAGCCAAATCGGCTCTTTGATCCTTAGAGTGGTTCCTGCCACAGTGAGTGCCTGTGTTTGTCTTGCCCTCCCTTTGGTCATTACTCCCACCTGGCATTATAGGACAAAAAAAAGAGAGGTGGGAGGGGTTTGTGAGGTGACACTTCAGAAACAGGACTCTGCCAAGTAGAAAAGCTGCTTAAGTAGTTCTGGTTCTAAAAGTACATATATAACATTTCTGCCAACCCATTAGTGAATACATTTTATTTTCTATATCATGCAACAGTTTGCTAAAAGTTATTTTTCCTGATTCTGTTTTCTCATTACTGGAGTCATGGATCCAACCTAAAATGCAGCCAGCAATACAAATAAAAGACAGTATTGTTCCCTGTCTTTTAATACTTTTTTCATAAGTATCTGAATATGCTTGGAAATATTTACTTCATTTTATGTCTCGATATTTTAAAACCAATTCTTCTACTATATTTGAAAATCAACTTCAGTGACTTGATTATATTGGTCAATTTTTTTTTTACTTTGTATAAAATTTTTGCTGAGAAATTTTAATAGATTTTGCAATAGTTTCTGCCTTTCCATACACTATTTGGTAAAAATGTATACATGACATACCCATTTTATAGCTGAAAAAGTAGACACTGAGGTGCTAAATATGACATATAAGATTGTACAGGGTGTTAATCTCATTCTACCAATTTGATATTAGTAGTGTTCGGATACTCTGGGATTTAGGGCTTTCACACATCCTCTGTGATATGAAATTTGCTCCACATTATTGTAATAACATCATTTAGGTATCATAGATAAAAAGTGAGAAAATCAAAACATAGGGATATTAAATGACTTGTAGCAAATCATAAAGCAAGGTCACAGGAAAGCTGTTAAGATCTTGGATTCCTTCACTCTGTGAACTAGTCCTGGCTAGTTTTCTGACAAGAAACATTTTTCTCCTTCAAGAAATCCCAATTTTCACAGTTGTGAAAGCTGGAAACCTTCACTGAGAAAGAATGCCTCAAAGGACAAGGAACTTTTGAAAAAAAATAGATTTTTAACCTAGGATAGCACAATATATCAACCACCACTTAACCATTTTCTAATACTAGGTTTCTAAAATTCTTGTTTAGACAACAATCTAAATTTGAAACTGGAATTTAATTATATTTTTTCTCCTTCATTATCTAGTTATCACTTAGTAAGACATTTCAAAATTAAGTATTTATATATTTATGTACAAATGCATGAGTTTCGAACTTGATATAAGGAATTTATTGGGGGAAAGTTTATCAAAGTAGCATCTACTTTGAAATGTTCGTGTAGTAACTTCTGCTTGTCTTCATTTTCAACCCAAAGAAGAAATGTCCCTATATAAGGCTGGAGACTTAGACAATTAGTTAATAATGAAACAGGGACTAAACCAGGCCAAAAGTTTACTAAATTGTTACCAATGCAGATATCCAGGCTTAAAAGTACATAAAGTAGTCTTCATATTTTCACTTCCTACTCATTATGATTTCCTTTTGGGAAATAAGCAGATTCTAGAAAGCTCTACCGGCCCAGGATTTGCTGCTCAGATTAGGATGGCTCAGGCAGTACCTATGCTCATTAACTTATCTGCTAGTTTCCCATACAGACCTGGTTTCCACCAGTGGCGATAAAGTAAGAACCAGTAATGGAAGGTATAGGCAGTCCCTTATTCCAAAGGAATCCCTAAGGGAGAAACTTTACATACACATTCAAGTAAATGAGCCTTTGTGAAGCCCCTCTACAGACTCCTCCGTGAAGAAATACCCCACTTCACCTAGATGGAACCAACTTTACCAACATGAAATGTGCATTTCACTAACATTTGTTCCATACATTAGGTCAAGAACTGGAGATGGCTGGATTTACTAGTAATTCATGTTAAGAGAGAAGTATGTGGAGAGGGCATCAGAGAGCCTGGAGTTGGAGAATGCTGGTAGTTAGCTGGGAGTTAGTTAAATTAGCAGCATTGGATTATCTGAGAAGAGTGTATGGTTGTACTGAGTGGTTGCTTTCCCCATGATTCCAAGTAAACTTCTCCATCTCCATTTAAATAAAATATAATATTATATAAGCCACTTGGAAAAGTAAGATTTTTTCTATTATTAACTGGTAAATTCCTGTGTCATCTATCTCAATTTTCTCTGTCAGCTCTGTTTTCTACAAACACAACCTTTTCAACTACATTATTAACATTTTCAAAGGCAATTCTACCAGACTACCAAGTGCAATTTGCTTTAGCTAAGACTTATTTACATTTATTGTCCAAGGCAGACTTAGATAATATATGTGTCATTTGGTTCACAAATAGTAAATCTTAGTATGTGATAAGCTTTAACTCTGAATAATTCAAGCACTATATATTGTGCACCTATTCTGGACTAGTTTCTGTGCTATACACCTACATGCATTTCCTGCTTCAATTTTCATAACAAACCATTTTAGATATAAGACAGTTGAGCCTCAGAGAACCTAATTAATTTGACCAAGGACATACAGATAGCAAATGCCAAACTCTAGTTCAAACCAAATTCCTCCTCCCCCACTTTTTAAATCACTATCTCATGCTGCTTCTGAGGATGTGGAAGATTTTGAATTATCTGCTAAGAGTCTATGCTGTTTTAGTAAGGGAGAAGTGGGCTGCCATCGTATGTGGTTCTGTGCTGCTATGCAATTTTTAGGAGCAGTTGTTGACTCCGAAAGAGTCCTTTTTGGGGATTGGAGGTATTATTTCTTTGATTCAACATTTCAACCTTAGTACCATGCAGAGTGAACTCTTTGGCTTAGAGTTATGTGTGTGATCACTAAATGGTTATAGATTTCCCCCATCCTAATGGTCATACAGATATGATTTATCTTATATGGTACTATGAAAATAGAAGCTGTACAAGTATGTATATTGGAAAAGAAGATAAATGTATTATAGAAAGCAAAAAGACAGCATGTGTCACAAATGCTTCCTATTTATCTAAGACAAACAAAACACACTGAAAGTAAGAGAGACCTATATTGTTGCTATTTGTACCAGTTCTAGAGGTGCTGCATACTTCTCTGAGCAGGTCAAGATAGTCTAGTTTGGGGGAACCTTTTATTCTTAAGCAATTTATTTTTAAACCACAAAATGTTTAGTATTATGGATCTAAAATTATCATGCTTTAAATACCATAGTTCCTAAATGATAACCTCATTCTAGTAAGAGTTTTAGAACGGGTTCAAATGTTCTTCCTACACTGGCATTCCAACTCTGCCTTTAGAAACAGTTCATGCATCACTTTTAGGAGCTCTGCCTTGTACTTTTAGGCATATTTGTATCGGTGCTCTTGCTATGTTGTATTACAGTTTTCTGTTTAGGTGTGTATTCTTTCTTTTAGAGTCTAGTGATAAAATGGTGAGCTTCTTGAAAGGCTGTGCTTTATTTATCTCTTAGTACCTGGTATTATTCCATCCCTACGATGGAGTAGGTGCTCAATAAATACGTGTCCAATCAATTAATGACTTGCAGTCACACACACGCACACACATATTAGGCACATGAACAAAATTTCCTAAGTATTAGCATGTTTCTCAAGTGCTTGTGAATCTTTTAACATTTTCTATGATCAGATGGATATATTTCTGACTGCTCTAGCCACTTTTCAGTACATTTTCTAAAAAAATAATGTTTAACCTGTTGGTAGCTTTTGTTTTCACTTTGAGAATCACTTTTGCACACAAATTCATCTGTGCTCTCTAGTACTTACTACTTGGTTCAACCACACAGATAGTGTTATGAATATTTTTATTCATGTGCCACCTGTTTGGTGGCTTTGTTCAGGCACGTTATCTGTGTGTTCATAAAAATACAGTTGCGTCAGTTAACTGGAAAATTCTTACTTTCAAAAAACTTCTCGGCATTTAATACAGCGCTTGGCATATAGTTGGGATTCAAAAAATGCTTGTGGAATGCCTGAACAAATCAGCCATTATTGTTATCTGTTTTGAAATGAGGTATAAGATTTTTAAAAAAGGGAAATAAATAAATGCCCAGTATCAGACAAGGAGCTACAAGTAAAGCTGACATTCCAATCCTTACCTCTGTGTTTCTAGACTGTTACTCAGGCTCACTGAGAAGTGCCGAATATTTCTGATTTCTCAACCTCACCCTGCAGTAAACTTTTGCAATCTGGAGGCTGGAGACCTCTTTTGTAAATGTTGTCTACCCGATGCCTGCGTTGGCACCCAGGAGGCCTTAGCAGATAGAGTGGAGGAACATATGGCTCCCATCTGAATACAAATTGGTGGACATAGCATGGTAATTCAGCTGAGATGCCCTCTATATTGTAAGCTGAAAGAGTATGATTAGAGGTGTTTATAAACGGTGTCTGATTCCCCCCTTCCCTCCTCCCCACCCCCTTTTCACTGTAGTTTTATCTGCC
Organism: Myotis brandtii; assembly: GCF_000412655.1. Classification (NCBI taxonomy): domain Eukaryota; kingdom Metazoa; phylum Chordata; class Mammalia; order Chiroptera; family Vespertilionidae; genus Myotis; species Myotis brandtii. Next base: position 622,851 of record NW_005367587.1, on the reverse strand, counting down.
TGAATCATAGCCATCTAGCATCCCAGGTTCACTGCATTATTTGTTAAAGTGGCCAGCGTGAGGAATTATTAATTAAAGCTAACAAATCACCCTGACGAGCTGTGCCCTGGCATGGCTGAAGGTTGATTGGCGAAAGTGTTCTCCTTTGGAGAAAAGACTTTTTGTGCTCGTGACGCAGTCAGGGACGGATTACTGAATATTCAAGTTAGAAGAAAAATCACAGGACAAGCAAATTGAGTATTTACTGGCAAATAATTGCTCTCTTAAGCTGTGGCTCTCTTCCTAAATTCTTAACATTCCCGAGGGTTAGAAAGAAACACAGAAAAATGCATCGGTACAGAGTGCATTTCAAAAAATATATATAGACTGATGTTTCAGACTTGTGCAGGTAAGTGTGATTGTGTGTGCATGGAAAGTGAAAGAACAAGGGAAGCGGGGAAGATGGGGAAATTTTGAATATGGTGAGTTTTTAAAAATCCATTTGTTGTTTATTGGAATACTGCTCGGCGTATTTCTAAGTGGACTGAGAATTTAGTTTCAGTGCTGCATTTGTTGTGAAAGTTAGAGAAATGAGAAGCAGGGAGGGTTTTCTCAGTTACTTTATGTCTTTATCAGTAGAAGAAAATTAATGTTTTGCCCCAATAATAGTTATAAACTTTGCTCAGATATTTGTGGATATATGTATGAGATTATGGTTTGATTTAAGAATTTTGAGTTATTCTCAACCTCGTTAATAATGACCTGTCTTAACAGTGTCTCAGACATTTGGGTACAACTGTTGCATTTATTTTTAAAGTAAATTCTGTTTTACATTAGCACCAAGCTAGTCCTTGTTGAAAATTTGAAAGGGACATTACGTTTTTGGAATACGTAGTTACTTGGGCTTTGGGCTTCTGTAATAAGCAAAGTGTTCTTATTGTCAATTGTGTGGTCTTTTTATCTGAAATGTTGATCAGACTGCTAAGATTTGTGGACATTTTGAGATAAGTGAAACTAGTTTAGAGGCTTTTCCAAAACCAAATTTAAATACATAAAAATATGGTAAGTATGGAAATAAAGTCTCATTCTATGTATACAATGTAGACATTAAGAAACAGAGATACTCTCCTAAGTATAGCTAGATTATGTGAACAGCATTATTAAAACATGTATATCCACTGAGGATAAATTTCATATCCTGTGAAAACCTGTAAAATGTGCTTTCATCGACAACAAACTATTTTTCAAATGAGAATAACTGGCTGGCGAAATAGCATTTTAGGGTTGTAATAACTAAGAATAACATGGATTTAAAACAAATGCAAAAACATAATTTAAACTAAATTAACTAATTAATAATTGCAAAGTGCTTTAACAATAAAGCATCTACATGATAGTAATAGGAATAATAATAAAAATGAAAATCTGGCAATCACCCAGAAATTAAATCAGATGACTCTCATTAGGTTTTAGAGAATCAGAATTTTAAAATATAAGTATATTACACTTATATTTGCCTTCTAGTATATTTCTTGAACCATACAATATTGTGCTGATTAAGATTCTTCCCTGCTCTATTCTATGTTTTTTTAAAATATAGTTTACCTTAGTATGTAGAATAGAGCATATAAGAAGGTTTAAGAAACATATTTTTTAAGGTTTAATTCTCACTGGATAACATTTTGTCTTCAGATTTCAAGAGGCAGCCTTTTTAAAGTTTCTCGTGGTTATTTGAGGGCACAATTTGGTCCATTATTTTGATATTGCAAAGGGGGCATTTAAAGCATATGTTCAGAGACTAAACCATCTGCCTGCTTTATTATGGATACCACAAAATTACGAGGACTTGGAAAGGCTCAAAAATTGAACCAGAGTCCTATGCAAGATTAAAAATATACAGCACTTTGATTTTTAAAAGTGTTTTGTAACCACTTACTTTTGCTAAGTATTTCACTAGTCTTCTGTGGTAGAATAGTATCATTACACCCTTTTGATATATGGGTAATAAATAATAAAATGTAGTTGAATGACATGAATCTATGGCAAGTTAATGGTAATATTTCCTCTGTGATTTAACGCACTAAATTTAAATACCTTTTGGAGTTTGGGATTTACTTGTCAATAGTGAAACTCACAGTAAATTGGAGAAACATTATAAAATGGTGACTGCTGGAACAAAAATGAAGTCCAGCTGCTAGCTCTGGACTATCTACAGATGAGTTGCAAGAGGCATGCAGAGGTCAGACTGAAAGCACTCTGTAGTCCAACTGTGATGTAATAGAAGTATGAATCAGCTATTGGTTGCCCATGCTGTGGAGGGGGGGCAAAAAATGAGCACTACTTGGCATTATTATAGAGTAGTACTGAATTCCTTTGGTATCTGGAAGGATATGAGATTCAGAAATTAATACTAGAGCAAAAATCATTTTTAGGTCTGAAACATAATACTATTTCAGCCCAGACTGGTCATACAAAGACACATCAAGATGAGTATCATTGTTAAGATACCTAGTGCCCAATTAGAGTTCTTCTAACTTATCTGAGTTTTATTGAACCAGGTTTAGACTAGCTGGATCTTAATAATCAGAAATGCAGAAAATAAGCTAAACCCAGCCTGAAGATCAGCTTTCAGTGTTGAGATTACTTATCACTATTTGTTACTTAATGAAAATTATTTAAAGAGAATAATAATGGAGACAAAGGACTCAGTTGTTTGGTTTGAAGATTCTAAGTTAAAAATATGCATATATATATATATATATATATATATATACACACACACACATATATATGTTTCAAATACATGTAAGTCAATAGGATGTACATATTTTATTACATGCATACATATATCATTTTTAAAATAAAAATATTTTCAAAATTATTACTTTGGCTTATTAAGCCTCTGGACTTTTTATGTACAGTCAGTCTGGAGATTGAACACACAGCTTTTAACACAGCTATAGTTGGCTTTCAGGACTTAAGGATGTCAGAAAAATAATCTGGTGTGGAAAATACCTTTGTCCAATTTCATATGGATCTCCTCACAGTGGTATTTAATTTTATGCCTCCTTAAATTACAATCCTATTAATAATCAAGCGAGCCTCATAGCACAAGGACTACAAAATATCTCCATTATTTGAGGAGGTTAGTTTTTATTTTATACTTGAGGTGTGTTTGATATATATATATCTAACACACACACACAATTTTTTTTTTTGGTTTGGTTTCTTTATTTATATCAGCCACATTGCTCCAATATGGTAATTAAAATGGCTGACAAATAAAAAGAAACAGATAATACAGTAAAATACATGAATTAGAAGTAGATAAGAAAGATAAAATAAAACAAAACAATAAACAAGGTCAAGGATATAAAAATGGAGTCAGGACTGAAGTCAACACACAAACTACATTTAGTAAAATGCTATGCATTTGTCTTTGCATTTTACTTCAGCTAAGTCAAGGGGAAAACTATGACAGGTTATGCAATTTACAACATTCATAAGAATAATACAATAATTTCCATCATTCATTAACTAGAGCTCCTGAAAAATGACAGACTCTGAATTTAGAGAACTCAGTGCTGAGACAACTCCCATGAAAATAATTATAGGCTGCAGAGACCTAGAGGTCAGGGCAGAGCAGAACAGTGCCTTCCCTGGGACAGGTGTGGAGGGGCAGACTTCCAATTCCAGGAGATACATCTCAGGGAGGGCGGTGAGGGAAGCAATGATGTTGGCAAGGCCAAGATCTTATGGTAAATAGGGAGTTAAAGAGGGACTTTCTGTTGTTGTTAATCCTCATCCAAGGATATTTTTCCATTGATTTTTAGAGAGAGTGGAAGGAAAGGGGAGAGACAGAGAGAAACATCTATGTGAGAGAGACACACCATTGGTTGCCTCTCCGATGCGCCAGGAACCGAGCCTGCAACCCAGGTGCGTGCCCTTGACAGGAATTGAACTGGGACCCTTTAGTCTGATGCTCTATCCACTGAGACAAACCAGCTATGGCAAAGAAGGATTTTTTTAAACAATTCTCTTATATAAATATAAACATACATATCTTATAGTACATCTACGATTTAAAAGGCATCCACTTTTATAATAGCCATTAAAACACATTTTATCAAAATAAACCTGTTGAATCAACATTGCTTCCCTAAGTTGTTCATAAATATTGCTGCATGGCTGCCATACTTCTCCCACTTTTACTTTAAACACACTGTCAATCTTTGTGAAGTTTTAGAAAAGATCCCCTTCTGGCTAGAAATGTATAATTTCTTGCCCTTGTACCTTCTCTTGGTTCATTTTCAAAAGTCTTAGCATATTGCATCGTCTTTTCACAAGTAATTTTAATGGTTAAGTCACATTGAATAAGCTAGACTTTTCTCCACATTGAAAAAGTGAAGCATAAAGATTTCTTTTCATATTTCCTTTACAGCCCAATCCAAAGTAAGTAGTCAAAGGACCACCTGTATCATAATTACCTAGGGTGGTTGTCCAAAGGAAGAGTCCTGGACCCCATTCCAGAATTTCTGAATTAGAAGTTCTGAGGATAGTGCCTGGGGATCAGTAGTTTAGGAAGCTACCCAGGTTTGCAATGCACACTGAAGTTTGAAAACCACTGTTTCAATATTTTAACTTTAAAATTTCTAGTATGTGAACATAAAATGGTAAGATTTCCATACCACAGTTGGTGAGGATTTATTATATTAACACTGATGCATGTTCAATAATAAATAATGATTGCCTGCTAATAAAACTGGAAAAATCTAGCTTAGGAAAATACTCTGAATTTGTTTGAACCCTTTAAGCCATATCTCACCATTATAAGGAAACATTCTTCAATTTTTTAGTTATCATTTATTGAAAACTACTGTTTTGTCTTTTATTGAAAACACGTTGGTGCTGTGCATGGAGGTACAAAGATGAAAAAGAACAAGTCAGTCTGTTTTTTGAGAAAAACTCATAATTCAGGATAATTTATTATTACTAGGGTATTATCTTTTCTAAACTAGGATGAATGGTCACCTAAACTCCTCTTGAGTAAAACTCAAAATTTCCATTGTATTTTATCAGTATAAGTATACATTCATTGATAGCTTCATATAGTAGGGCTGTGCTATAATTTGGAAGCTGCAAAACATAAGAAAATCTTGTAGGTTCATCCTTTTTCCCCTCCAGGGGACAGTGTCCCCCAGAATAGGATGGGATGTATCATGGGGACCTTCTAATTTTATTTCTTCCATCATCAGAGTTTTGTTACTAGGATCTTTTTTAAAAAATGTTTTTATTGATTTTATTTTTAAAAAATGTTTAATCTTTATTGTTGAAAGTATCAAATATGCCCCTCTTTCCCCCCATTCACCCCTTCTAGCCCGCCCCCGCACTCTGCACCAGGTTTTCACCACACTATTGTCTGTGTTCATGGGTTATGCATATATGCATACACGTTATTTGGCAGATCAGTTTCCACCCAATTTTAAAGAGAGAGGAAGGGAGAGGGAGAGAGAAACATGGATGAGAGAGAAACATCTATAGGCTGCCTCCTGTATACCCCCTACTGAGGATCGAGCCCACAACCTGGGCATGTGCCCTGACCTGGAATCGAATCAGTGATGTCTTGGTGCATGGGATGATGTTCAATCAACTGAACCACATGGGCCAGGGCCAGGATACTTTTTGAGAGAAGGAGAGAAATCTGTGAGTGAGTGTGCCTGACATTATGAAGACTTTCATATCTCTTTCTACTGCCCCTCTGGGGGCTCAGCAGACCTGTGGGACATGCTGGAGCCTCCCTTGTTGGCACATGGGGCTGCTTCCGCCTAATACTCTGCTCCCAAGTCTCAGCAGTGCAAGAGATTGGGTATGGACAGGCTAGAAGGGACAACTTGTGCATAAAGGAATGTGTTGGTGGTCTGAGGAATAGGATGAGAGCTTGAAATTTCATTGGCAATTCGTGTTTTCCTGGGAAAATACCAGAGATATCCACCCCCTCTATCATTTTTCAGATCAATATGAAGAATATTGTTAGAACGTCTGTATTTCTTTTTCCTTTTCTTCCTTTCCTTTCAAGACATATTTATTGAGTGTTTGGTACCAGGCTCTCTTCTAGGAACTAGGGATACAGTGGTGAATAAAGTAAAGTTTCTACTTTCATTATATATATTAGGTATAAAGTATATTAGGGTATATAACATATTAGGGGTAGAGAGGGAATAAAATTACTAAATACAAAATGTAAAGTAATTTAAATATAATAAGCTTTATTTTGAAGACATTGCCTACTGCTTTCTCCCTTCCAGTTATATTTATGTTATTGTATAATATGTATGTATGTGTATTAATAAAGATATATATTCCTTGGTGCATTAATAAACTTCTCTGGGGAACATACCAGTCAATTCAAATTATCCTCTGCTGTGGGAAGCTCTTTTTCATGAAGACTTGTACATAATATAAGGGGAGAAACAAGCCACCAAAAAGTGTGCACAGTCAACCAAGTGTTCAAGGACCAAAAAGTGTGCACAATCAACCTCAAGATCATTCTTTTTCTTCTCTTTGAATCTTCTAGTGTGTATTGTTCATTGGTTGGTTATTGTTGTTGTTTTTTAACTTAATGCTAGCATTCAGGATTCCTGGGGGTCTAAAACGTAGATAAGTTATGAGGTCAGTCTTCAAGGGACTAAAGATAAAGTAGAGGGGACAGTGAACAAAACGGTATGTGGTTTTGATAAGGTTCTGTGGAAGACAGAACAAGGCACACTGTGCTGTCCTAGGAACAGATCAGAGAGTAGAGGAGGAATGGTTTCCCAGAGAGTGTCATGTTTAACTGAGCCTAGCAACCTAATAGCAAAACAAAACAAAATGAATTTTTAAAGTTATAATTTTTCAACTGATAACCTAAGTAATACATGCCCTTGGTAAAAATATTTTAGACAATAGGACAACATATTTTTTAAAGGGGTTGGGAGATTAAAATCACCTATTAACTAAGCACTTTTAGGAACAGTTGTTAACATTCATCAGACTCTTTCTTGAGCATGTATTATGTCCTAGGATTATCCAGCCACACTGTCTTCTCAGAAGGGAACACTTTAATTAGCAGGCAATATGAATGAATAGCAACAACTCGAACTTTAACTCCTATTAGCTGTCTTCAGATCTGGGCTTACAAATGAGCTGGGTCCCAAACCTAGTTGATGTGGATAGAACATCACAGATGCAGTATTCTTCTGAACACGCATTAGAGAGCCTGCTAGAATCCCCACCTCATGTAGGCATGAGAGGCAAACTCATTGGATCTGCTCCTGTATGTGTGTGATCTTGGGCAAGTTTTCTGACTTCTCTGTGTCTCAGTACCCTTCTCTGTTAAATTGGATTACTTATAGTACATACCTCATGAGATATTTTGAGAAACGAATAAGATAATGTATATAAAGTGCTAATCACAGTACTTGGCACATAAGAAAGTATTTAATAAATACTGTCATTATTGTGATGCTGATTATTATTATTATTACTATTATAGGTATTTTTATTACCAAGGAAACTTGCTGAAAATATATTTTGTTCAGTGCCACTCCATTATCACTACCGACAAATAACTCAAAACACATTTCCTACTGAGGGTGGGTCAGAGATATCATCTTTGCAGTACACATTAAGAATTTGGGTTTATAGATGAAAATTATAATATAATTTAGCTCAGGAGATAAATGACATTATGCAGACTAATTTTCTGTTTCTAGGTAGAAATGATGTTTACATCTGCCATAAATGTCCTTCATGTTACAGATTTTGTTTCAACAATTTGTTACCAGCTAGGTTTATTTTATTGAAAGGAATTTTTAAATCCAAATTCCTAATTCTTTTCACATAGTGTTATATTTCTTTATACAAATCAGTGACTAAAAAGGATTAGAAAGCCAATTTTACCTAAAGAGCATCTTCAAGAAGAGGATTCTACATTGTCAAGTTCTGTATTTTAGTATGATCGTGAGCAAAGATATCTAGCCCAATAGGTACCGCATAGTAGGTGCTTAAAGCATCATTTAGTTCTGAATTAAATTTTGTAAGAAAAGGCATGTAAACATCAGTGTAGATATTCTGTACAAGAGTAAACAATTTGAAGAGAATGTTGATTCAGTGGAATAACAGTGTACGTATTAGGAAAAAAGCAATTGTGTGGAACTTGACAACACATTATGTTAGCTTTTAAAACTGTAGGCTTGTGTCAATATGAAAGACAGAGGTAGATAGTGAAAATAATGTAGACTCTCTAGTTTCACAGCCATTTGTTGTCACCTCTATATGAACAAATTACTATATGACCACAGGCATGCTATCTCTCTTGACTAAGTCCTCGATGGAAAATGGAGCAATGATGGCTGCATTGAATGGTATGTGTGCATAGTGCGTAGAAGAGTTTTTAAGCATAATAGGTACTCAGTAAGTGATATTCACTAACAACAGCAATAATGATGATAATACATAAAAGCCCTGTTAACAATGAACTCAAGCTCATTATATATAGTATATATAATATATATGACTCATGTATATTAATATACACTGAGTGGCCAGATTATTATGACCCGCCAGATTATTATAACCACCCCATCAATACTTCGTTGGGCCACCTTTTGCCTTCAATACTGCAGCGATTCTTTTTGGCATTGACTCCACGAGATGTTGAAAGGTGATGCGAGGAATCTGACACTATGCCTGATGAATAGCACTGTCCAGTTCTGTGAGATTTGATGGTTGTGGAACCAGCTGCCTGATGGCTCTTTTAACTTCGTCCCACAAATGCTCAATTGGATTGAGATCTGGTGATTGTGGGGGCCACCTAAGCAAGGTAAAGTCTCCCTCATGTTCTTGAAACACTCCTGCACAATACGAGCACCGTGGCAAGGCACACTGTCTTGTTGAAAGGAGCCATCTCCATTGGGATATATACCATCAACATGATAGGATGAACTTGATCAGCAACGATACTTAGGTATGTTGTGCTATTCAGACGTTTGTAATGATCTGGCCCTCTAGCAACTTCAGCGCGAAATTATAGCTAATTTGCCTACAAATGTCAGGTGGTCATAATAATCTGGCCACTCAGTGTATAAGTACTAATACTTAAAATTGCATTGCTTGTTTGACACAAAATGGGAACCCTGTCTAAATTTGTCCTATTTAAATGCATTTACAAAAAGATTGGCTTTAGTTATTCTAGTTATATGCAAATAGAAGTCTAAAACTAACTTTATTTTGAAAAATGACAGTAAAAGCAGACGTTACCAAAGGACTTATTTCTAAAATAACTTGGATTTTGTTCAAATAAAGAATAGGGGTAGTACTCCACTTCAAAAGGTATAAAAAGTGACCCCAAATTTCAATAGTATTAATTGGAAGTTTTTTAAAGATCAAAAAGGCTATTATTTCTAGTTGCAGTGGTAGCTACATATGGAAAATGGCTCCAGAGATTCACAATACAAAAATAGTTCATTGCTAAATTCGAAATTCTGTTAATGTCACAAACAGTGGGATGTGAAACACAAATGAATTGTGATGACAGTTGAGTCCCAAGCTGCCTATTTTATTCCCTTAAAGCTGCCCATATTTGGCTTTGTATTTTCCTCAGTCCTGATTTAACCCATCAATATTTGTATTTTCTGAAGCTGGCCCTACCTTGGATCATACCACTTAAGGGTTTAATTTCTAAATACTCTCCAACCCTAAGAATTTGGCTCTCACTGCTCTTCTTCCCACAGATAAGTATTCTGAAATCGTTCTTTACCTCTCACCCAGAGTTGGTTTTGATCACTTTTTAATCTGCAGTCTTTTAGGGCTTGATACTGTTCTCTACTCCTCCATTTCTATCCAGTGTTTAAAAAGTCATTCCAGTCTCCTTCATCTGCAGGATATTTCCATAGGACACATTTCTTTTCCATATGCTTTGAGTTGGGGACTTCCTGTCATCTTAATAACCTATATGCTATTCCAGTTTTTGAAAATATGGTTTTCTAAATGTCACTCATCCTTTGTGGTGGAAGGCCTTTATCATCCTGGATTTGGGGAACAAGACTAGATACACTATTTTACGAACTGAATGGAGCTCCTTTATTTTTATTTTTTTATTTTTTTTTATTAATCCTCACCCAAGGATATTTTTTCCATTGGCTTTTAGAGAGAGTGGAAGGGAGGAAGGAAGGGAGGGGGGGGAGATTAAGAGAGAGAGAAACATCCATGTGAGAGAGACACATTGATTGGTTGCCTCCAGCATGCACCCTGCATTCCAGGTGTGTGCCTTGACTGAGAATCAAACCTTTAGCCTTCGATGCTGGGCCAGCACTACACTACAATGACTGAGCAACACTGGCCAGGGCATGAAGCTCCTTTATTTATTTATTTATTTATTTATTTATTTATTTATTTATGTATTTATTTATATTTTTATTGATTTCGAAGAGGGGGGGAGGGAGAAACATTAATGATGAGAGAGAATCATTGATTAGCTGCCTTCTGCATGCCCCTCAGGAAGGATCAAGACCACAACCCAGGCATGTGCTCTTGACCAGAATTTAACCTGGGATCCTTCAGGGGCTGATGCTCTATCCACTGAGCCAAATCAGCTAGGGCTAAGCTCCTTTTTAAATACAGGAATTCCATATAACCTAAGCTAGCTTGTGTTTAGGGAAATGTCATTAAAATTTTTCTAAAGGGTATTGTTTAAATGACCAAATTATTTTGACTTAATGGATTTTGTAGCATAGATAACAGACCTACCTCCCAGTGCATCTGTCCTGGCTAAATGTGTTTTATCTGAATTTCACTGCAGGCAGTGCTTTGGCTGCCATTTATGGAGAGACCTCTCTGCACCAACCATTTTTCATTTAAGTTTTCAAACAATCCTTTGAGATAGGCACCATTATCTTCACTTAATGGATGAGAAAACTTTGACCTAGAAAGGTTAAATGACTTATTAGGGGTGGAAATAGGATACAATCATAAGGTTCTAAGGCTAAAACTCATCCTTTCTTCATTACTACATGCCTGTGCTTGGTTCTTTATTTACATTATTGGTAGTGGGAAAGAAGTTTGTAATATAATTTAATTAGAGGCATAGCCAATTTCATCAAAGAAAACAAAGTGATGAGGTTTTACTGTTATTTTTATAGAAATAGGAACCCAAGGCTATGGATTCATTAGATCTTAAGAAGGGTGAAGCACACAAGATAGGCAACTTTCTGTACAGCTTATTCCTAATTCAGGATAAACTGGATCTTAGAATGGGGGGTTCACAGACCAAGGGTTTCTGATTTCACATCAAAAGCCTCCTGTGACGTGTCCTGGTCTTGTTCTCTAAAATTAAAACTCGCTGATTATTTACAGCAAATGTATTCTGGAGACATTTTCCCCACCAAATTTCTGACTTAGTACTAGTGGTAGTATTCAATACTTTTATAAAGCAAACAAAAAATATTTTTAATTTTTATGTTTCTCTTATGAGACATTAATGCCACTTTCCTTTTATATAGCACTTACTGTTTACAGTTTGAAAACTACACACCAGAAAAAACAACACAAAACACATTGTCTTTCTCAAGCTCATCAAAAGTAGAGATATATAATTTAGCCACAATTTTCACAGACAGTAAAGCAGTGGTAGGAGTAACCTTCAGATCAGAATGTTTATTTTCTAGGGTAGTCCTCAGGCCTGGTTTGCCAATCTGCCCTTGTGTAGTTGGACCATTGAGTTTCCTAGTCTGCATTCCAAGCCCCCAAACTCTTGCTTTGAGCAAGCATTTGGGGCCTACTGGGGGTTGGCTATGTCACTTTGTCACAACCACTTAAGTTGGTTCAGAACCTCTAAGACAGCCGTGGGCAAATTACTGCCCGCGGGCCGGATACAGCCGGTTTGAAATGAATAAAACTAAAAAAAAAAAGACCGTACCCTTTTATGTAATGATGTTTACTTTGAATTTATATTAGTTCACACAAACACTCCATCCATGCTTTTGTTCCGGCCCTCCAGTCCAGTTTAAGAACCCATTGTGGCCCTCGAGTCAAAAAGTTTGCCCACCCCTGCTCTAAGAGGAGCTCCTGAAATTTCCCTAGAATTCTTTTAAAAAAGAAAAGAAATTACAACAAAAGCCTTATGAAACCATATTTCTTCAAATATTCTCCTAAAAAATTACGAAAACTTTACTGTATGATGTTGGGTTTTGGCTTACACATAATGAGTGCTTTTCCTGGGCTGCATTCCTCATGCTTACCGTCCTTCTGGTCACAATGAATGTTCAATTTCTTTCTCTCAAAGTCTGGCCATTGCCAATTTTGATATGTATCTTCACTGAAATTTACTACTCTAAATTTAAAATGGGGTTGATGTTTCACTCTTTCACTTTTTGAAGATTCAGGAAGTTTTATTGTGCATTTATCAAAAAATCACTGTAGAACTTGGCCCAAAATCCTATTTTTTAAACAAATATATCATTTTCTAAAAACATGAATACCATTAGCTATTTTCACCCTTTCTCTTAATCTCAAATTTCTTCAACTTTTATTCTAAGTAATTGGGTCCTGGAAATATACTAGTAAGTAAAAATTAAGAGTTCTAGAAGATTATCAAAGTTTGCTATTCTTCGTTCTATTAAAAAATGGACTTGCTATCATGCTGTTTGTAACCTTTATAGTGTATCATTTTTATAAATGTAAATTATGTAGATATTAAGGCATATTTACAGATGCTCATTAGCAAAAGTATGGAGGAAAATCCCGCATATAAACACTCACCTTCCCCCTGCACTGTGAATCTTGGACATGAGAAAATATCTTTCCAACAGTGCAATATCATGTTGTGCTTGGTGAATTTTAACATTTGCATTCCTTAGTGTTCATGTTTATGAAGCATTGAAGACTTATGACCTCTTTTTCTTCTTAGCTGCACATGGCTCAATCTAATAAATTTTGAATACAGATTCAATATGGTTATTATCCCAATCATACCATATTTAAAAACAATGTTCTAGACTGTGTTTCTCTGACAGCATGACTCCACAAAGAAAATGAAACCAGCCCTAACAAAACCCTCCTTAAAACGGAGAGTGAAATGGAGCTTGCAAGAACTGCTTTGAAAAATGGTTTGAACAGCTACTAACAACCAATTTTTCAAACACTGTTGTAGCCATTTCAAGCTGTTGAGTGGACGGTACACAGGAAAAATCAATAAAAGGAAAAGATCTCTATCTGTCACAGATGCAACCTAAAAATACCTTTAAGACCAATTCCTTCTCTATGTAACTATTATTGCATTCCACCAAAAGGTGTTGAAAAAAACCAGCTAACTTCTACTAGAACAAAGTGTCCAGAGAAGCAAGTCTGTAAATAATTAAAAGAATAAACTAGAGTAGAAGAAGGGAATTGAGGGGTTGGGGGAGGAGATTAGGCACTTAAAATGTTGAGTGTACCAAAACCAGAAAATCCAGGGAAAGAAAGAATGTGTTCTTCAAAAGAAGATATTTTCCATCCTTCACCAGTAACAGAGTTGATAGTCTGATAATGGAAGCCCTCTGGGTGAAGTTGGGGGAAGAACACTGTCTTAGCAAAGGCTTCACTAGGTTTTCAATGCCCAGGGCAATCTGATCAGTGCGTCCTTGTTTCTAGAATTGAGTAAACCAAACCAGGATGAACAACATATGGTTTAATAGTTAACTTGTAGAACAAGGGACAGGGAGATGCTTTTATGCCATGGTCCCAATGTTCATTTCAATCTCATTGCTAAAATCTGTTCTGAGAGCATTTACAGCTTTCCGGAGAGTCTGATTTTGGCTGAATCCTGAAGATAGAAATATAGCCTTAATGACCTCCTTGTTCTGGAGTCTCCCTTATTACAGGTGAATCTTTGGGATAACTCATGCTCTAGAATCCAAAGTATTGGTATTACTAATATTATTATTACTATCTTATGTTGACAGTGATCTCTCCATTTTCCTCTTCTAGAAATAAGTGAATTTTGTGAATATGCAGAGTTGTTTTCTCTGAGTTTCTCTGAGAAAGTGTGTGTCTTCTTCTAAGTTAGAATTTGAGATATTCTGAAATATAGCTGTATGTGCAAGTCCAATCCTGCTTTTTAATGACCATGGACAGAAAAGGTCCTAAAACCAACCTTTTATTTCACAAAGGGAGAGGACAAAGGAAGGGAGAGAATTTTGTCTGATTGTATAGTTTGGATAGTGGTATTTTTCTAAGAGCTCTGCTTTCTTAGAATCCTAATCAGACGCTTCCCCTATGACTAAAAGAACCTTCCCAGCTCTTAGCATCAAACAAGAAAATTGAAGGCGAATGCGGTTCTGAAATTGTTGGAAAACTCAGGTATGGAGTTGCTGTTAGTGTTATAGATAAAGTAAACAGCAATAGTAACAACAAACAAAAAATTATACTTCTCCCTCCTTTCTCTCTAGTTCCATTTAAAAACCACCACCACTATAAAAATAGCCTAGGAAAGAGAAAATGCAATCTGTAGTTTGGGTGTATGACCATAGAGTGTATTAGTATATCTTCATTGTAGTTCCTCTGCCACACATTGAGTTATTTGTTTCTGATGTTTTTCAAAGTTCACCTTTATGTATGTCTCCTTAGTCGCTCTAATAGTGTCAGTATTTTCTCTTCATTCTCTCCTGTTATTTGAGCTCTTTTTTTTTCCTGTGTACAAAAAGGCTCTTTTCTCTAGCCATTTTGCATACATTCTCCATTTTACTGGGACAATTGGGTGTTTCTATATGATGCCTTTTAAAGTGATAAGATAGCAAGAAAAGATTGCAAACAATAGTTTACCAGTATCATTGAAAAATTAGCAACTGTATATTCTATATACACACACAGTGGCTGCATAAAATGAAAATTCTATTCATGCCTGATCTCTTCTGCATTTAATAGTGACTATTGCAGTGGCATCCAGGCACTTTATGTTATTTCCTCTTATTATTATTTACCACCTGATCATTCCAAAGTGCTTTTACATCAGAGAATTTCATTAGCAACCCATTCCCTCGCTCTTTGTTTTTCTGCACCCTTGCATGTAAAAATATCAAGCAGCTATATCAGATAAATTACAGTAAAAAGATCGAGTGCTGCTGACAGGAGGTTGGGGAGAAAAATCCCAAAGCATCTCCTAAAATCCAGCTTATATTTTATAGTATCTAAATAATAATATTACAGAAATATATATATACTTGAAGCACAGTGTCTACACACCTATTTGTTATGGTTTCCACCATTGCAAAATCAGAAATGTGAGGTGAGCAAGGGGAATACTGTCTGCACTTCACGTATTGAGAGGTCTGAGCGATTGTACCTATTCACTGTAGAACACTTGTAATTTTTTATTGCTTCTTGAGCTGCTGGTAGCCCAGAATTATACAAGTCAATTTATTTTAAAATCCAAAAAGTTACAGTTTTATTTTTTAGCTAAGAAGATAGAGACTTGTTTATAAAAAGGTTCATTGTGATTATAGATGAAAGTGCGTGGTTGGTACCTTAACAGTTTGATTGAATTAAAATCAAGTTCACTCTGGGGTTTCCTTCTCAGCTTTACTCCTTGCTTTCTCTTTGACTCCAAGCTAATTGCATAACCTCTGGTTGACTTGTGCCTCATCTACACAGTCAAAGTAAAATTCAGAAATGAGGTTATTAATCTCACTAATGTGGGCTAAAACATTATTTTAAGAATTTTAGATTTTGACTTAAGCAGATAGTAGTAAAAGCTAACAATTTTATGCACAGGCTCCTTTTATCCTTAGACAACAACCCTAATGAAGTAGGTGCATCAGAACCATCTGGAGATGGTGAGTCACCTCTTGGGCTTGTTACAACACATTGCTGGGACAGACCCCAGAGTTTCTGATTTTGAGTCTAGGAGAGATTGGTAATTTGCATTTCTAACAAGTTTCTAGTTAATGCTGGTGGGTAGGACACTTTTAAAATCACTGCACTACAATCAGAGAGCTGTGTCTTCAGTACAGAAGAGGAAACAAAGGCTTAGGGGGCCTCAGTCATGGCAGAGTGGCAGAGTGCAGAAGAAAACCTAGGACATCTCATATAAAATCTTGTGGTCTTTATACTACCCACATTTTTTTCTTTACTTCCACTGCTTTTATGATTTTAATGACTTTCGCTTGCCTTGAGATCCTGAGTAAAATAGCATTGTAAAGGAGTGGGAATTGGGTCTTTCCCCCTGGGATCTGGTTGCTGCTCTTATTGGATTTGTGAAAGGAGAGCGGCAGGCCATTCCAAATGTTAGTGATTAGCTGTGGTATGAAGGGCTTTTAAGGTCAGTCTTTACTTCCCTTTTGGGAATGAGTGTAATAAATTTGAGTCTTCCTTGTGTTCATTCATTATAGCCTGTAAATAGATATAAGCAGGTTCTCTTTGGTGGAATTGTAACCTATTCTGCTGTGACAATGCTTTGTAAAAATTTCCCACATTTATGTTACTTCTACAGAAAGTCATAACAATCAAATGTGGCAAAGAGTACCTGGCGGGGCAACAGAAAAGCCATTTTAAAGAGATTGAGGACACTTGGTTTCAGTGCTGTCTTACCCTAGCACAGGTCTGCTGACCTTCATGGGAGGCAGACAGCATAGTGCAGTGATTGGCAGTCCAGCCTGCATGTGACAGTCACCCAAGGGAGCTTTGAAACAAACAACCATGTCTGGGCCCCATGCACAAGAAATTCTGATTAATTGTTCTTGGGATAGGGACTGGGTATAAGTAGTTTTTAAAAGTTTTCCAGGTGATTCTAATCTGCAATTTGAGTTAAGAACTACTAACCTACTGGTTAAGGGCATGGATTTTGAAATCAAGACACATATCTGAGTTCATATCTTGGCTCTTCCACTTAACTGTGAACCCTGGAACAAGTTATTTAATCTCTTTCAGATATAGTTTTCTCATTTGTAAATACAATAATAATGCTTGCCTTGTAGGCTATTTGTGAGAATTCAATGAGATGATATATTTAAATGTTTAACATAGTTCCTGGCTTGCCGTATGGATCTATTTTATTGCATGGTAGCTGTTGTTATTGTTGTAATGTACATTTGGTTTCGTAAGTGAGTAGGACACTTTAATATATGAGATGGAGGACAAATGTCACAGAATTATCTATAGATCCTTGTCTGTCACCTTATTCACAGTGTCCTGCTCAGTTCCATCACGTCCTTTCACTTCATAAATATACATATTTTGTTAGGTGCAGTCTTTGACAGACTCAAAGTTTATTACCATAGTTTACTATTTTTTATTGCTACTCTGTCCTACTCCTTTTCATTAAGACTGAAAACTTGAAAAATAAAATAAATCCACTGAAATTCCCATAGGAGGTAATGGAGGTTGATGTTTGGTTGACATATAGGCATAAGAAACAAATGGCAAAGCTTGTGTAAACATCTACAGAAACTAACATGCCTCCTCAGTGATTGCTATTTTTCTGCCATCACCCATTCTAAGAGTTCAATCATTGGTCACTTTCATCACAGAGGCGGAAGCTCCTTTTCTCCTTAGACTACAACCCTAATGGAGTAGGTGCATCAGAACCACTTGGAGATCACTGCAGTTTGTTATTTCCCTTCATTTTCCCTGACTTCCTCTGGTAAGTCTTAAATAAAGCTAAGTGCACAGATGAGCAGTAATGACTTCTTAAGGCAGTCATGGTTTTCTAAGCCCATTTGCTATGTTTACAAAGTTATACTTTTTAGATCATTTTACATCATTAATTTTAAAAATTAGATCCTTTGGGAAAAAATCTCCTCTTGTATCTCCCTTAAAGTATACAAATTATGTCTTTGGATGGACAGAGAGGAATTATTTGACTGTCCAATAAAAGTACAGATGGTTCCATTTTCCTTGACTCATCTTACAGCACACATTAGTCAGGTCACATGCCTATTTCGGAATTTTTGTAGCACTAGGTCACTTGCCGAGCTTTGGGGCACATAAAAGACCATTTGCCTGGCTTTTAAGTTTGTGGATCTTACACTGTGCCTGGCATGGAGATAGGAAGGACATTTTTTTTCCATTAAGCTTTTTCACTGTGTTTTGAAAGGAAAAGTTGAAACAGAGTCCCTACTGAGATTTTAACATGTTCCATGGTGGTAACCATAGGAAATAGGGAAACAGAAAATTTTTGGACAGAAGGAAGCCAAGGAGTCTATCTCAGCTTGTCCTCACCTCTCAGATACCAGTTGGATTCTACAATATTATTTTTATCTAGGTGTATATCTAATGCTTTGTATTTCTGTAGCTTGCCTTCTGACAGAAGAGAAACATTGCTACTGATCATCATGAAAAAGATTGCTCTCTAAACCATACGCAGTTCCCTATTCTGGAAAACTCAATGGAAACATTCATTCAGATGTTAATAAAGCTAAATCATGGACCTTTTTATTTGGAAAAATCCATTTTGATGTTTAATGGAATTCTCACAGGGTGTTAAGATAGAGCCTATGTAAACTCCAGTTAAGGAGAAAAGTACTTGTTTCACACAAAGATATATAAACACAATAATGGCTTTTTTCCCCATTAAATTCAGAGTGGTTAAGTTCACACAAGTTCATGCACATACACACACACACATCTTACACACTTATTCTCTACCTATACTCTCTTCCCTCACCTACCCCTGTCCTTATCTGGACAATAAAAAATGCTGAAAGCTAAATCAGCCCCCATTTTTTAAAGATTTTATAATACCAAGTAAAAGTGTTTAAACACTTCCCTAAAAATGTAATTATGAACATTTTGATGTATACTTGTGTATGTGTTGTGTATGTATTGTGTGTGTGTGTGTGTGTGTGTGTTCTTTCAATCTGCAGGGAACATATTTCAAATAGTCTCATCCGATAGAGCTCTGTTGAAAAGTCACCAATTCATTAACATTACATCTGTGCTAATAGTTTCTATTTTTTTATTATATGGCGGTTATTATAAATGAGATCCTAGATACCACTTTTCATTGTTACATTGGAATAGTGAAATAGAGCTAACCAAGTAGTAGTCATGGCTATTAGTAATTTTTTGATACACATTCAGTGTGGCAGCAGTCATATTTTCTTTCTCATATCCACACTAGCACCAAACCTTAAAATGAATTTTGAAAATTAAGAATTATAAGTTTTTTAAAATGTAGCTATTACCATGTCAGAAATAATACCTCACAAGACTGCTATTAATATCATTATCAATAATCAAAATTGCCATTTCAAACTAGATCACCCTAGATTGCATAATCCTATACTAACACAATAAAATTCATTTTTCCTAGTCCATTTTTGAAATATAAACACCATGTACACATAAGTATATGTGAAATATCTGAGAGATACATAACTCATAGCATAGGCATAGTCCATAAAGGCAGGGGAAGGTTTGCTCAAGGAGCCGATTGAAAGGCAGGGTGGTATATCCTCAGAATGCCTGTGCTCTGGTTCAGACATCCACCACTTAATGAGTTAACCGTTGTTAAAGGATTGAACTTCCTGTGCATTAGTTCCACATCTGGCCCAATGTCAACATAAAGCCTCCTACATTTTAATAATCTTCAAAATATTTAAGGTCTTAAAATTATTTTGAAATGGTTAATATTATATGCAAATATAGTCTGTCAAAGGTCAAGTTTTAAATGGGAATTGGAACCAAATTGCTGAAAAAAGTTTCCTTGTTCCAAATGTTAAACAAATTAAATGATGTCAAAGCCTCAAGGATTTGCACAGTTGACAATAAACGTAGAGACAGAGAGAAGAGGCTGGCTAACTAAGGCAGTGACAGCGGATTATGTTTTATTTTTAATTTTTTTTATTGTTGACACTATGCAGATGCCCCCCACCCCCTTCCTTTGCCCACCTCCACCCAACCCCTGTCAGCCTTCACCACATTGTTGTCTGTGTCCATGGGCTATGCATAGATGCATGTATGTTCTTTGGCTAATCTCTCCCAGAGTAGACTATGGTTTTTAAATTCATAGTTCTAAGAAATCAGAGACACTGGAATCTTTGAGGAAGCACATAACTTAATCAAATGTGTTCAAGTCTACTGAATTCTCTACTGTTTGATGCAAAGGATCAATTGAAAGGGTTTATCTCACTATAGCAAGCTTTTGTGAGATACAGGGATTTTGCCCTAAAGGTGTTCTCATACTTATTGTACCTCACTAGCTTATTTAAACTGCAAATTCTAGCCATATTCCTCATCTGATTCCTTGGTAGATCATGAGTGGGCCTATGATTTTTCATTCTGACCTACTTCCCTGGCGATGTGGTTGTTGATGTCCTTGGAAACACACTTTGAAATTGTTTGCCACAGCTATTCAATGCTCTAGCCTTTAGGTATGTAGTTTTTGGTTATGAGAAACACTGAAGGGGTTATTTAATGCTCTGTAAAGCCCCTGCAGACAGAACTTTTCATTTGTTTCAATGGAAATTCAATATCTTTGAAATTTTCTCTGTTTGTTCCTACTAAATTTGCATGTTTTAGCATTTAGGAAAGAATGCAAATAGATCTGTTCGGTCAGAATTTTTACTTAATTGGCACTATAGAATTTATTAGTTTAGAGAGTCTTTTACACATTTTGGTATTTTTTTGTCCTCTTTTTATGCATGTGCCCAGCTGTCTTGACAATACTAAAATGAATTTTAAAAGCATAAATGAACAGTTCCATTTAATATATTTATCACATATTGTCATATGAGGTACTAATGCCATCTGATTTAACCTCTCTAAAATCTTTGAGTCCATAAGGGTAAGCAAGAAATATCCCCATTACTGAGAAAATTTTGTCATATGAAAGAAATATCTATCTTATTCCACATATTCAATTCCTTGTCATTTTACATTATAAATAAATAACAAACCAATTTGGCACATGCCCGCCGATTAAAAATAAAAGTTGTCAGAGTGAGAAGGGAAAGACAAAAATATGAATTATTAATTATAATATTGAGCAGCACAAAAAAAGCCTAACATGAAATAATATCACTTAAAAAGAGATCTTATGAAAATAAAAATAGGACGATGATATAGTCTTTATCATACAATTTGCATTGTTGTCATTTAAACTCAGAAATGTATTTATCATATCTAGTGTATCTATATCAAATTTTATGAAAATATATTTTAACCATGGCAAAATTGTTATTTATAGAAGGGTAGCATAAAAGAAAAGCTCCTTTATAAAGTGATACATTAAATTATCATATTGGCCATATTCTCACATATTATTATTTTCTAAATATCCACTACTAGAAAAAGAAAGAACACTTTATTAGAAGAAAGAGTGATATTTTTCTTTTTAAGATGATTTTAGAAGTTAGTATAGTTCATATTGAATGGGAGTGAATGTGTTTGTTGTTGTTTTTACCTAAATAAAGATATCAAATGATTATACATTGAATACTGGTTTATAACTAAATATAGGTTTTTAGCAGAGTAGAGTGAGTTCTTTCCAAGAAGGGAAGATATCAAGGCATTAATGGAAATACAGATATACAATATTTATGACAGGTGACCATTCTTTTCTTTAATAGGCTAGCCTTTTATTTTGGATATTTTAAAAGTTTTATTTCTGATAAAGTTTCATTTGTTTCAAAAAGAAAAGGTCTTAAAATGTTATTAGGAAACAAAAGCAATTATGAAAAAATGTCCCACATTTAGAGTAATTTCATAGGAGTTATTAACATAAATTCTGAGAAAAAATTTTTATTTGCTATTTCCATGGATAGCAAGATTGGTTCTGTTTAGTAGTATTTTTATTTTAACACTAGAGGCCCAGTGCATGGATTTGTGCACTGGTGGGGTCCCTTGGCCTGGCCTGTGCCCTCTCGCAATCTGGGACCCCTTGGGGTGTGTCAGAGAGCCGGTTTTGCTCCATCCCTGCAGGCCCGATCCAGACAGGAGGGAGCCCAATCCTGTGCATTGAGGGTCTGCCCCCTCGTGGTCAGTGTGCGTCATAGCGACCAGTTGACCAGTCGCTTAGGCTTTTATATATATACTAGAAGCTCGTTGCACCAAGATTCGCGCAATAGGCCTTCCTTCCCCTGGCTGCCAGCACCAGTTTTCCTCCTGCAGCCGGGACCCAGGCCTTTGGTCTGGCCGCAGTGGAGAAGCCAAGCCTCAAGGCTAGGTTTCTCCCCTCCGCAGCAAGGCTTGGCTTCTCTGCTGAAGCCTCTTCAGTCTTCAGTCTTCGCTCTTCACTCTGGCCAGAGCCTTCAGTCTTTGCTCCGCGCCTGCGTATGCAAATTAACCGCCATCTTTGTTGGATTAATTTGCATACTCATCCTGATTGGCTGGTGGGTATAGCGGAGTGACACCAATTTGCATGTTTCTCTTTTATTAGTGTAGACTAGAGGCCCAGTGCACGAAATTCGTGCATGGGGTGGGGGGGTGCCTCAACCCGGCCTGCACCCTCTTCAATTTGGGATCCCTCTCGTAATCCAGAACCACTGGCTCCTAACCGCTCACCTGCCTGCCTCCCTGATGCCCCTAACTGCTCTCCCCTACTGGCCTGATCCCCCTAACTGCCTAACTGGCCCCTTCTCCCACAGCTCTGGTCTTCTCACCTTCTCCCCTCTTGCGTGGTGCCGGCCTTCTCCCTTCTCCCTTCTCCCGCAGTGCCGCCTTCTCCCTTCTGCCTTCTCCCTTCTGCCTTCTCCTGCGGCACCTTCTCCCGTGGCCTCTGCAAAAGGGACCAGGGCGCTGGACCGGCCCTCACAGCCACCGTGGCTGCAGGCCTTTGGCCCTTGCAGCCGCTGTGGCTTTGTCTAGAAGGACGTCCGGAAGGATGTCTGCAAGACGTCCAGTCTAACTAACATATTACTCTTTTATTAGTATAGATAGATTCTATAAAGCTTCTTTGACTTGTATTAAGTTTGCTTGTTCCATTTCAGTTGGTTTTGTTTATCCTGTCTTGATAGTTTATTCTCTCAGGCATGATGTTATATTGCCATCTCAATTTCCTTGGCAGTATCTTTTTTTTAGTTTTTAACTGAATTTAATGCTCATGGAAGTTTAGAAGCAGGTTCATATTCAGGCACAAGGCAAAAAGTCACCCATCTGCTTGCATCTTTGCAATAAACCATTCGATTTTTAGTTGCCTACATGAAATATTTTTTCAACTACAAAATCCCTAGAATTCTATTTAAGAAACATTTTTGTGTCATAGGATACTGTGTTCCAATGTCTGCCAACATGGTGTTATAATTTTAATTTATTTTGTCAATGAATTTCTAACTTTGGCTCTTAAAAATATGTCATCCTCATTGCTATTGCCATTATCACCATGCATTTTTTAAACATCCCATCTATATTTTTATACACAAAGATATTGTCCCTCAATGTAGGTTATGCAGTAAAGAAATAAAATACAGTAAAAAGTTATACTTCTCTTACTTCTCATTCTATTCTTACTAGTAGTTCCCATTCGATCAGAGAACACCGTCCCTTCATTGTTATTGTCTTGTCCAAATATTCCTCCAGAGGTGCCGTTCCTGGCTCCTCTCATCTTCAGAGACTGGCTTCCCATGTAAATCATGTAATTTTCATGGCCTTCCATTTCTTTTTTTGTTTGTTTCTTTGGAGTTCACTGATTCCCACTATTTCACAGCTGCTGTCAACAGCTGCTCTCTCTTGGTGTGATTTATACAGGGTGGGGCAAAAGTAGGTTACGGTTTAAGTAGGTGAAACAATTTATTCTTGTATTATTATTTATTAATTATTGTATTGTTTTCCATATGAGCAGCTATAAACCTTTTTCCCCACCCTGTATTTAATAACATCCCTTTTTGCCTAATTTTGATAACCATTTATCTCAATAAATTCCTTATAATGTTTAGTTCTTCCTTAAGTTTTATTTTCTAAACCACTGAGTAAAGAACAAGAAAATAACACAAGCAGTGACCACAAAAGCAAGTACAGAACGACCAAAATCAAGTGGAGCAATCCTGTCTGATGATTGTGGTGGAGGTGAAGAGATATCAACCATAGATCATTCTGGAAGCAAAGAAAAAGAAATCTAAATAGAACATTGTTCCAGAAGGGAAAAACATGTAGTCAGTAAATTATGAGTAAAATCAGGTCATAGAAAAAATAACCAGAAGGAAACAGCTGGCTTTTAGGTGTTGAGCAATTTTAATAATTAAAGTTAATATTTATTGAGATTTTTTAAGTGCTAGGCAACATGCTAACCAACATTTATTTATTTATTTATTTATTTATTTATTTATTTATTTCCTTACTACAAATCTATGAGGCTAGGTATTCTTTTTATTTCCTCCATTTTACAGAAATGAAAACTGAGGCTTCAACAGTTTAAATAATTTGCCCAAGGTCACATAGGTGGGACTGTGCAGCCAGAAGAGAAACTCTTTAACCTTGATACTGGTACCATTCATTAGATAGCTTTTGAAAAATGCATATATACAAAATTCTTATTTGACTTCTCTGTATAGCCACTATGAAACACCTCAAGTCAGTTTCTTCTTTTGGCTTGAATTCTCAACCTAAGTATGTGCCCTGACCAGGAATCGAACCCACAACATTTTCGGTGTACCAGAGGATGCTCCAACTAATGGAGCTAACCGGTCAGGGCTCAATTTATTCTTGACTTATACTTCAGTGTTCTAAAAGTTCAAAGTGTTTTATAGTAGAGCAGAGTTCAGGTTTCAGAAAATGCAATTTTCCTGAAGTTTACTAGTTTCATTCTCTGTAGTGGTGAAAAGTCATTTTTGGCTCAGTCTTTCCCTAACTATAGAAGATGGCTGATTAATGTTTGGGTAAAAAAATCTTTTGGAAGCTTTTAATATAATATATTTTGAGTAATTGTAAAATAAATGAATAAATGCCCATGTATTACATAATTAATATAAGCAATGCTTCTTAGATCATTAAAGAAGTTTCCATTGACTTATTTCTTGGTTATTACTGGTTAAATTTTAAACTAATATATTAAATTCTGATAATCTGGCTTTCTAAAAATATCTGATAAATTTCATGTACTGGTTAAATTTAAGACAAGGTGACCTTTTTTGATGTCTGATGATTTTATGATAATCTAAAATATATTTTTTTTATTGATTTCAAACAGGAAGGGAGAGGGAGAGAGAGATAGAAACATCAATGATGAGAGAGAATCATTGATCAGCTGCCTCCTGCACGCCCCCAGCTGGGGATTGAGCCCGCAATCGGGCATATGCCTTTGACTGGAATCGAACCTGGGACCCTTCAGTCCGCAGTCCGATGCTCTATCCACTGAGCAAAACCAGCTAGGGCAAATAATCTATTCCTCAGTGTAAAAGTATAATCTTTCTTAAGCTTGAAGGAATAGTAGCAAGCATATGAAATTGAGTTTATCTGCTGTATACAGTGGCCTGAACCAGCAAGTGGATAAATTCAGAAACCGAGTCTCCTGGAGCCAGAAATTGAGAATCAAACTGCCTTGAGTTGGAGGGTTCATACAAATCATTTCATACAAAGATTTTTCACGTTTTTTTTTTAAACCACAGAACCTTCTTTTCAAAATAAATCTTTTTAGAAACTTTACACATAAATAAGTAGTATTTTGTTAAAATAAGCTCATTTTATAAATTCAAATTATTTATCATATATTAATAAGAATATAATGGCAAATATGCAAATAAATAGAAACTCACAATTTATTATATTGGCTTAAGCATTCAGTGTATTTTTGTATGAGGAATAGAGTACTATATGATGTGAAGAAAATCATAAAACATAGGTTAAGTAGTTGCATATAGTAACAGTTTTTTTGTTGTTTGTGTTTGTTTTATAAACAGCTTGCCTTCCAATCTCAGGGCCTTAATTTGAGGCCCGCATAAAAACTAGTTAACCGTATAAAAACAAGTTAACATATTTAATACGTAACAACACATTGGTCTCTAATGTGTTTTAAAAATGTATACAATATATTTAAATTTTGCACGTCATTCTTCTCATACTGTTAAATTGATGCAAATATATGTTTTGAAATTTACGTTTTAATTTAATATTAAGTTATTCAATCATCTCTTTGTAAGCTTGGGGACTATGAAGCATATTCTGAAGTCCAGTAATTTGGTTCAAATTTTTTATTTGGTTGAAATAAGGAAGTAGCTTTATTTTCTCTTTCAGTTCCTCAATTAGCTAAGGGCAGTTCTACCTCTGGGCATGCTTTATTTTGTGGATTTTGGTATATAGTAGTTGCCCCTTATCCATTGTTTGTCTTTCTGCAATTTCAGTTATCAGTGGTCAACTGCTGTCTGAAAATATTTAATGGAAAATTTCAGAAATAAACAAATCGTACACTTTAAATTGTATACCATTCTCTGAAGCATGATGAAATCTCTCATCAGCCCTCTCTGTCTCACCTGAATGTGAATCATCCCTTTGTCCAGCATCTCTAGGCTGCATATGCTCCCCACCTGTTAGTCACTTAGTTCTCTTGATTATCAGATTGACTGTTGTGATATCACAGTGCTTATGTTCAAGTAAGCTTGTATTTGATGAGCATTTTACTTGCTAATGGCCCCTAAATGCAAGAATAGTGATGTTGGCTATTCAGATAAACCAAAGAGAAGCCGTAAAGTGCTTCAAGTGAAAATTTATGTATGTAGAGTATGTAGAGGATAACACATAGTGCACAAATATAGGGGTCAGTATTATCTGTGGTTTCAGACATTCACTGGGAGGTCTTGGAACATATTCACTGCAGATAACAGGGGAACTACTGTATTTGAATTATTTCTTCAAGTAGGTAAAACTCCTGAGGGGCAAGAATCCTTTTTTTTTGTTTTGTTTTGTTTGCTATGCAAGCCTAATACTACACGTTGTACATAGACATAGAGTGTGTCCAGATGCATATGGTTACCGTCTGTATTCACTAGAGAATTTGGAAGAGGAGCCCAAATCTCAGTCTCATCCTGCTCTGATCTCCTATTCTATATTTCTACTTCTGTTTCTGCATGATGCTGTTGATAGCAAAAGCAATCCAGTGAATTCTCTAGGCTTCCAGTAGTTCCAAAAGTGGGGCTATGAATTAATAAACTGTGGCTTTGAGAGGGTGGAGCTTTGAAAGAATAAGATTGATAGAGTAGGAGTACAAGGTTCAGGGACATAACTTCTGATGAACTAGAGCAAAGAGAAGGAGGAAGAGAGGATTAAGAGGTAGAAAAGATGCGAAAAAGGGTAAAAACTAGTGTAGAAGAAGAAAGAATCATTACATGGTAGAAGCAAGTAGTTCTGGTAAAACAATAAAGCATAAAGCGGTGGTTTATAATCCAAAATAGTTCTGGTAGTTCTGTAGAAAACTTTGAAATGTAAAAAAGAATGACCAAAAATCAGAATTGACTACCTGGGCCAAAAATGAAAAAAAAAAATTAAGTCCAAAGAGAGAATGTGATATAAAATGTGATATCAACTAAATGACACCAGAGCCAGAACTAGAAAAACTGTGGAATTTGGAATACTCTGCTGCTTTTCAGCCTTCCATCAGGTATGGGTTTCCAGGTGGGCTAAACCATTAGGGACCAACCTATTATGAATGTCAAGCCACATTGAAACTATTACTTGATAAGCCAGTGAGGAATTGAGAGCAAATATAGTATGCTGTGAATTCACAGAACCCAAACTAAATCTGGTCTTTTGGTGTGTTTTTTTTGTTGGTTTGTTTGTTTCTTTATAAATGGGTAACATTTCCTTACTAATGTATTTGGAAAAAAATATATTTATAATATACTAGAGGCCCGGTGCACAAAAATTTGTGTACTGGGGGGGGAAGGGGGGGGTCCCTCAGCCCGGCCTGTGCCCTCTCGCAGTCTGGGACCCCTCGGGAGATAACGACCTGCTGGCTTAGGCCTGCTCCCGGGTGGCA
>NW_005367587.1:589235-593532 GCF_000412655.1 Myotis brandtii | reverse complement strand
TCGCTTCAGTGCATGGCTGCCGGCCGCCATCTTGGTTGTCAGTTAATTTGCATATACTCACTGATTAGCCAATGAAAAGGGTAGTGGTCGTACGCTAATTACCATGTTTCTCTTTTATTAGTGTAGATGTGTTTACACAAAACCAGTATCTTGTTGTGTTAGAACATTTTGCTTTTATGTTTGGTAAACCATTTACTTTACCTCTTATTCTGTGTCTGTTGGAATATTTATTTTATATTTTCTATTTCATTCCTGTTGGAGCATTTATGTATGATTTGTTTGTTACTTTTATCAGTTGATCTTGCCCTCTCCATATGCTCATGTCTGACTGGCCTAGTTTCCCACATTCAGTATGTGATCTCTAGCCTTTCTTAAATATTAATTAGTGTAATTGAATTCCCTCCAGTATTTCTAACCTCAGGCACCTAAATCTCAGTGTTTTTATTATAACTGATTTGTTCATTTAAAGTCCAACCTGCCTCCCATCTCCCATCCCCTAAACAACTTTTCTTGATTAGGTAAGGGTCGGGATTCATGCCTGCCTCAGAGAAAGTCTTCATGGCAAAATAAAAGCATTATACATCTCAACCTTTCTCAGTTAAAACTAAAAATTCAAAGCTGTCTTAAATCTTTGGAAGAGGAAATCATCCAGAGTGAATAGAAAAAAGGATGTAACCTTGTCCAGGTGCACAGCTAGATGTGAAAACCAGAAGATAGGCAGAGCCATGGGCAGAGATGAGTGCAAAGGCCCACATAATCATACCCTGTTCTGCTCTGCCAGCCCAGTCAGGGACCCAAGAACACCACCTCCTGTAAGTCCTCTCTGTTCTTCCACTTTCAGATCTCTGACCAGCATACCATCTCTGGATACAGTCCATGATTGCACATGAGTGGTTCTGTTTCTTGGAAAGAAACAGGAAAAAGGAGAGGAGCCAGGAAACAGGGTTAGAGAACCATAGGCTGGTGAGAGGGTCTGTGGGTGAGATCATTACCTATTGCCATTCATAACTGAGGTGAAGACTGCTAGAGATGTGAAAAATGTTCTGATTTTCAGAAAATACAAGAGACAGTTTACAAGGACAAACAGCTTGTTGTCAGTTCCAAACAAGAGCCTAAATGTATTATTAAAAAAATAAAGCATAAAGCAGTGGTTTATAAACCCTTGAAAGAAGTGCTGCTTGCTAGGAACCACAGTGGCTTTATGAAAGCATGTGTACAATATATGATCTGATATCACCTGGGTTAGATGCACAGATAGATTAGTAACTAATCTAAGCAAAGATAGATTTCTGACTAGTTGAATGACCACACTATTAAATGCAAACCAATGGCTCAGTGTCAAAGTAGAAGGGCCTATTGCAGGAATATAATAAGGCTTATCTTGGCTGCCATTTTTTTTTCATTGTCTTGGATGAAAGCATGCTCAACAGAGTTGTAGAATGCCATGAATCCAAAACCATAGAAAAGTTTTTGAATGAAGTAATCAAGTTCCAAAGACATCTTGAAATACTAAATGATGGGCTATACCTAAACCCAATGAAATTTCTAAAATGGATAAGTAAGACTTTGTCTTCATATCTTTAAAAGACAATTCATGAATAACATAGGGGAGATATGCTTTAACAAGCTAGTACAAAACAATCTAAACAAACAAGGACATCTTCAGGGGTCTGTGACCAGGATATTAACAATGAAACGTGTGATATGAGGAATGGTTATGGGAACTGGGGTTGTTTGGAAATTTATGAGGAAGAAATATGATAACTATGTTCAAGTATATTAAGGACTCTCTCATAGAAAATAAATCATGTTGTTTTCTCTGACTCCAATAAGTAGAACACAAGCCAGTGATGAAACATACAAGAATAAAATATTCAGGTCAATACAAAAACTAACTTTTAACACCCTTATGTGTTCAAAGGTAGAAAACAGAGAAGGAAGAAAAATATTGGTCTGGAAGAAAGTTAAGTCTTGGTTATGGCACTTTTGATTCTTTGTCTTTTGGGACATTTTCAAATCCCCCATAATCTATTTCTGTACCTGTAAAGTAGACTTAATCAATTTTTACATTGCAAGTTTTTGTGAGAACTCTAGTGCCTATAATACTCTGCTGGGACAGCCATAACAAAATAGCATCACAGACTAAGAGGTTTAAACAGAAATTCATTTCTCAGTTTTGGAGACCAGAAGTCCAGGATCAATGTAACAGCATAGTTAGTTTACACTGAGGCCTCTCTTTGCTTTCAGATAACCTTCTTCTCAATGCCTCTCCCCCCATGGCCTTTTCTTTGTGTGTGCTCATCTTTGGTATCTCTTCCTCTTTTTATAAGGACGCCAGTCCTATTGGATTAGAGCCCACCCTTATGACCTTAATTTACCTTAATTACTTCTTTAAAGGCGCTATCACCAAATACAGCTACATTGGGGGTTAGGGTTTCAACATGTAATGTGGGATGTAAGGGGAAGAGACATAAGTCCACAATAGCCCCTAATATCAGTAAATATTAATTCCCAAAGTTCAAGGTGTTTTAGTATGGACAGCCACTTAACAGAGATGTTTTATAGGATGTTCAAGACTTAGAAGATTGTAATATATAACTTTAATGAACTCCACTAACACTAGTATTCTGTCATCATAAAAATAAAATCCCCAGGATAGCATCAACTCTGAAATTCTGAAATTTTCTGAAAATGCTCAGTAACAATTTAGTCGTTCAGCTCATACAGCAATCTTCTTTCAGTAAATGTTTTCATTTAATATTCAAAACTTCAATTTAATTTCACAAATACTTATATACTAGACTTCCCTTAACCTCTGCTGCCCCAACTCCCAAGATGCCTTCCAGGTCAGACCTTTGTCTCTTTTGTAGTGTTAACATAAAAACATTCAAACCTGTAAAGAATTTCTGTGAGTTTATTTGAGCCAAACTGTCAACATATGCCAGGAAGCAGAACCTCAACAAATTGAGATAATGCTATGGATAATGGCAGGTTATATCTGTATTTATACATTGCAATCAAAGGAAGGGACATAGGTGGGTTACATGAAATCCATTGGTGATAGACTAGAGAGGCTGGAGAAAGCAAAGCGGGGAAACCCCTGGGATTGTATAAAAGGTAAAATGTTAGAAGGTGGGTGCAGGAACAATTAACATGATAATGAATGAATTTGTGGTATCTGTCCTGGTGCCCAGGCACATTAGGTTGTGCCCTAAGGGGTCCAGAAAAAGGGAAGTTATAAGTTACCCAGACATTTCAATGTTATCTATAATAATAAAAGTGTAATATGCTAATTAGACCAGACAACCTTCCGGACGAAGCTGGGGCTGCCAGAGAAGCCTGTGTCCCGGGTGTCAGAGGGAAGCTGGTGCTGGCAGCCAGGGGAAGGAAGGCCTACTCTTGCACGAATTTCATGCATCGGGCCTCTAGTGTTATTATAGATGCAAAAAGACAGCTAGGCTTAGTTAAGGTAAAGGTTGACCTTTACAGTGAAGATACCAGCCTAGGATGTAAGTAGTTACATAACTGCTTTTAGTTAAAGTTTAATTTCAGACCATCCTTTGTGGTTACTTTAAGTCTCTGAGTTTGCAAGACTGCCATGCAGGCCTTCCCTGAGCTTGTCAGGTTAACATGTGGCCCCTTTGGTCCACAGTGGGAAGACATTGCTTCGTTCAACCTCTCAATGCTCTAAATCAGAAGTTAGGCACACATAAGTATAGCAAGAATATAACCATCTTAAAACAGAAAACAAAACAGACAAGTTATACAGGTAAATGCATGTGAAAAAGTAAATTTTTATATTAATTGTACAAGTAAATGCATGTAAAAAGTAAAAATAAAATGACATATGATAATTTGGTCAAAAGGTTTCAAAGTCTGAATCTATATGGCTTTGAGATTTTTGAGTTTAGAATAGTGAGTGGTTTATTTTGTTCATACACCCTTTACTGTTCATACACCCCTCATCTATATATATAAAGAGACAGGGGCCATCACTGCCAAATGGACGACCGAACGGACGACCGAACGGACGACTGAACAGGCTGCATGGAGCAACCGGGCCGGCAGGGGGGTTAGTGAGGGACGACCAAACCACTGAACAGCATGCTGCATGGGGAAACCAGGCCGGCAGGGGGTTTAATGAGGGACGACCAAATGACTGAACAGGCTGTGTGGGGTGACCAGGCCGGCAGGGGGCGACAGTGAGGGGCGACCAAACGACCGAACAGCAGGCTGTGTGGGGTGACCAGGACAGCAGGGGGGGCAGTGAGGGGCAACCAGGCTGGCAGGGGGGCAG
>NW_005367587.1:542210-589071 GCF_000412655.1 Myotis brandtii | reverse complement strand
GGGCCGGCAGGGGGGGCGGTTGGGGGTGACCAGGCCAGCAGGGAGGGGCAGTTTGGGGCGACCAGGCCAGCAGGGAGGGGCAGTTGGGGGTGACCGGGCCAGCAGGCAGAGGTGGTTAGAGGTGATCAGACTGGCAGGGAGGCCAGTAGGGGCGATAAGGCAGGCAGGCAGGTGAGCAGTTAGGAGCCAGCGGTCCCGGATTGTGAGAGGGATCCCGGATTGGAGAAGGTGCAGGCTGGGCTGAGGGACCCCTCCCCCCCCTGCATGAATTTCATGCACCAGGCCTCTAGTTTTAATATATATGCATGTACTGACCACTTATTTGGAAATTAGTGGTTGAAAGTTGAGCCTTTGCCAGAATCTAAACTCTGAGATTGGTTAGCCCTTTGGTTTATCTTTCTTGTAAGGAGAATTTTCATGGAAATGGGGCAATGTTGTTTCTTGTGTCTGTAGTAGTTGGAGTGACTTTTAAAAGTTACTATTCTCAGCCATTGAAATAATACATTCTCTGCTTTTTCTCTTGACAGACTGAGTAATATTACAAAGATGCACATCTACTCAAGAAATGTGTATCTCTTTTTTTGTCAAGAAAACTAAAAACAAATGAAAACTCTGAACACTAATAGTGGTGGTAGCACCTGGCAGTTGAACATGCCACCTCTTGACAGGACCTTTGCTATGACACCACTGACGTGTATAGCTGAGAATAAATGTACAGCTCACTGGAAAGAGCATGCATCTTATTCTGGATATTTGCTTTCAAGTCCCAGCTCTGCCATCTGTGACTTTGAGGAGGGGTCAGATTCTCTGAGCCTATTTCATGTCATAAAAAACTCTGTACCTTGCTTCTTTTCAGGTCTGTACAGAGTTTGACTCAATGTAGATATTCAGTAAAGATTAACTTATTTCCTTCTTCTCTGATCCTTAATTCTCTCACCTTCTGATGGGTATAATATTAATATTTTTCCTACTTACCTATCCCATAGGATTGTTGAGCCAGTCAAATAATATCATGTTTGTGAAAGTGCTTTTATAAACTGTGAAACCCTACTATATAAATGGTATTTCTTTCTTCTTATGAGTGGTTGGGGATGCTAAACTAGAAATGGAATTGGGACCAGCCAGGAATTAATGTTGATACTATTTCCTAAGAGACGTAGAGGCCTCGTGTTGTTGTCTATTTAAATTGCCAGAACTGATCTGTAAAATGAAGATCCTTAACAACAGGTATTACAAAGTTTATTGTCTGTTTTTCTGTAGTATTTTCAAGGGAGCATAGGAAGGGATTTTTTTTTCTTTCCTTCCCCCACTGTATTATTGGTCTACTGTCTGTTCTTAAAAATACTGAGACTTATTCTTTGTAACTATGGGGGGATCTAGGCCCATGGTGCTTAGTATAATTATTTCTGTTGTTCCGCTGGTAATTGTTGTTATTATTATTAATTATGCTTCGTAATAATATAGCTTATTATTTTAAGGAAAGATAAAATGACTAAGAAATAAACAAGCTGCTGTCATTGAGAGATTTTTGAACATTTTAAATCCACTACTAACCTTTTTTCACAATACAAATTTTACAACACAATACTTTTTTTTTGTCTGCCATTGAAAATGAAGCACTAACTTGTGGAATAGTGTCCTTGGAGACATGCTTGAGAAAATAGTTTCTCAGAGCCTTTCTCTTTCTCCCTCTGCTTTTTAAAATATTTCTTTATGTATGGCTACTACACAGTGGAAGTTCACTTTGGAGAAAGACTTTGAAGCAGGAAGTAGAGATACGTAAATAGTAACCCACGCCGAAGTGGAGAGATCTTGCTTCCCATTTCACTCCTGATTTCCTGAAGAAAATGAAAAGGTGAATGAAGGTGAGCTGGAAACAGTCTCTGGATTAGGGGCAGGCAGTTAGGTGTAGCCCAAGTACAGAATGTCCAGCATGGATTGATAGAAGCTCTGAAATAAAATGTCCACTCACCTTCTTCAATCACTTGGCGCCATCATTTTCAATTCCTGAATGACCTTGATGCTGATTCAGTTCCAGGCAGGGTGGCCTGGGCTTCTTCGTATCATGGGTCTCCTATTCCCATAGCTCAGGACTTGAGCCTAGTAGAGAGGTCAGGAGGTCAGAGTTAACATCTTTTTTCACAGGTCATCTCCATGTAGGTTCTTCTATGACTTGGTATGAAAGTGGGGATGAAACTTTATAGGAAATGAATAGGGTCATTCAGTTATTGAATTTTTTCTTTTAGGAAAAACCACCTCCATCTAACTCTGTTTTACCATCTGCTAAAGCAGTGATTCTCAAGGTCACCAGCAGCATTAGTATCACCTGGGAATATGCTATAAACACACGCTCTCAGGACTCACCCAAACCTACTGACTCAGAAACTTTGGGGTGGACTAGAGCAATTTGTTTTGAATACGCCCTCTAAGTGATTCTGATGCATGCTACTAAAATTTGAGAACCACTGTTCTAAAGAGATGTTGAATTATACTGAAAAAAAAAATTGGGCAATTAAAATTTTTATCAAGAAAAAAAACCTGACTTGAAATTCAGAACCCTCTACTGCTTTACCACAAAGTATATTTTATAGCTTTATCCTAAACTTATTTAACAATCCCTAAAATGTTTTACCTCTGACCTATGGCTCCTGTCAACACACACACACACACACACACACACACACAAAACACACCCCGCCTAAAATGATTTTTGTCTCTCTGTCTAGCCAAAGCTTGTTTATTCTGAATTATCCAACTCAAATACCACTCCTTGCAGAAATCTTACCAAGTCAAGATGACATTCTCTTTATTTGGGGTTTCTATAGCTCACAATGCCAGTACCTTTCATTTAGCCTTACCTGTGACATGGCTTGTGTAATAAACTGTCAAGTATTACAATAAACAATAGCTTGCATTTATTCAGTACCCCCTGTGGTCACCACAGCCCTCTCAGAGCAGTACTGTGCCTGAATTTCTGAAATCCTAAGTAGCTAATCTTAGCTCACCCAGTATTGAGAAGATTCTCCTCTGGCCTCACACTTGACTGGTAGGCAATACTGTCTTGTAATGTTGATAAACTTTTATCATATTAGTATATGTTTTTTTCTTCTCCAGCTCAACTGTATGCTCAGTTGCAACCAGAGACCATAATTCTCATCTTGTAATGATAACTTTTAGAATGTAGAGAGTTTATGCACATCTTTAGGCATACTGTAGTACAAACAAAATATATTTCTAGCTTTTGTCTCATTGTCTTTTCCTTAGGAAAATCTTGAAAATGAAAATGTTTAAAATTTCCTTAGATCCATGATAGTCTCTATTTATAGGTTGAGTATCTTCATTTTAGCAAATTAATTGATCGATTGCATTAAAATATTTAACTCACGAGTGTGCATTGATTTTTATCAATTTTTATTAATGCATTTTAAAAATATTTTATTCTGTAATGCATTTAAATGAGGAAATTACTATTTTGTTTACTTAAATAATTTACCAATTTTCAAAAAGTTATTTTATTATTTTGTGAGAAAATGGATGAATTTATAATGAATTTTACTCATGCCTATAAAGTAACATGCACCTAGTAGTGACAAAGAAGCTGAAGATAATATTAGTGTCTATGTAATCAGTATTCAGGATGTGTATTTAGTTGAAGAACAAATAGATTTTTTTAACTCTGTGAACATAATCATACCTATGAACATGTCCCATTTGTATGTAACTGAAATTCATCTAACTGAATTCTGACCTAAGGAATACTAGTAGATGCTTGTGCTCTTCCAGGTCAGCCCACACTGTGTGGTTTTTTTGTGTGTTTTTTTAAATAAGTGTTTGGCTAATTTTGATTCCTTCATAGCTATTTTATATAAGTGAGGATCCTCAACTCTGAGTCAGAATCACTGGAATGGTTGTTAAAATGCACGTTCTTGGATTCCACCCCTATCCACTGCATCAGAATCCCTGGGGAAGAGCCCAGCAAATTACATTTTTCACATTCACTTTCAGGCGACACTTATGCACAATGAAATTTGAAAGTCATTTCTATTTAGATTCATCCTTTTTTCATGGTGGATCAAAGTTTTTAGAAAACTGATCTCTGAGACTCAAAACTGAGGGTTTTTAGACACAGAGGTTCAGTGAAAACCTTAAGTAATTGTATTTGCCTTCAACGGGCTTTTATTTCATTCTAATACTTTAAAAAAATTCTCACCCAAGGATATGTTTTCTATTGATGAGGAGAGAGAGAGAGAGAGAGAGAGAGAGAGAGAGAGAAAGAGAGAGACATCCATGTAAGAGAGAAACATTGATTGGTCGCCTCCCATATGTACCCAACCAAGTAGGTGCCCTGACCAGGAATCGAACCCAAGACCCTTTGATTCACAGGATGATGGGATGATGCTCTAACCACACTGGCCAGGGATATTTCCGATACTTTTGTTGATAGTTTCTCTTATCTATATTAATAAATATAAACCTGACTGGCTATGTATGGGAGATAAGTATTCTTGGCCCCATTTTAAAGATATGGTAATTGAAGCTTAGAGAAGTAAATACATTTCCAAAAGCCATCCAACTAATAATTGTATTCAGTTTAACTCTAGAATGTGTGTTCTTAAACTCCAAAATAAGGCTGAGTCAGAATTTGAAATCATATCTTTTCAATCCTGCCTTTTTTAAAGAGAGAGAGAGAGAGAGAGAGAGAGCTGAATAGTAAAGATAAAAGCTATTTCCAAGTTTGTGTCCAAACTCTAAGATTTTATAATATTATTCAAAAGTCAGATTATATGGCTGGTAGCTATCCCGTTATGTGATGAGCTCAGTCAGTAAGCCATCATCATCAATGTTATTAGGTGAATCATTGGAATCCTCTTCAACATAAACCTGTATATTTTTTAAATTTTATTTTATTGTTCAAAGTATTACAAGTAGTAGTACATGCATCCATTGGTTATGCTTACATGCATGCATACAAGTTGTTGGGTTGATCTCTTACCCTCTGCACCCCCTCCAGCCTTCCCACTGTAGTTTGACAGTCTGTTTGATGCTTCTTTGTCTCTGCATCTATTTTTGTTCATCAGTTTATAATGTTATTTATATTCCACAAATGAGTGAGATCATGTGGTATTTTTCTTTCACTGACTGGCTTATTTCACTTAGCATAATGCTTTCCACTTCCATCCATGCTGTTGCAAATGGTAAGAATTCCTTCTTTTTTACAGCAGCGTAGTATTCCATGTGTAAATGTCCCACAGTTTTCTAATCCACTCATCTGCTGATGGGCATTTAGGCTGTTTCCAAATCTTAGCTATTGTATATTTTATAGTCTTCTTCATCTTCCATTGCCCTTTAGAGATTTGATATGTATCATTCCATGCAAATATTACTAGAAAAAAAGCTTTCTATCATTTTATGAAGAGAATTTCCACAATAATATCAGGTGGCTTCATTTCCCTTAAAGTAGCTTGTTTTGGTAATATTTTGTAAATATAGCTCATGCACTGTAGAGCTGACACAGTGGTTCTCAACCCTGGCAGCACACTCAAATCACCTAGGGACTTCTAAAAATATACAGATGTTGAGTCTCTTGCTACAGGTCCTGAATCATTGTGTCTGGCATGGGGGCTAGATGGATGATTGTTTACAGAGCTTCACGGGTGTTTCTATAGGCATCCAGAATTGAGAATCAGTGATGTAGCTCATTATCTGATATAGAATTTAGAAATATCTTACACACTAAAGAACCAATTGAAGGAAACAAAATTTCATCATAAATCCTACAATGAGTTCTTTGAAATAAATGTGAAAGTATGAGCAGTTTGAGAAGCTATTGCTTGGGCCATCCAAATATTCAGATTTGGGTGTCAGATAATGAAAAGGCAGGAAGTAAGAATCCATTAGAGCATGGTGCTAAGTGGAATTATAGGAAAACATCTATAAATGCAGTGGGGTTTGGAAGGGCCTTTTTTAAAATTGACATTTTTGTAATAGAAATCGGGGTAATGTAATGGAAATGGTAGCATATTTAAATCTATCTACATTTCCTTTATATAAAAACAAAAGAGACGGGTGTAACCTACAACTGTTTCTTGATCTGATATTATTTTTCCAAGTTAGACAGATATGGGGCTACCAGTCAGCCCGATCAGGGCTAGTTATCAAATCAGAGCTCACTCTTCAAATCCCAGTACTAATCGAAATGATAAAGAGCTACCTTTCGATTAATCCTGCCCTGGACTTTGGACAAAAGATAGTGCAGTTTAATTACTGAGTGAAATTCACTTTGTCTGATCTGCCTGTCTTTGCTGTAATGTCATAATATACTCAGCATCACTCCCATCTGAAACATGGGGCTGAGAAGTCCAAGGACCTGTGTGATTGGAAGAAATAAAATGATGCTCAAACAACAACCAGCTGCAGTGCAGTAATTATTCAGACCTTGTTTTCATCTATGTGTCATTCTCTCATTGGCTTGTCATGACAGAAACTGAAGAAAGGATGAGCGAGAGTGTGATTGAAAAAGAGATTGACCCAGTGAAATCAGACTAGGTGTGGGAGGGAAGAGCCAAGCTGTATAAAATCTAGGGCTAATTAAACTTGGTTTTTCTTTACTGTTTATCTCACCGGCTGATACTGATCCCACAAGTCTAAGCTAAACTATTCAGCTGATATGTCTTCCTGCAATTAAAATCTCCCCTTCGGTTGAAACTCTGTAGTTTTTACTTCTCTGAAAATAATATATTTTTCTTTTAAAACAGGCAATTAGTTGGCAGATTTTTTTTGTGTAGGTCTCAATGTAGTTTTTTATAAATGCAACTCAATAAGAGAAGAGGGTTGCAGATTTTCTTTTATC
This sequence comes from Myotis brandtii, assembly GCF_000412655.1. Taxonomy (NCBI): domain Eukaryota; kingdom Metazoa; phylum Chordata; class Mammalia; order Chiroptera; family Vespertilionidae; genus Myotis; species Myotis brandtii. Next base: position 582,221 of record NW_005367587.1, on the reverse strand, counting down.
AGAGCTAATGGCTTTTGGGGGTATTCTTTTCTAGGTTTTCATAGGCCCACTGCCTTATTATATAGGAGCCCTGAACCCAGAAAGATACCTGGCTTTCCCATGAATGCTTACCCCATATGATACAAAATCTTTGAGGTAACCTGCCCTAGATCCTGTTGTTGGAAAGTTGCTAAGCCAAGATTTGTCATGCTCTTCCTTCCCTTCTCACTTATTTATGATAAAAACTCCTCCAGTTGGTTCATTTAGCACATTAGTGCTGACCATCTATATATCAGGATCTGCACTGTACTTTATACTTACATTAGTGAAATTAGGAAGGAAAAGTCAGCTCATATCTATCTTGAAAACACTTTTAAGTTTGGTGGTTTAGTTACTTTTTTGACTCTTTTATAAATTGACAGTTTAATTCTAAAAATAAATTGGACCATTAAGGACAAATGTAAAATCTGAAGTCTAGAAGGTCTATTTTATTTCATTGCTTTTATTCATTGTACCACCATTATGCCCATCACCCCAAATCTCAGAATCAAGATTCCCAATAATCTCGGGTTCTTATGACTAATATGTAATTATCAGTCATCAAGTTCAGTATTTTGTCACATGTGCTTCATCATCACCATCCCTAAGCCCAGGAAAAACAGAAAGCATAGAGGTTAAGCAGGCAGGCTCTGGAGTCAGATGACCTGGGTTTGAATCCCGGTTTATTACTTATTAACTGTATAAACTTGATTAAATTGCTTAATCCTTGTCTGTAAAATAGAAACAAGTTACTTGCCCTTTAGAGCTGCATGCAGATTAAATGGGTTAACCTCAGTAAAGCACATAGTTCAGTGCCTGGTACATAGTAGAGGTTTTATAAGTATTATTTATCACATCTTTATTCACAATGTCTCTAGAATATTTCATTTCTTTTCCATTTCTAGTGTGACACTATCGAGATCAGATGGTACCTGGGTTTTTACAATGGATTTCTCTCTCAATCTCTCTTTCTCACTCTTTTTCTTACTACTTCTCCCTGTTTCAATTTATTCTGCTCATCATTCCCAATTACTTATAATAAAATACCACTGTAGTGATGCCAGTTCCCTACTTACAAGCCTTTAATAGACCTCTTTTGCACACAGAACAAAGTGAATTATTCAACCCAATATTCACATTCCAAGCTCAACCTCTCTTTTCAACATTATTTCCTATTATAATTACAGCTAACTTGTTTATTTGCTGCTCCAAATATATTTTTCAATGATCTGCTTCCATGATTTTTCTCATGCCCTTCACATAACCTGAAATTTCTTATCACTTTCTAAATCTTACACATTTTTTAAAAGTACTCAACTATATTTCTTCACTGTAGTAAAGCTTTCCATCCAACCTACCTATAAGAGATCATTTTCTCTAAACCCCTATTCTAAATATCTGAATTGCTTTGTATTGCAATTATTTTGGGGTGTTATCTCAATAACTAGATATTAAGTACCTCAGGCATGGGTCATTTGATTCAGTACACATTATTGTTTGCCCAGTGGTATCCAGAGAAACTCAAAACATAGTAGCCATACAATTAATATATGCCAAATGAATTAGTGGCCTGAATTTCAGAGTTTCTCCCTTACTCTAACCACTTTTTTTATTCCCACAAGTCACCTTTATTCCTACTGTTTGTCCATACTTTCTTTTGACTATTTTTAAATGTCTCCTTTTTTATTCCCCCTTCTCTGATCACTCACTTGTATAGTCCTTCTATTGCACTGTTATCACACTATCCCCTCACTCATCATGTTCACATGATTATCCAGGCTGCTAATGGGTTCTGGGTCTTCTGTTCTAGGTCATGCTGTGCCAACTACATCAATGTTAGAGTGATATGTGCTTATCTATAGAACAGAGATGACAGAACCTACTCTTCTTACTTTTTGGAGTTGTCAGGAAAGCAAAAGATGACGTATGTGAAAGTATTTTAAACACTATGGAACGCTCTGCAAGGTATAGTTTCCTGTGTCTAAATATTTCCAGTAAGCATGTATTAAATGCATACTTAACAATATCAAAAGTAAGGTCTGATGAGCTGTATCATATCTCTTGAATCTAAATAAGATATACATGTGTACCTAAGGACTGTTCCTTCTACTGTTCCTTCATGTATCTTTCCCTTTTTTTCCCATCTAGTCTAACCCCTCTCTTGAGCAACTTATTTTATTTGGCCTTACTCTTTCCATCTACAGGGCAAATGGGAATCTTCCTTAAAATGCCTCACTGGGAAGATTTTTTTTTTAAATCATCAAGCACAATTTAGCTTTAGAAGACTGACAGGAAGAATCTTAAGAGTTTCTAACCATTCCTAAAACATCATTTAAAATAAATCAACCTAACTTATACCACAGATATAAGATTCTGAAAATTATCTGGCCATGTGGATTTTCTTGAAATTTTTTTAGTAAAAACTTAACCATAAACAATATTGATGGTAATACCATTCAGAAATTGGTCTACTGCCTCGATCAGATTTTTTTGCTTAGGTGATATGTTTCTATTAATCAAGGATGGATTAATGGATAGTTTGGTAATGGCTTAGAACTTGAAATCACAGTCCCTAACAACAGTACTGCAGGGAGACAGTTCAGCTTTGTTTTATTACTATTAAATGGAGCCTGGACAGACAGTCTTCATTCATTTTTTTCTTGTGGGAGAGTGGTCCCAGAATGCTTCACATGAGTTCCGTAGCAGGCAGGCAGTGTGGGCCAGCCAACCTTGTATTGGATATCTTACCTGTGTTGGTAAAAAAAAAAGAAAAGGTGTCTATGTCTTGAAGTACATATCTTTATTATCCCAGAATTCCTATGGAAATTATTAGTAGATTCATATTCCTATGAATTTTTTTTTAACATTGCTCTAAGTTTTATGATTTTGGTAATAAGCAGCAGGTGTCTTCCAAGCATTTTTCTTGCTCCCCCGCACACCCCCTGACCTCAATCCTACACATAATCCAGCTGCCACCGAAGTATTCCCTTCCCTTACTGTGTCACTCTCTTCCAAGGGAACCTGATACATCAGAGGCAGTGAAATCTTTAGTCCTTTCTACTGGCCTTTTTGCTACTCCTGCTTGTTTGGAGCTTTGAGTTAAATTTTTCAAGTTAATTTTTAACTCGTGAGATAACTGTTTACAAAATTGTTGGTTGATAATCAGGGATTTTTCCCCCCTGCATTAATATGGTTAAAGTTTAACTTAGTGGAACAGCTCATAAAAAAGTAAATATATATGTATATAATTAAATAAAAGTATTAACTCTGGGAATTTTGCTGATGTGTTCTGATGACTTGAAATGGAATATTTGTTCTGGCCTAGATAAAAGAAACACATTGGTTATAGGCCAGGCAAGCTGACTCCAAGAGAGAATTTAAGCAGAAAGATGAACCAGATTCTACTCCTAGGTGGCAGGTGACACATAAAGAATGGGAACATCTCTTTTATTCTTAAGAAAATGTCCTTTGTTCTTGTTCTTGGTAATATCACATTCAAAATAAGGTGCTGGGATTTTTCTACAAATAGTATATTTTGTGTAGTTTTTGGCTTTGATCAGCCCTGTACTATCTTGGGCTATTTTATCATGTCAATGACCTTGTGTGTTACAACATGACAGACATGGGGTGAAAAAACACTCTTCAGCTATTGTCCTCCAGCCATTCTAGTAAGTCAGAAAGGACTGTTTCTTTTCCTGAGACAAAGACAAATGCAAGCTCCAGCTGATGATTGTGAGAGTATGTCCTGTGTTCTAAAAAGAAATCTTCATGCTTTTGCTAGGATTCAGTAGTACAGTCTAGGACAGAAACCATGTTCAGGTCACTTTGGTTTACTTGGGAATAGGTTTCATCTTTGTTTCTTGCAGTGTAGACCTCGAGGAACAATTGTTGGAAGAAATTGTGTGGAACAATTATGTGAATCCAGAACTATGAGGTGTGGTATAGATGGGAATTTCAAGTTTAATATGGAGGTCTCTGAAATCTAGGCCATAGAAGATATTCTGTATTTTGCCCACATGAAGAAATCTGTCCATTCAGTGACTTTCTAGTTAAAGGATCATTTATGGTTATCCAAAAGTTAGTTCCTAATAATTTTTGCTATAAAAATAAACAAACTTCAAGCCAAACCAAGAACTAGATTTTCTGCTCTATTCTCATTTCAAGCTCATAAAACTAGACATTCAAAACCTGGATATCTCACAAACACCTTCTAAGGGCTCATTGTTTTGCCAAATATGCTACATTTACTCCAAATCAGAAGTAACTTGAGCTTGAATTACTAGTAACAGATTTCATATTTGATGAGACTTAAATGGGTTTTAAGTGCTCAATAAGGTAGTAGGAAAAACTAGAAAGAGAGTTGCCCCAGAAGATAGCCAGTATTTTAAGGAAGTGGTTAACCATGTTAAATTGTTGCTGAGAAGTTGAGTAAGATGAGAATAAAAATGTGACCATTGAATTTGGCAGCAACAGATATGGTGGAATGAAATGGATAAAGCTTAATTGGAATAGGTTGAAGAAAGAATAGAAAGTGAAGATATGGTGATAGCTAATGTAGACAGTTCTTCAATAAATTGTGTTATGAAAGGAAGAAGGCAAATAGGAGGCATCCAGAGAGAAATTTGGGATCAAGAGAGTATCATAAAGATTTGCAAAGCATGGTAGTTTTTTGTCTTCTTGTTTTGTGTTTTGTTTGTTTGTTTATTCTGCTTCCCCAGTTAAAAAATAACATGAACAAGAATCAAAGCCTCAAATCTGGAGTAAAAAAAAAAAAAAGATGTGGAAAAGGCAAAACCAGACTGGTAAGATGTAAAAGATATTGGCTAAGATTCAATAGCTCTTGGTTCTAGTTCAAGTTCTAAGAGCAACTGGTAAAATAACCCTAACTAACATTTCTGTGACTATCAGTCTGATTACTTGTTGATAACATCTAAATTCCATGTATAATATTCTAGTTCTACCAAGAGAAAAATAAAAAAACTATTTCAGAAATCTTTCTAGTAGAAATAAAATTTATGTAATTTTTAACCATTTACCATTTAACCACTTTATCATTTAGATAGCACATATATCGTGTTAGTTAAGCCTCACAAGACTGCTATACGGTTGGTGGTTATATTGTTTTATTTAACAGATAAGGAAGCCAAGTCTCTAAAAGATTAAATAACTGGCAAAATCATGCATTGAGCAGACAGCAGAGGCAGAATTTAAAACAAAATCTTCAGAATATAATTTAAAGGTTCTTGCCACCAAACAGTTCTCTCCTTCTGCTTCCCCTGTAGTCTTTTGTTTTGTTTTGTTTTTTCCTCTTACTCTTCAGTGAATTCGCTTTTTGTCCGTTTCTGGGCCAGGTTTCCATTATTTTTCTTTCCATTTCACATTCGCCAGGACTTTTTGGGTATGACCACCTCTCTAAATATCTACATTTCTTCATAAAACAGAACCAAGTGCACAGGGTTGGGGTCTGTGTTAAGTGCCTAGGAAGAACAATCCCACCCCAAAACGTTTTACCAGTCTAGTGAAAAGGCGTTTCAAACAGTGCATGGAAAATCAAGGCTCTGACCACAATGGCCAGTGTTAGCAGTCAAAATGCCTTTGTAGTGTCTTGTCATTTGGGCTTACAAGCTTTTAAAACCAGAGAATGGAAATGGAAGAGCAAGAAGGTAGGAGGGGGAAATGGGAATTGTGAAGTAAGAGAAGAGGTGGCACAGAGGGGTACCATGTGTTCCTTAGTGTAGGCCCTGCAGACTAAAAATTATAGTGTTTCTAACACTATTGATTTTTTTCAGCAGCTGATATTTCAATCTGGGTGCAGTGTGTCTGTGAGTCTACGCACACTGTCAAGAAGAAATATGATAGTGTCTTAAAAGATTAATAATATCGCTGGTCCTCTGGAGGCCTGTCTTAATTCACTGGCCTGTTCCCTGGCATGTACTGTAATTTATCTAGTCTGATTTGAATAGCAAATGGCAATCGGCTGCCATTAGGGAAATGGGCATCATTCTTATTGATCCAGCATGGGCTGGATTTTATTTAAGGAGAACTGCAAAATGTTATTACCTTCAGGAAGAGAAACTGAAAAGGGAGCTTTTCCCTCGTGTATTTTGGGAGTGTTCTACCTTAAAAGGGGGAGAATGGATTGTGGATTTAGGAGCACAGAGGGAGAAGATGATCCTATTGTGTGATCAGAGACATGTACAGGCTGTTTTCAGCGTAATTGTTTACCAGCAGGAAAGAGTGCTTGGGCCTCAGAGGTTAGAACATTGGACCTAGTCAGATATGACCTCTTTCATTGTGAAAAATCTCTGGTTGTTAAGAAACAATTTGTCAGTCTGTAAAATGGGTTAAAAAATCTACTGGCCAAGTGAAGGTTTATTTAGTGTTTGTTTCACATCCTGGGAGCATTGGGTAAAGGATGCTATGAACTAAAACAGAAAACACGAAGAAGCCTATTTCACATGGGGGTGGGGTTTCAATGTTCATAATTGCTCTTCTCTTAGAACTACTGAAAGGACAGGTTGTGCAGTGAGTGAAGCATGACGAACTAGCCCTATAATTCTCATTAACCATAATGGGCATCTCTCAGGTTCACATAGAATATATTGACTTTAATGTTCACCTGTTAGTGGCAAATCTAAACCTGCACTTTTACCTTATTTTACAGAATCAAGGAAAACTGTTAGCATTCTACCAACTGTTATGGTAGAAACTGTGGGGACAATTAGACCTTTCTACCTTCCCCCATAACCCTTTTTGCCACAGAAATAGGGACTGAATGTGCCAGCCGGTTAGAGTTTGTTGGATATTTGCTGTGAAGAAGTACATGCATACCCTATTTTAACCTTCCTTAGCAGTCCCAGGAAGGGAAAAAGGTATGACAAAGGTGGCTAAAGGAAGTGCTCATTGCTACTTAAATTCTTCTCCATTCCACCTCGGGTTGTTATGGAAAGAAACGATAATGTGCTGCAGGAAATGGCCAAGTATAAAAGCAATAAAATAAATTGAAAATGACTTTGTTTTTTTGAGCGGCAGTAATTGCTATATGTTGTGATGTTTGCATAAGGAATTAGTTAATGTGTAGCAGAATGGCATGTGATACTTTTTATTTGCCTGATGACTATAGTCTCTGAGTGAATGACTTATTAAGGTTAATAAAGAAAAATTTGCTTGTGACTTGTAATGATCCAATTGCTAGAATTTAGCATCCCCTTATGCATTGTTGCCTAAAGGGGAGAAGGAAAAAAAACCCACACACACATTAATGGCCGACTGGCTATGATTTTTATAGTGGTGTGAGAACAAACAATGTCTTCTAAATTGTTGGTCTGTCTATCTTTCTGCCTGCCTGGGCAGGAACGTTATGGCTTTCTTAATTCTCCTGTGTGATTTATCATCCTAAATTCATTGTTTTGCATAACTCTGCTCAAAATGAAGAAATGTCATTATTTTGCAGCGAAAAAGTTGTCATTTGCATAATGCCTGCCATTAATTATTGTGAGACTAATGCAGTTGTTGATATTTTTAGGGCACAGTGGTACAGCCTGCACCTTGTATAATGTCATTCTGAAAACATTGGTAGTTAATAGGTGCCACAACATTGCACAAATGGAAAAGAAGATGATGAAGAAGAAGGGGACACAATGGGACAGACTGTGATCTTTATTTAGCTTTTTTCTTTCTCTTTTTCCACCCTGAAATGCTTGGTGAGGAAAGACTATAAAAGGAATTGAATAGAGCAGGGAGCTGTGACATCCAGGAGAACAAAGGGATTGAAATGTAGAGGTTTTCTATTTAGGCTGAATTGATATAACCTGGGTTCCAGCAGTTTAATGGAGGAAGTCGTGTCTCCTCTGTTTTGGCTTACCTACTCAACCTAAGCCTGGAGCAGAATGTAGGGTTGGGCCTTTTTAAACCATCAATTAGGATAAGGGTTTGCTCTGAAACATTGTCATCTTGGGGAAGAATTCTCTTAACTGGGGCACTTGGCCAGGGTTAAGAGAACATACCAGGGTTTCATGGAAGAGAGCTGAAGACTATGACTTTCAGGTTTTGATTAATCAGCCTTCTGTACTTCACTTATTTCCATATTCATATAGGGGCATAGCTTTCCTTTTAAGCAAAAAGCAGAGGAATACTGTAGTAATATATTAGGGTAATGATTCCTCACCCCCCACCCTCACCCCTGCCGCCTCTGTTTCTCACAATGGAAAAAACTTATGTATCTGATTCTTTAGGGCAAGAGCCTACTATTACTATTCCTTTCTATTTCACAGGTAAATGAAAGTTAGTTATAAAAATTCAATCAGATGAAACTCATTACACTGAGTCTGGGAGGCATAAACATTACAAGTGTAGGTAACTGTTGATGTTTTTAATCATGGGAACTTAAAAAAAAGATTCACATCAAATAGAATTTTTCTCCTAATTTTACTGTTTCATGTGTATTATAAATTTAGATCCTTTTTTTATCATTAAACTAGAGGCCCGGTGCACGAAATTCATGCACTCGAGGGTGGGGGTGGGGGTGGGGATGTCCCTTAGCCCAGCCTGTGCCCTCTCCCAGTCCAGGAGCCCTCGGCGAGAAGCAGGCCTAAGCCATCAGTTGGACATCCTTAGTGCTGCCGCCACTGCCACTGCACTCACCAACCGTGAACCCTGCTTCTGGTTGAGTAGTGCTCCCCCTGTGGGAGCACACTGACCACCAGGGGGCAGCTCCTGCATTGAGCATCTGTCTGCCCCTTAGTGGTCAGTGAGCATCATAGCGACCAGTCAGTCATTCCACCATTAGGTCGGTTTGCATATTAACCTTTTATTATATAGGATTTAAAAGGCATAAAAGAAATGGAACCTCAAAAGTAGGTCTAATTGTTAAGACTGACCAGAGACATTTAGAAAGAAGGTGCATTTCCCTTCAATATTTAAAGCCTGGCATTGTAAACTCTGAAAAAGGCATTATTTCTCAGACTGTAATCCAGATTCTGATGGCTGTTCTGTGCCCCCAAACCAGCTCCTCTTTTGGAGCCTGCTAAAAGGAGCTGCTGCCCAGGAAGGGGTGCCTAGGAGCTGGAGGAGTCCCCAGGGACTGCCCCAGTTTGTCTTAGAACAAATGCCTCAGCAGAACTTGGGCCAGGATAGTTCTGTAGACCTCACCTTGAGTTTTGGAACTTAATCTGCATGTGCTCAGTTCTGGAATATGTAGAAAACACACATTCTGGGTTAGGAAAATTTTACTTCCCCACAGTGACATCACCATCATAAATTACCACATTTAGGGTTGTAGAAAACAGAGGAGCCCATGCGTCAATCCAGACCAGTCTCTGTTGCTAATTCTCACTTTTCCCTTTCTTCTGAAGAAAAGGAAATTGCCCCAACACCCTAAATTAATGTCCCTTGACTATAATAAAATCAGGCCAAGCATACAATTTTAAAACCTAAGGAAGAGGTCCAAATTGGGGGCTGGAGGAAATGGAGAGGAAATGAAAGGAGGGATTTACACTTTACATGGTCTGCTAGGACAAGACTAATTCTTAGTCTTCTTGGATTTGTAGCCTACTTGTCTATCATATATTCTATATCTATATATAAATCCTATACATAAATACTTATGAATACCTGATCATTAAATTAGCAGGTTATATACCATGACTAGGGTGGCCAACTCATCTTGGCTAGACCAGAATTTTCCCTATTTTAACATTGAAAGTCCCACATCCCAGGAATCTCCTCAATCTCAGATAGTCCAAGGTAGCTGGTTACCTTAACCATGATGGATACTCACAAGACATATTGATTTAATAGTTGCAGTATCTATTTCATCTAAAATTTTATGAGGCTTCCATATTTATTGAAAAAAAGCTGCTGTTGGGAACGCTTTTTTATAACATTTATATACTAAAGCATTTCACCTTCATAAAGAGAGTTGAATGAAGAGATGTGTGGACTTTTGTGCACTAAATATCTAGAACTTCAAGCAGCACTATTCTGGAAAGTAGTCTCAGATTCAGTACTCAGCATCAGCTTTTACCCCCCGTGTTCAGGAAATGATTTTTGAACTGAAATCTTCCATAGAGACAAGAGAGGAATCCATATGTTAGTTGGCATGATTTTCATCACCTAACATCTGATAATCATGTCAGACCAGCATTCTTTAATACTGACTGATCCCTGCCAGAACTTTTAACTTCTCTATCCTTTGCTTTGGAGTTTTTCTCCTTTTATAGCCAGACACTGTGCTAAGAACTGGGGATACAAGGTGGATAAAACATGGTCCTTAACAATGAGTTTTTCATTTTAATCTATAAAAGAGACAAGTTGCAAGAATGCATTTTATATAGCATATGTCTAATTGCGGCAATTGCTTTATTCACTGAGATTAGTTAACACTATCACAAAGCTTAGACAAAGAGAATAGCACTTATAATGTTGTTCTACTTTGTTTCATGAATCAATTTGTTCATTTGTTTAATGAACGTTGATTGAAGCTCTTCTATCTGTTCATCAATTTTCTGAACACTATGGGCACAAAGATGAGTTATACTTTACAAAACAAAAAGTAAGAAAAGATACTTTACTCCTTCACCACATGGGAAGTCCTCAAGCACAGATTGCCACGTCGGCATGCCATGCCAGTCCCGTCACCAGGACCAGTTGGGCTGGGAAAACTTCTCTGTACACTCAAAGGAGACATTATTTTTAGTTAACTGATTTCACTTTACTTCTCCCAAGCTCTACCATGTAGCTGGGTGCCTCAGGGACAATCCAGAGTAGCCACTACACCATGCAGAATAAAGCTTTTCCATTTAAAGTTCATGTGACTAGGATAAGATTTATAAGCACTGAAACACTTTACTTCTCCATTTATTCATTTCATTTAATATCTATCAACCACCTATCCTATAATGTTTCAAACATTGTTCTTATTCTGGGGAATATAGTGAGAAATTAAACACAGTCCCCTATAAAACTTACTTTACAGTGGAAGGAAACAGAGCCAATAATTAAGTAAACACAAAATATGCCATTTTAAATAATGATAAAAGGTGGGAGGAAGATAATGCAGAGAAGGGGGTAGAATACAGGGATAGATGATAGATAAAGTGCTGTGTGAAATAGATATGTAGGGGAGGTCTCACTGAGCAGGAGACATTTTAGCAAATATTTAAATAATGAGAAGAAGCTAAATATTTGGTGATTAGGATGAAGAAGTTTAAGACAGAAGGAATAGATATTGTAAAGTAAATTAAGAACAATTTGAAATATTCCAAGAGTAAGAAGAAATGTATGGCTTAAGTGGAGTGAAGCAAGCATGATCATGTAGCTAGATAGGGACTGGGTTGCATAGGCCATGGTAAGGACCAACAGGAAGCAATTAGAAGGTTTTAAAGGGGGCTGTGATCTAATTTATAGATTAAAATACATCTGTGGCTACTCCATGGAGAATAGACTAAAGGGATCAAGGGTAGAACAGGAAGATCAGATAGGAGTTATTGTGGTTGCCCAGTATTAGATGGGCAATGGCAGTGAAGGAGAGGAAAAGTGGCTCAATTCTGAATAATTTGAAGATAATTTTAAGGCAATATCTGACGAATTTGACATGGTGTAGATTAGAAAGAGAAACATCAGGTGCAATGAGTCCTATGTGTTTGGCTTGAGTAACTGGATGAATGTTAATATCAGTAACTCAGTGGAGTTGGGAGCTATGGGGGATATGGAGGGAAGAGCAGGTGTAGAGGAAGAGATAATTATGAAGTAACTAGTGGCCTGGTGCACGAATTTGTGCACATTGAAAGGAAATTAATTAAAAGAAATATTTTAATATTGGTATTCGCCCTTTCTCTATAATAGAAGTGTCAACCAAATTCATGATCAACAATGACAGATCAAAACACACGTGTGTGATTGGCGCCAGCGAGAGATTTATATATAGAGAGAGAAACTTGCTTAATTAGAACTTCTTTCAGTGAAGCACCCCAACTTCTCTTTCAGGTAATTGTCAGCAACACAGCAGTAAATATCAACATGAAGCAGATTATTATTGTAGATCATGCAGGGAGAACAAAGGGTAAAATATTTAACTGCAGCAGTGTTTGACTATATTCTGCGCAGTGAGAAAACTTGAAGTCATTTTCAAGGTCAACCATTTCTTAAGTCTTTTCAGTAGGGTCAAGTTTCTAAGCTTTCTAAATCTCTGTTTTCTGGCTAATGAAAAGAAAAAAGGATTACACCGAGTCTCCTATCTACCTACTCCAGGACTTCTGTGAGGATCAAATGAGATGAGGCATGGGAAAACACTTCACAGACATTTGGTTAAAGTGTAAAATGTTTCCACCTGGCTATATAGCAAGTGTGTTCCTGGGCTGAAGAAACTCCAAGGAGGCTAGTCACTAGGGAGAGGAAGCCGGGCATTGCTACATGAAGTCATTAGCCAGCACCCACAGCCACCATTTCTGGGCTGAGTTGGGCTGTGGGCCACATTTTGCGTCAGGGGGTCTCAGCAGCATTGGCTGAGATTTGGTGGGCTGTAGCTCTGGGGTGGTGGCGGGGCCTGTGTCCCACTTGGGGGAGGCCGAGTATTGCTTTGTGGGCGCCAGGTCCTCTTGCTGTTTCTCTGTAAATAGCCAGTGAGTGTCACAGCAGCTCCTGCATTCAGTGTCTACCCCCTAGTGGTCAGTGCACGTCATAGCGACTGGTTGGACGGTCAGACACAGCATATTAGCCTTTTATATAGATAGATTTGGGGGCATATTGACTTTGAGATTCTTATCCAAGTGAAGAAATTGAGTAGGCATTTGGATTTATCACTCAGCAGCTCAGAGAAGGAACTGGGGCTAGAGATGTAAGCTTTTTTCTTTTTAATTTCTACATATGTATTTTCTATAATATGTATGCCTACAAAGTACAAGGAATGTACTCTGAGCAGTGTTTGGAGGTAAAAACGAATACCCTCTGTTATCTGATGATGAGTGTACAAATGCTACTTTATTCATTCTGCTGTATTCAGAAAGTCCTGGATGTCTATATCAAAGAGGTACCAACAAAGCCATGTGGACACTTCCTGAAGATAGATATATATTAGAGGCCCAGTGCACGACATTCGTACACTAGGGGTGTGGGGGTTCCTCAGCCCGACCTGCACCCTCTCCAATCCGGGAGTTTCTGTCTTTGCAGTCATATGAGCAAATTGTCTGAGACCCCAACTCAGTTTACTTTGTTGCTCACAGAATAATAGAGGCATTTTTTTTCTTTGCTTCATTGGTGGAGATTTCCTGGAAGTTTTAGGATATCTTCCCTTTAATTTTTCCTAGACACTCTGATTTTACTTATCCCCCTTTGCTTTCTCTCCATCCCCCACTGGAACAGTAACTTGCTCCAGGCTCACTTTGCTCTAGTGTCTAGGAGATCTGCCACCAGAACTACGACTCCCAGCATTCCTGGTGCTCCCTGCACTCTGGGCTTCCACTTCTGGTCCTGGGGCTGCCACCAGAACTACTATTCCCAGAATTTCTGGTGCTCCCTGTGCTCTTGGTTTTCCCTTCCTGCTCTGTCTCTGTCCCATGGCCTCCCACTCTGCCAAGTCCTCTAAGCCGCCAGCTCTCCCTCTCTGCTCTCCGTCTGGTGGCTTGGGGAGCCAAGTTCCCCTAGCCGCTCCACTCTCCGCCGGCTCTCCCACTCTGCTTTCCGCCCGGCAGCTTGGAGGTCACTGGGAGTGACCGAGGGAGCCACGTCCCCCCAAGCCTCTGGCTCTCCTGCTCTGCTCTCCACCCGGTGGCTTGGTGGGAGAGACCGAGGAAGCCACGTCTCCCCAAGCCACTGGCTCTTCTGCTCTGCTTTCCGCTTGGCACCTGTGTATGCAAATTAACCCATCAGCTTTGTTGGGTTAATTTGCATATTCACTCCTGATTGGCTGGTGAGCGTAGCGGAGGGATGGTCAATTTACATGTTTCTCTTTTATTAGATAGGATGGTTTATGATCCCACTGAGATGTAAGCAAACATGATTATTATTTCTATCATGAAATAAGACAGAAGAGAAAATGCATTGTTAATGTGAGTAGAATCAGTGTGAGTTAGAAGAAGGAGGTAAAACTTGAACCCAATTTTGGAAGGGAGGTTTTAAACAAGCATTAAGGAAAGGCAGATCATCCAAGATAGGGAGAAGTTAGGAACTGACATAAAAGACATAAATTAAGACTCTCTTTGCAGGGCACCAAGTATGGAGAACAAGGATACTGACATGGCCCAAGCAGAATTTTTGTGTTGGGAAGTTAAGGGAGATGAATTTTTTTTAGTTGAACTTACCCAGTAGCACATTGGTCCTCATCTCTGGGATATTTTACTATCAATTTTGGAGCTTAAAAAATGTGGATGCCTGTGTATCACTTCTGGAAAGTTAATTCCATAGGTCTTGGAAGGGCCCTGGAATTTATTTGGTTTATTTTACAGGGAGCTTGTTCCAGAACACACCTCCTTCCAAAAACTGATTATGTACTAGGGTTAATTGTCCTATTGGACTCCTAGGTAGAGTTGTCTCTAGTCACTATTCTAGTGTGGGCTCCCAGGCTGGTTCTTCTTGTTAGTTTTAACTATATTGCCTCAAACACTTAAGATTTTTTAAAGCAATACATACTATCTATAAAACAGAAGAGGAAAGATTCCTAAAGACAAAATTCCTATAGAAAGTCATTTTTAGGCCTTTAAGGAAGGAAGCTTGGTGTAAATGAATATTTTAAGTAATATTTTGCTATAAAATAAATATGCTTTCATTATGGAAAAATTAAAAATAAATAAAAATTATTTTAAATTCCCCTGCCCCAAAACAACCACTTTCATTGTTTTCATACATATTTTCCAGTCTCTTTCCACTGTATACACATCTATCATTTCTTAAACAATATTTAACTTAGCAATATTTACTTAAACAATAGATCAATCTTTGCATATTGTTGGTTAGTATGTCTTTTCATTTAACTATATTCCAAAAACATTTCTTTATGCCATTAAGAAGCATTCAAAATATGATTTTTAACGACTGCATAGTATTCCAATAAATGGATGTGCTACTATTTATCAACCCTCTATTATCAGTTTTCAGTTTTTCACAATTTTATGGGATGCCATGATAAACACTCTTGCTTCTAAATCTTTGTGTAGATCTTGATTATTTCCTTTATTTAAGTTCCTAGACATGAAATTTCTGGTCAAATAATATTCATATCTTTTTAAGTTTTTGATGCATAATGCTAAGGTGCTCTCCAGAGAGCCGTGCCAATTTTATTCTTCCTGGTAACATGTTAACGTTTCCTTCCAAAACAAACTTGATATAAAGCTTGCCCTTACTCTTCTCCAAGTCCTATCTGGTCCACCAGTTATAGCTGACTCATATAACTCAAGGTTATAGTAATGGAAACATTGTAGATTATTTATGCTGCAAATGAAACAGTTTGAAGCATATAATTTGGCATTGGGATTGGAATGTGTTTCTGCCTTGTGCCCGCTTTCTGCAAGCATTCCATTTATCTTGGGGGGGGGTTGAGAGAGAGAGAGAGAGAGAGAGAGAGAGAGAAGGAGGAAGAGGGGGAGGAAGAGAAAGAGGAGGAGGAGGACGATGAGGAGGAGGAGGAGGAGAAGGAGAGGGAGAGTGGGTGGGTGGAAAGAAAGAAGGAAGGGGAAAAGAAAGAAAAAAAGGAAAGGAAGGAGGGAGCCAAGGAGGAGGGAGAAGGAGCAAAGGGAGGGAAGTGGGGGAGGGAGGGAGAAAAGGTATTTCTTTATTTGGACTGATTGACCACTCACAATATGCTAGGCACTGAATTGAACATGCAAGAGATATGAGTGCTGCCTTCTGAAGCCCCACAGTTCTATGTGCCATGATTCATAAGGCACAATATGAATACCGGGATCCTAGGACAATCCCCTATTGTTAAAGTGCTTGAACCGTATGGTGCAGGCAATGTACAGGACACCTGTGATCCACATTTGCAGCTGGCTTTTGTATGTCTTAATATCTATAGATTCTAGAAGTTGACATTTGGGTCTATGTTTCAACTCTAGAATAATATTGAAAACTCAAGGAATTCATGCAGGGATAAAGGCAGATAAATGGTAAGCTAGAAAGTGGTGATGGTGATGAGGAGAGAAAAAATCTACTCATTCCCACTTTTCCTACTCTGTCCACCCCCACCCCCACCCCCAGGGAAGTCTGTGTCACTGTTAGAAGGCCAGTTCCTCCATCTGGTAGCTTTGAGTAGCTGAGGTTTTAAAAATGCTTAGGGGAGGGTATAGCATGAATGTACTGACTATTTTCTTGTATGACAATGGGACAGTATCTGAAATTGGGCCTCTCATGAATAATCAGAAAGGTTGTGGTGGACCTGCAGTATTGGAATACTGTAGTGCAGCTTGTCACACTTCCAGGAGGTGTGATGGGGGATGGGAACTGCTTGATTGTGGATTAAAGAAGCTGGAGTCCCTATCCCACTGCTTGGATAGGAAAGACTTTCTGACAGTTACTTGTTTAGCTAAAACTGGCATTAATTAGAGGGACAATTGTAACAGTTACATAAAAATTCCAAATAGCCCTTCTGAATAGATATGCACACATTTAGAAAATGCATAACAAATGACATATAGTGAAAATGTAAACAAGCCGTTTAATAACATTTTAATGCTTGATTCTGATCTCTTAATTAAAATGTGCATAAAAGAAAACAATGGTGGAACATCTGTGTGTGTTATGGGGATAGCGGGATTTATGCTGCACCCTGGGCTTTTTTGTTCCCTTCTCAGTATGTGTGAACGTGGGAAGGTTTCCTCTTTGAGGCAAGGTTACCCTTACCCTTTGGAGACCCAGAGAGTCTGTGTTCCCACCCACCTTCTCTTGGCTGTGGTTGTCTCCCCTTTTCTTTCCTCTTGTATTAAATACTGTATGGCTTGTTCTCTGCAAAATTAAACTGCTCTCATCATTTGATCTGAAAACCACTCTTCACTCCACCCCTATAACCTGAAACCCTGACCTAACCCTGACTCACCCTCCTTATCTCAGCAGATGTCCACAGCATTACCTAATGTTTTTGGACTGAGTGAATGATCTCAAAAAGCCTTGGGGAAAGCATGGGCCTTTGTGTCTGTGACCTTGCAGTAGTTATTACTCAGCTGGACACTATGGGTTTTAGATGTTAAAGACAGAAATTCCACTCACCGTTGCTGGTGATTTTTTTTAAAAATTCTTATTCATTTGGAGGATGTATTTCTGAGTTTCATTTTGCCCAATTGTTAAAATGAGAGCACCAGCAATCATGAAAGTCGAGGTTATTAAGTGCTTTGAGATCTTCCAGTGAAAATGTTACATCATAATATGCTTTTATTTTTATCATTATTTCAAACATACCTGATCACCAAAAAGTTTGCCTTTGATTAAACCAGCATATGAAGTACCTCATATCTTCTTTTACTCCCAGGAGAGTTCTGTACTTTTATTGCTGAGAGTATTACAGATGTCCCCCGGTTCCCCCGTTGCCCCCCTCCACTCAGCTCCCACTCCACCCCAGGCCTTTACTACACTATTGTCTGTGTCCATGGGCTATGCATATGTGCCTATTCTTTCTTTGATTAATCTCTTCCTGTCCATCCTCCCCCATCCCTCTGAGATCTGGCAGAGATATGGAAGCATGGAACAGAGTGACATAATTTAATGGCCTCTTTATGAGGGGGACATCTCTGGGACTATCTCTAATCCTAAAAATGTTTCTGTAAAATATGTGATTTTATTGTTCATTTCACAGGTGCTGCTTAAATCTTTATTATTAATAAGTGGACAACCTGAGATTCAACTCAAGTCAACTTTTCTCTCTCCAAGCTATAATCTATCCAGAGTATTAGGCCCTGTCCCATGATGGCTCCCATTTCCTGTAGCCAGTAGTTATAAGGTGTTCTGAAAGAGTTAAGTAAAATGTAACCTTGTTTGTGACAAGTGTCTGAAACTTGTTTTTATAACTTGGATTCAATTCACAAATCAAGAGTAATTATCAATATGTCACAAATCAAGAGCTGCGTGGATGGATCAGTGTGATTTCTGTACCTTGGTTTATGGATGTGGAATGCCCTGGGGAGTTTCACAAACCCACATGGCATCTCTAGCACTGGGTTCTGTGTGAGCTGCACAGAGTATACAACTTCTGTATGTTCTGTGTCGGAATAGCTCACAACTAGTGACTATCTGAGGAAATTTGTATAAAATTACCTTATCATATGTAGACATAGTTTCTTTTCTGAATCTGTTCTTAGCATATGAATTGCAGGTGGAATACCAATTTTTGGTTCTGGCTTTTATTTTTCATAGAGGCTGGTTTTTGGAAGTGTTGTCCCTAAAGATGAAGAATAGAGCGGTGGTTCTTCTTTCCTTTTGCTATTCTCCCTTTGCCTTCTCATGCCTCTGTTTCCCATCTGATTCAGTTTTATAAGTTTGCTATAACCCTTTGATAAAAAAAACATAAAATGTTCAGACTAGAAGTTATTAGGACTTTAAATTCCATAAGACTACCCTTGGGGTTATTTTTGGCCTGAATTTTGCATATTTCAGTTTTCTAGTTCAGGATACAGGCTGTACACTGGGGATGTGTAAGTTACACCTGTTCCACTCCCCTTTCTTCTTTTCTCAGTCTGAGAGAATCTCTGCTTTAGGCTTGTGATACATCCTGAAACAGACCAGTTGTTAGATTCATGTGATGGTTAGGCTGTGGTGGCGGTGGGATTTCCTGGGACATTCAGATGTGTATAAAGGAAAATATCATGATCTGGTTGGGGAAACATGGGCCTTGGAGTAGCCCAGGAGCTCACCTTTTCTTCTTACTAGCTGTGTAGCTCTGGGTGACTTATCTTAGCAAGCCTTGGATTTTTCATCTGTAAAATGGACATGAAGAATAATGCCTACTTTCTATTGTGCAGAATGAGGTAGCACATGTAAAATATTTAGAGCAGTGCCTGGCCCTCAGTGAATGTTGATTGCTTACATTTCATGCAGTAAAGAAAGGAAAACATAGGAAAGAGTGGAAATTAGAAGATGATACTGGGTTTGAGAAAAAACCCATTTCAATTCAGCATAGCAGAAAGAGTGTTTGTCGAGAAAGCAGGGACCTGGGTTCTGCTTCCAGCTCTGCCACAAGTAAAATGTTTGCTCTTAGCCTCGCAGTGTCTGTTTCCTCATCTTTGAAATGACTGAGTTGGAATGCATGATCTCTATTTAGTCATATAGTTTTTGCCTTCAGAAGGTTTTTCTCCTTCCCAGATAGTCACATAAGTCAGCAGTGTGTAAGTCTCAGAGGCCAACAGCCAAATATCATAGACAGGCCCATTGTTAAGATGCGCTTTTCCCTGTGCAACTGTTTACATGTTACATTTATGGTTTTTGTATATTTGTCATGTGTCTGAGTATTTATGCACCTGCCTGCTTGTTAAAGCATGAACACTAGCATGCATTCATACATTTTTGTGGGTATGTGTGTTTATATATAACCTATATATATATATATACAGTATGTGTGTATGTATATAAATATATGTCTCTGTGTATGAGAAACAGATGTACTGTAGGCAGATAAATATAGATTCTAATAGAAGCAAAGCATATAAATATAGACATTATATAGAGTGAAAGCAAACAGATCGGCACCATTTCATTAGTGCTTGTGGTCTTTGTAACAGAATAGTTGAAAACCAGTGACTGACATTGAAAATATTGATTGAATGACACTGTCAGATCAGAAGGCATGGTGTAAGGTAAGAAAATAACCTTTCGACTTTGAGAAATAATTAACAGGAATATATATTAAGTTCAATTATTTGATTCATGAAAGCTTTCAGATGATATGTAGTATGATGTACAGATATTTTGCCCTCCATAAACATACTACCAGATAACAAAAAGTAATACACAGAAGAATACCTGTTCCAGTCCTGAGATAGGACTTGACAAAGAAGACAAAATGACTTTTATTTACAGGCTGGGATTGGCAGTTCTTTCCTCATTGTAGGTGTGGACAGATGAATTGGATTCATTCTACATTACTTTTTACAAGCCCAGTGAAGTCTTTAAGGAAACCCTCCTGAAAGAAGTGTCCTGAAGCACAAGGCCAAAGTCACCATTTTTAAGTTATTTTTGTGAGTGTGCTGTGTGAGTAAAACTGGGCTTCCATCTGCTACTTTCGTGTCACTGTTCTCACCAGTCAAAATAATTGGTGGTGAGATTTTGCTTTATTTTGTTTTGTTTTAGTGAGGAAGGTATTGTGAGTTAATTTCAGCAGGTTCAAGTTAAATGTGTCAGTGCTTTTTAATGTTGCAAGTTATATCTTGGTCACTTTCATAAACACTATATGACAAGAAAGAGTAGTTCCATGTATCCCCCAAATCTTATCTGTTTCTCTAAACAGATTGCATCTCTTGTTCAGCTTTGTTGCAAGAGCACCCCAGGAAGCTAAAATTTGTAGAAAGCTCCTGAAATTGTGCAGATACAAAGTCCGCTTTTGCCTAATTCCAGAAAACTGCCAAAGTTGTTGTTGTTGCTTTTTCTGTTGTTTAGATTACTATTGCTTTTCCTTGTAAAGATGAGAAAAGGAGACCAGGAAGATGTTCAGTTCTCTCCTCTTTTGTGCTTCTTTGAACCTTATTAGTGTTTCTTTCTTCCTGCTCCCAATCAAGTTTAGACTTGAGGAAGAGAAGGTGGTAAGGACAAAGCAATAGGACTATTAGAAGTTGTGGGATAAATTAGTGCTGCCTAAAGAACTGTGAATTCTTCCTTTCAAATGTGCTTGCTTGCTATTACTTTGTTGTTAAGTTCTTCAGCAAATTATTATTTTAAACATTATTTTTAAAAGTGTCCCAATGGCCCTAGCCAGTTTCACTCAATGGATAGAGCAACGGCCCATGGACTGAAGGGTCCCGGGTTTGATTCCAATCAAGGCGTGTACCTCAGTTGGAGGTTCAATATTGCCCTGCTCAGGTCATGTGCCAGAGGCAACCAATCAATGTGTCTTTCTCATGTTGATGTTTCTCTCTGTGTGCGTCTCTCTATTCCTCCAACCCCCTCTAAATATCAATGGAAAAAATATCTTCGGGTGAGGATTAACATAAAAAGAAAAAAATGCCCCAGTGATCTTAAGAATAGTATACAGACACACACACACACATGCGCATGCACACACACACAAGCCCACTTAATAAAGTTTTAGTAAAAGATTTATTCCAAAAAATTGTATTGTATGAGGAAATGGACTATACTTTCCATTTTACAAATTATTTTGAAAGAATGTTCCATAGCAATGTATAAGCTAGTAAGCTAAAACACTTCAAACTATAGACTTTTCAAAACTGTTGCTATTTACCTGATGAGTTCTAATGTTATCTTCAACAAATGTTAATTTATACGATTATTATAAGTAATTATTTGCCAAATTAATATAGTAAAACTTCTTTATCATTATACACACACACACACATACACACACACAATCTAGACTTAAATCAGTATGACCTATTTATCTTAAATATTTTAGGATTAAAATTATCAGGGAAGTTATGCACACACACACATTCCTCTTCTCTTGTTCTTTGTTTCTTTTCTTTTCTCCTGCCTTAACATATTTACTGTTTAGTATTTTGTCAAGTACTTTATAGTAATTACTAAAAATATTTGCAAGGAGAAAAATATTGTATACACACATACACACACATACACATAGACAAATATACACACATACACACATATTAATTTGTTAATATATGAATCATTTGATTTTATGTGCATTATATTTTTAAACTTTTATTTAGTATAAATCTTTTAAAGGAATTTTTATCAACACTCATGTATCTGATCTGATTTAAAAGTTCCTGTGAGATTGTACATTTCCTTATCTATGTGACAAAGAACATTTTCCAAATATTCCTTTAGAAAACAGGAACTTATCAGAGCCAAGAACAAAGTAAGAACCTGTTTCTCTCTAGGAGTCATTTACCCTTCCCACTTCTACCAGAGCATGCGGTGACTCTCATTATTGGCATGGAAAATTTTTTTCTTGTTAGATTGCTTCATATTCTGCTCTGGCTTTGTGGTATATTACAGAACGTGGGGCCTGGGAAAACATGATCCTGATCCTCACCTGCCCAACTTTTTAATTAGTTCTGTGTCCTTAAGAAGGTTAGCTAATGGCTCTGTAACTAGGTTGCTAATCTATGAAATTTAGGCCAAATTACTTCACAGGGGTTAGTATTAACTGGTATAATATTAATGAAGTATATGGCATGTAATATGTACTCAATAAATGCTATTTTTTTCTGGCCTATTAACTTTAACTTATGTCTATGATTTCCTCCTCGTATCCCTCCTCACCACTGCATGGCATAGGAAAATACTGTACCCATTAGACATTATAGCCAATGCTAGAAAAATAGGAGCAAGGGGTTTTAAAAATTATTATCTAATATGCACCCTAAGGATGGGTCTTTGAAGAAGGAGATATTAAGGAAACCAATATGAATTCCTGTCTCCTGTAATTGCAATGTTTTCTAGTCAACAGGAGTGGGAGAATTTTCAACAAAGTGTTGCTGAAATTCTATTTGCATCAGTAAAGTGGAATGAAATATCCATCCAAATGGTGGGTATTAAGCGATTTAAAATAATAGAATGCCCTTCCATTGGCTATTTATATACCAAGTTAATATCCTTCATTCCACAGTGGATGTTGCTCACCTTAGTTTACTGTGGATTAGGCTTCTTAATAAGCACCTACAATTTTTTAGGGAAAAGTGTGTGCTCAGAATTCAGATGTCATTGGAATTACTGAATAGTTACTGTATATTTTGTTTTTTAAGGAATAGGGAGAAAAAAGTACCGCTCACTCTAAGACAGTGGTTCTCAACCTTCCTAATGCCGCGACCCTTTAATACAGTTCCTCATGTTGTGGTGACCCCAATTTCATTGTTACAAATTGAACATAATTAAAGCATAGTGATTAATCACAAAACAATATGTAATTATATATGTGTTTTCTGATGGTCTTAGGCAACCCCTGTGAAAGGGCCGTTCGACCCCCAAAGGGTCGTGACCCACAGGTTGAGAACCGCTGCTCTAAGATAATCTGGAGCTGTGTTTCAGCCTAGAGTTGATCATTTTAGATGAATTATAAATCCCATAGGAGTCAAGGTTTAGAAGGGAAACAGTGACACAGTCTTAATGACATGGATTGGGGCAGCCAAGTCCCTGTTACAAGTTCTCTTTTAACTTCCTCACCCTTCACTTTCTGCATAACTGCAATTTTACTGTGCAACTCTTTCTGACTTTTTTGGAATTGAGTTTGGCCTGTATCATCAAGCTACATTATGTCACTAGGATTTCTCTGTATCTCCTCTGGCTATGCCATTGTTAGTCTCACAATAGTTGTATCTATAGAATGGAAAGAAAGCAAATGGAAAAGCAAAGTGACCTGGTGTAATGAGAATGGGGGGCCTGGAGATCCTGACCCTTTGCTCTCATCTGTGAGAAGACTCCTGTGTCACTAGGCCCCAGTCTGCTAACTGACAGTGCAGAGGTCTAGACAATGGTCAACCTCTGTTTCCCTCAGGTTGTAAGTATCTTGTTGTAGTTTTCTTTATTTTTTTAAAATTTAAATATATACCATAGGCCTATTTATTGTATAACGCTAAATTTAATCTTTTTCTTCTTTTATGATTTTTGAGGATCTCAAAGCACATTAACAAGAAAATTATTTTTATGAGGAGGAGTAATAAATAGAAATGGGAGAAACTGATGAAAAGTGAGAGAAAGGTACAAATTTGAGGTCAGGAATGGGCAAACAGGAGGTAGAAACAGGAAAAGTGATTCTCCTCACACATCCAAAGAATGTGAGGAGGAAGGACAAGAGGAGAAAGAGACTTGGATTAAAGATAAAAAATTAGGTAGAAGATAGCTCTGAGGTGAACATTTTACATGACATAAGGATTCCTTATTTTATAAAAAAAATCTTTTGAAAAAATTCCTTATCTTATAAAAAAATCTATGGTATTTAAAATGAGACTCAATTTATACAACTTTCACTTATGTTATGTTGTGGAGAAATGATTTGTGAGCTTTAAATACTAGTCCTCAATCTGTCCCAAAATATATACCCTTGTGAAAATTACCTTCTGAACTTCAGAATATTCATTTATAAAATGAGGCTAGGCAAGTTCTCAATCACTTTTAAAAATCTATGAAATGAAAAAGCACTTGGATGGTCTTGTTGACATGCTGCTATGATTCTTTTTTTTTTCTTTTCTTTTGATGCAATGATTCTTATTGAAGAAAGTTGCTGAAATTGATTGGATTATAACAATGACCAATTTTTTGAAGGTTTTGACTGAAATGTACTTGCTTCTATAGAGTTAGCAAGATGATAGCGCCACTTTGTAAAATACTACTATGGCTACCCATTGCAGAACTTGCTTTCAGCTGAATTTTCAACTGGCATTTTTTGAGAAATTATACTTGCAACTCTTTCTCTAAAGGTCGTATTCTCCAATTAACTGAAAGATGGCATTTATGATTTTCTAATCCAGAATTTTTTTCTCATAAAACTCCTGTTTAACCAAGAAAATGAAAATCATTAAGTTCTTGGTTGCTCTTCTACTAATTTAAATTTGCATAACCTAATCAAAACTTAACCTGCCTTGCTTTTTAACAAAAAGCTATATTCTTCCCCATTACTAAATGGCTACATTCTTAGTCTTTTTGTAAAGATGAATTATGTTGATATCCCATGACTTTTCCTTTAGAATGTGTCCAGGAAAATGAAAATGGACTTTACTATGCCAAAGACTGAAATGAAAATAGTACAAAAAAGACTGGTTGACATGAACACAAAACTTAGCTGATGATATCAGTATTATAATTTTATTTAAGCCTTTTTCCTAATAAAATGGAACTTAGGTAAACTGATCCCCAAACAACTGATACTTCCTCTCTACCATGATTTTGTGTCTACAGCCTAAGTCCAGCCTACAATTTCCTGTGAACAACTAGAATATATTTTTCTGAGGCTTTTCTACAGAAATGTGTATCCCGTAATCATTTTACTGTTTCAACAAATATTTGCTGAGCATAGAGAATGTGCCAAGCACTGTGGTACGTGTTATGTCTAAACCATAGGGCACATAGCCAATTGGTCATTAAAGCATTACTGACACATGGGTGGAGTAGGCATCTTTTTAATATTTTCTGAACTAAAATGGGTGAAAAGACATCTTGGATGACCAGAAATGAAACCCTAGATTCTTGTTATTTCTTGTAACTGACCTCCTGTGATTTTACCAGTCACCATTTTACAAACCCACACCTGGGAAGGAAACAAGCTCCCTGTCTTGCTCTCTAGCTGGATGCTAATAACTCCTATTTCTCTTCCTCATCTCAGTGGTTGTTTTCAGCCATAGGAGGGCACTCAGGTACAGGAAGGTCCTGTGCACAGCAGCAGAATCACCTTGACCTATGGAACTGGGTACATGGCATGGAAAGCACTGAGCAGCCTCGGGGAACTGGAAATGTCTATAATCACCCAGATAAAAAGTTAAGATTTAAGTGTTCTCCATAGGCATAATTTAAGAAGTTATTTAAAGTTCTCTTACAAATATTGTTTATTAGTTTAGAATCTTTCCCAATTTTCTCTATCATTATCTTATATTGGGCTATTCTGTGTAAAGAAATAATTTGTGGCATTTCTTCTTTCAAGGTAAGATAGTGACCTATTCAAATATTTCTAGATTAATTCTTTGTGCATTTTTAAAGGAGATGGGTAAAATAGGGCATATTGTTCTTTGCCCTGATGTGTGCCTTGCAAAATAATAATTGTGACTTGGTAAACTAGTTGGACCATAGCATTGGCTCTTACAGGTACACATTTATAAATGTATAGAGAGAATGATTATATGGAGAAGTCTGACAGGTTAGTGGAATTACTATCAAGTAATTTGACACATTAGTATTTTCAGACATTCACCTGCCAGTAATCCTTATTAGATATAAGATTGGAATATTGGGGTCACTAGCTCAAGCCCATTTATCTGAGACCTGAACAATAACAAGAAATCAGAACTAAAGGGAATGAATGAAACTATTCCAGACATTAGAATTGTTTCTACAAATGAGCTCCTTCTCTCTCCCCTCTGTTCTTCCTTTTTCCTCTCCATGTTTTTCTCTTTCTTCTTTTTCCTCCCTCCCCCTCCCACTCCTTTCCTTTCAGTGTTCTGAATTCATTAGATGGCATAGTGTAAATCAATAGTAAATGCTAACCGCCTACTCTGCACTCAGTTACACAACATCACATAACCAGTACCCAGAGACAAAAAGGGAAAAAGCACACACAGCCTTTACATTCAAACGCTCTTGCATAATTTTACTTTTCCACAGCCAAAAAGGAAAAAAAAAAGGAAATAACAGATGGGAAAACTTACAGGTTTTTTTCCTCCTTTTCTCAGACTGTTGAAAGGGAGTTAGTTAATATCCATGGCCATTTCTAGTTGCCCTAGGCTGCAGCAAAACATCCCATAATTGCCAGTGCCTTAACTGGCTTCAAAACAGGCGTTTGTGACCCTCCATGACATAGTACATTTTCCAGGTCATATAAGACTAAAATTATTCTGAGGTGTTTAATGCTGACTTGGTTTTTACTTATTTTATGAAAAATCAACATCATTTAAAGTATGAAATGAATTTTAAAATAGAAAGAGGATAAGGAAGACAGCTGTGTGTGTGTATGTGTTTTCATTTGAAATGTATCCTGATGTAACATTTATGTAAAAACGCCGGTTATATAAACCCTGTCTTTGGGGGCTGTACAAAGCTCTAATATTTTGATTTGTTTTTCCTCCTGACAAAGTATATTCAAACCCAAAGTCATAATTAAAGAGAAAACATCTAGAAGCTATAGAGACACTTACTTCAAACTTCCTATAGACTCCATCCCCTAAGCAGTAGTTCAGTTGAAGAGACTGTAGTTTCTGGAGTTCTCATTTAGAACTTTCTGTCACACGATTCCCTGGAACACCGTTTGATTCATTGTACTGCCTTTAAGTCCCCTATGTATAATAAACATTGTTATCTCTCTCTCTCCCTTTGTAGCTCTTTACTCCTTTCCCACACCCCCAACTTTTTCATTGAAGCAACTCCCTCCCCAGTTTAAATAGGAACACCGTGAGATTTGTATGAGATTGATCAGTCTTCCTTCTCAGGTTTAATATTTTGTTTCGCTTAACTGATGTCCTCTGGGAACCAAGGGAGGTTGGAGGAATTTTTTATTTTGTTTTGTTCTTCCTTTTTAGTTCTGAATGGTTATAAAATGTCTTTGAGTAAAACATCTTTGAACATTTTTTCCTGTCCCAGTTTGTCAAAATAGCTTCCATTTTCATCTTGGTGGATTTTTAGTCTCTCTGAACCATCGTCAGGACAAAATTGGCCTTTCAATATCCAATGGGGGCCAGCAAATGCATTTCAGCCCCCATTTTCAGTTGTAACCATGGCCCTGGGAACATATAGGCTACTTGTGTTTTTTCATTTGCACTTTGGGATCCAGGCTTAGGAAGGACTGGCAGGCCTAGGCTATTTCCTGGACATGCAAGACTTTAGGGAGAGTTTTAAGTATTTTCCAATTTTTCAAAAGTCCTTCACAACTATTTCAACCTTGCTTCGAGTTGCTGTTGGCAGTAGTAATAGATACTTTTAAATGTTGCAACAAGAACCTCAGTCACTGACTCACCCTCTCAAACAGAATCACTCTAGTTGTGCCTGGCACATAGTAGCTGCTTCACAGATATTTTACCATGTTTTGGTGAGCTGGTCCCTTCCCTCCTAGTGCTTATGCAGGTAAGCAGTAAGCCATGTGAGTAACCCAGGGGTAAGATGAAAGAGAATACAGAGCTCTTCAAGCTTCAGAAATGGACAGATCGTTTTATAAGAAAGCCCTTATTGTCCTGTCTTTGTCTTTGTAAAAGTAGCAAATTGCAGAAGGTAATTTTTTATTTTTTATAGAGGTCCTCTGTGCTGCATAGACCATTGGATCATTTAAAAAGCATAATTTTTGGCAAGCTACTTTGGTGATCTTCATTAAGTTTCATATGCAGATGTATTAGGGACTTATGATTCTGGGTCTCAAATAATTCCCTTTGCATTCTGCCACAGGGTCCTTTGAATCTTGGCTTTTCTCATTTTCTCTGGTCACTTATATTTTAGACTTTTTATTTATATAGGTCCTAGGATGAAGACTATAGACAAATTTCATATGGAGTTCTTCTTTCATATAGTGTTTCATTACTTATAGCACAATAATTCCTGATCTTTATGAGTCAATTTTGGCTTAAATTAGTTATGCTGGTTATTATCAAGGCTTCATTCTGGTGGTGATGTTGGGGGTGGGAGGTGATCTCTGGTAAGAACCACCTATGGCTTCTAAATTATACAGCAGTGAAAAGACAAGCATGTGGAGTTATTGACAGACTGCTGATTGTTAGGCAAGCAATTTTTAAAGTGCAGATTATATAATATTTGGGGATTTTGTTGCTCCACAGTAGAAGCTTTTTAAATGTTAATTTGGGGTTTGTTTTGTTGCTCTGTGACTTAGCATAAAAGGTTTTGGTTTGAAAAGGTTTCAGTTCACTCATTCCTTTTATGTTACAGGACTAGGAATATAATACTATACATTTACTCATGAAGGAGTATAAGACCAGTAACAAACAACTCATGAAGCCAGGGGTAAATAATCCATAGTTTGTTCTCCAACCACTGCCACAATATTTATATCCAGAACACAAGTAACAAACAACCAAAAACAAGGAAAAACCAGTTTGTTGTTATTTATAAAATGTTTAACCAAAAGTACAGTAAAGTTCAAATGGAGCTGCAAATCCTGGTGGTTCACAATGGTTTGATTTATTTTTTTAAACAGACCATGGATAATTAACCATAAAACATAATTTTCTCAACACAAGTCACAGTGAATTGCAGAAATGGGCAACAAGTCAGTCACAACCGGTTGGAGCCCTTAAACATGCAGGCAGTTACAGACGCCACTTTCTCATGCAGAGTTGTATTTTCGTTCTCAAAGGGAGGCATCCTTTACTTTATATAGTATCATCAAGTCAGCGTCCCAAAGGGAGAAGCAAATGGGTTATTTTCTATGAACACTATGTTGCCATACCTTTATTAAATGCCTAGTATTTATGATTCTCTTTTCATTTCAGGATGTTTCACCATCACTGACTGAGTATTCCTCACAAGACATTGCTGCCTGGTAAGTCACTTCCATTATCTCTAAATGGCCGTCCAAAATATTGTAAAAACAGGTAAAGGCGTGGCAAGTCCACCACAAGCATAGAATTTGAGCAGAATATATTTTGACCTTGGCAGAGGGTATATATTTCATATCCTGTTTATTCATTTGAAATGCCAGCATTTAGAATGGTGAGAAACTATGACCCCAAGAACCTATTATCACAGATTTTGAAAAACATTTTACAATGATTCTGCCACACAGAGGTGGAAGTACCCAAAGGATTTGTTTGGAAGACTCTTCAAAGATATACAGTATATTTTTGCAAAGGTGACACCTGTGTGGAAAGAGAGGGTGATGCGGCGAAGTTGGTGCTGACATTTCCCATGTGGAACATTGGATGGCTTGGCATTAAGCAAACAAACACAAAACCTCTCCAAACCTATTTTGTGATGCTTTGAAATACCTGTTATTATTCTGTGACATGCTGAAAATGTGAATTGTGCTTGCTTCATTTGGATCAATCTTAAATTCAGACATGACTGCTCTTATTTATGCACAGCGACAAACAGCAGGGGAACATGTCCTTTCGGAACTGACACCCCTTGCCCCTGCCTTTAGCAGTGAAGTAAAAGGACCAAGACCAGGGCTGCAAGTGAGCCTTAGTCTGAAACTGAGGTCTCTATGTCTTTTTGTGAAGTTTCTAAAAGGTTGGTTTTGTGGCCTTCTGGAATTGTGGAGATTTCAGTGTCTGGAAGGAGGGTGCAGGTCAGGACTGAAGGTATATTGGTAGATCATTGTGTAGTCAGTCAGAGCCTGAAAGAGCCGAGTTTGCTGGAGGTTGGCCTGCAGTGAAATGCACTGGTGAATACACTGAACACAGAGGATCAGAGAAGTGGTGACTTGCCTGGCATCTTGCAGAATTCCTCCTGGCTCCAGCTTGGCCTGTTTAGTCATGAACATCATATTCATCCAAACCGTTAAAAGTGGCACTCTTGACTTCACTTTATATGAATGTGCATAAAATGAGGAAAATAATATCTTGGGGTAATAAAGATAGCTTTCTAACAGGGACTTTCCATATCCATTGCACAGAATCCATAGTTGTCACGGTATTACTGTCTCTAATTGTGTTGCACATCTATCTGCTTCTCTGAACTTGAAGGCCACAAGCCTTTAGGATTGTACCTCGCCCTCCCTCCACACTCCCACTCCCACTCTTACTTGCTGCACTGCCCCAAAAGAAACATATCAGTGCAAGTGTTAGCAGCTCAGGAAACAGGCTTATTGGTAATTTTAATTTGTGGCTACCATTACATTCGTTGCAAAATGATCTCATCACAAAATGACCTGAATTTCACACTCTTTCTGGCTTGCAAAGAAGCCAGGTCCTCCCCTATTTCTATCCAACACACAGAAAGCCCTTTATGTCTATGATCAGATAAATTTGGTACTGACGTTTCTTTTCCTGTGGGTGTACTTCCCTTCTAGGTATGAAGATTTAAACTCTCAGGGCAGTGCTGTGTGTTTGCAGTTTCTCTGTTTTAGTAGATGAAAAGCTCCTTGGGAAAGGAGAGCACATCTTACCCACTAATGAATAAATATTTATTTTCATTTTAAAATGATACATGCTCATTAAAAATAATTTGGAAAAACACATAAGAGTAAAATGAAGAAAAATTAAAGCAATTATTTCTATAATTTAAATCCAATCATTAATAACCATTTGATATATTTATTTCCTTACTCTCATTTTCCCCTGAGGACATATTTTTAAAAACACACTGTAATCATGCTTTCTATATCATTTTTTGTCTTGCTTTCAAAAGTTAACCTAAGAATTCTACATGTAATTACACAGTTTTTATAAATATCATTTTAAATCAACATATACTATCCATGAAGAGCAATAGCAATGTCCAGTAATAGCATGTTTTGGTTTTTGTCTTATTTTTTTACTTATTACATTTCCACAATATCTTGCATATAAAGAGTAAATGAATCAAGCAATAAATAATGAGTAAATGAATGAATGTTCAAATTGGTATATATTTCTTAAATTTTTATAATGAAAATATTTAAACACATTAATTTGTCTGCATTGAACTCCATCAATGTACCTATCACCCAGCTTGCACAATGATTAACTCATGATCTATCATTTCCCGTGCTACTACCGTGTTATGTTGAAGCAAACCCCAGACAACATAACATTTAATCCATCAATATTTTAGGCCCATCAGGACTTTTTAATATGTTAATGTTAAAAACATTTAGATAAATAGTTGTAATCATTGTATTAGGAGTATTTTTCTTTTGCATATACTCTCATCATATATTCTGAAATGTAACAATTGATCATAAAATCTCATTAGTGTGTTTCATAATATTCTTCAGCATATCTGTAAGTCAAAGGGCAGTTTGGTTTACTAGAGAGACATTTTACAGATTTGGCTAGGTTTCCTGGAGGAACTATTATGTTGGGGAGAGGGGACACTTTCTTTACTTGATTTAAATTTAGGATGATAATTTGCATGCCAGATCTGTGCAGCATTGATTATATTCATTATTAGATGTATGATGTGTTATCTGGAGTGAAAGGAAAACATAGTCTTTGACTACCTAGAAATGCAGTGTGGCTTCAGGCAACCCATACTAGATAAATATGGTGAACTTACTCCAACCAAATGTAACACTGGATTTTAAAGTTTATAATTTTTAAAGATTTCTAGGTAGAAATGGAAGATTCCTTCCTAACTGAGAACTTAGGAAGTCTGAAAAGGGAGGAATTATATATTAATAGTCTGGATAAATTTTTTAAGTGCTGTGTTTCAGAAGTGGAAGTGGAGGGATATAGTGTATTGCAGGACAAAGGTCCTTTTCTATGTGCCTGTATGTATTGCTTTAGTTTTTCCTAAGAATATTTTAAGAACCCTCTATGAGCCAGAGCCCCACAGATGAGGAATGCTCTATGCAAGTTGGGCTCTCCATAGAGACCCTACAGTTGGGGTTTTGTCCTGCCCCTCTGTCTTTAAATTGTAGATCAGGGACCCTCAGTCAGTAGCAGTGTGTTGTCCAACAGGTGTATTCCACTCATCAGAAATTCAGGATGTGAATAACTATGTAACATACTGCATCAGTATAAACTGAATTTATGTGTTACTCAGGTCTATTTAATCTTGGGAACACATTTTCCATTGGCCTCGAAAGTGAGTAGCTAGAATATTGATGTGTCTAACCCTTAGGGAAGAAAAAAAAAGGAGCTTCTGCATCACACTAAATCTATAGAAAAATATGAGGTTTACAGTAGAGACACACACAAAATATTTCCAGCCAAATTTGGTAGAGGCACGCACATGGGGGCGGCGGGGGTGGGGGGAGCAAAGAAATAACATAAGCAATAAACTATCCCAAGCAAACAGAAAGCATCTGTAAAATTTGCCATACTGGATGGTATAAACAATGCAAAATCTTTCTTTCTGTTTTTGTTGTTGTTGTTTGTTTGTTTGTTTTTGGTCCTCTCAGCCTTCTGCTTCTCATTTACCCTGATCTGGCATTATCATAATTAAAAAGTCCTCAAAGGTCAGGAATGAATCTAATGTTTGACACTGAGGCAGGCATTCAAAGAAAAGATAGGAGGTAGGAACTAGCCACTATCATATTTTAAAGCTCTAAGGATATTTTACCATAACCTATAATACCCATGTTTTAAAGCAGGTGATCTTTCCATCATTAATTTAAGATTGATATCTACAACACAAATCTGAAATAAAGGCATGAGTCTTTACTTCTTCCTGCATTCTTTTCTTACATGTGGTTTTGAATTATGTAGTTTATATCATATAAACCTAAAATATAAACTGTCTTTTAAAGAGAATAATAAGTTTACCCATGGTTCTTTCTAGCTAATGTATTCTACATTACACCCAAGTGAACTATCAGTGCCTCATCATGATAATAGCTATACTACTACTACTAATTATTATTAATGATAGTATTTGCTTCTTGGGTATCTGTATGGCATTTCTTTATGTTTTTAGTCTTTGGATCTGGTGTTTGTGCAATTGTTGTTACATTTGTGACCTTATGTATTCTCAAGCTATAAGACAACATTTTTTTGGAATAAAGTAGTATTCCATATCTTCTACCCCCTTTTCCCTCCTTAGTCAAGTTTAGAATCATGGTTGGATAATTCTCCTTATATAGAGCAGGGAATCCTTCGCCAAATACCACCATTAAGCCAAGATTTTCATTCTAGACCTAAAGAAAAAGAAAATTGAAAAAGAAAAAATGGTTTGTTCATATCATCACATCCATGTTCCATAAAGTTGGCATATTTTCTGGATAAACTTTGTTGGACATGTGACACACCATCACATACAACTATTATAAAGATGGGAATTTTGGACTCTCTTACTGCGATAACTTTTATTATTCTGTTTCACCGGAAGTTGTGAGGGAAGGATGAAAGCTCCATTCAAGGCAAAGCTACTCCATGAGATGGTTTTGGAGCCAGCTCAGTAAGGTTTTACCTTGGAAATGCTTAGGAAAAGTCTTCATTTTGCCCGCCCCCGCCACCCACCCTGCACTAGATAGTGCACAAAGGCTCTGATATAAAGAACATACTTTGGATATGGTCTTCTCTTTTGGGGACTGCTCCATTAGCAAACTATGCTAGGCTCCACAGAGAATTGGTTCTGTTTGTCCTATCCTACTCTATGAAATATTGTTAATGTGCTGTTGATGTATACTTTTGGTCAAACATAATTTGCTTTCTGGGTTTTTGATGACCACTCTGTAAATCAACCATATATTTATGGTGTGGGGCTCTATAACCTCTGAAAATACTAAGATTAAAGATTTTTATAGTTCATTATTTAAAGACATTTTAGCCCTTAACTCTTTCTTGCTCTTTGTTGCCAAACAAGCTGATTGGTTAATTATGTCTTTGTTTATTTTTATTGTTGTTGCTGTACACATTACACATAAAACAGGAAAGAGGAAAGGCTGTTTGTAAGAGGTAATTATAATGGCAAAATTGTACTTTCTCTAACTGTTCTCATTTTCTAATGTTTGATTACATCAAGTCCTGCACTCTAAAAGTATGTTTTTGTTTTTCTAGAAAAATGATGGAGGAGAAAGATAAATGTGGTTCTATAAAGTGATGTCAAGCACAACCTGGCACAACTACAAATATCAATATTTCATTCAAACCCTATTCCTCCACTCCTGGAGGACTTTGATTTCTGGCCATCCTTTGATAATAAGGATCCAGAGCAAGGCAAAAAAAAAACCAAAAAAAAACACCCAGAGACTATTTTTGAGACCCTTGGAGGTCTAATCTTTTATGAGGACATGATGCGTTGAGTGGATTCTTAGAAGCCTGAGTTAATTCTGGAATGGCTTATATAGCCCTGGGTAGAATCAGAATTCACAGTTTTCTGCAGATCAAATAAAAAACCCAGAGGCTTAGTGAATCTTTAAGATTTCCTCCAGGTCATTCTTTCAACAAACTTTTGTCCATGCCTTCTATGTGACAAGTAAATGTAAACCCATTAATTTTACTTTCTAATTCATTTTACTTACTTATTTTTTAAAAGATAGGACAGATCTCTTTTTAGATTTCTAAGGGCCTATGCACATTTGCATGTAACCAAAGTTCCGTCCCTTCCAGGAATTCTGGTTGTCAACCAGTGATCTTGCCTTTGTCTTTTCTCAGAGTTCTGCCTGTGGCGCCTGTCACTAGCAGTCAAATAAGGACAATTTTGCCATTCTCTCCTGCTGCTCTAATTTCTTTTTTAGTGCCGGTACAAGAATTTGTTATTCTTTATAATTCCCTTTGAAGTTAGAAATCCAAGGGGAATCTAAAACCGACCAGATGTTTCTGCTGCTGGAACGGGAAAAGAGTAAGGATTAAGTTTAACAAAAACTTGGTCTCTAGGAAAGAAAAAAATTATTTCAGATGGAAATCATCTTTAAATCCACTCATTTTCTACATATCTATTAGTTAATTTACATTTATTAATTTGTTGTAGAAAATATCATCTAGTGATTTACTCTGGGTAAAATCTATAAATTTTGTGAACAAATAGACTCATGTTGTGGCTTGTTCAAGCCTATTACCCTTTTGGAGTTTTAGTTCTATTGCTCTACATATTTTCCTCTCATGCTTTACAGTGAAGGTTTCTTGTTGTCATTGCTGCTGTTGTTGAATGATCGCTATCATGTCACTTCAGGCTGAGAGGCCCATTCTGCCTACTATCCAAGAGAGGGATGTCAGTGCAGCCTGCAGTTAGGGAGAGAAGAAAAGGAGAATTGCCAAAAATGCTTAGCCTTGCCCTGGCCAATTTGGCTCAGTGGATGGAGCGTCGGCCTACGGACTGAAGGGTCCCGGGTTCAATTCTGGTCAAGGGCATGTACCTTGGTTGCGGCTTAATCCCCAATAGGGGGTGTGCAGAAGGCAGCCAATCAATGATTCTCTCTTATCATTGATGTTTCTATCTCTCTCTCCCTCTTCCTTCCTCTCTGAAATTAATAAAAATATGTTAAAAAAATGCTTAGCCTTTATGGAATAGTTGAACCTCTTTCAAAATATGTAAATCAAAACAACAATAAGAGTAATGAAGACCTTCAGGGTAAATAAAGAAAAGTTTGTAGTCTTTCAAGGAATCAGATTATGTCAGAGACAGCATGAATAAGTAGAGTGTGATATAGATAAATTTAAATATAGTGAAAGGCAAAAGAGAAAAAGGTATAAGTGAGGTGACATTTGTGGGGTTTCTCAGACTGTGTTTCCAAGGCTTCAGGCCCTTATACAAGAGGGAAGAATCCTATCTAATAAAAGAGTAATATGCAAATTAACCATCACTCCGCGACAAAGATGGTGGCGCCCATAGCAGCTGGGCAGGACTCTGGCAGCATCACCCCGGCAACGTGAGCCCAGCAGACAAGCAGGGCCACAGGAAGCACCCAGCAAGGCCTGCTGGGCGGTGGTGGCAGCAACCCGCAGGCAGGCAAGCGGGGCCCGCAGGCAGCACCCAGCAGGGCCTGATGGGCGGTCGCCATGGCGACCCACAAGCAGGCAAGTGGGCCCACAGACAGCACCCAGCAGGGCCTTCTGGGTGGTGGTGGCGGTGACCAGCAAGCAGGCAAGTGGGCCCCCAGGCAGCACCCAACAGGGTCTGCTGGGCAGTGGCAGCAGCGACCTGAAGACTGGCAAGCGGGGCCTGCAGGCAGCACCCAGCAGGGCCTGCTAGTCGGTCTTTGCAGTGACCGGCGAGCAGGCAAGAGGGCCCGCAGGCAGCACCCAGCAGGGCCTGCTCACCCGTCCCCATGGTGTGAAGCAGGCAGGCCATGCAGAGAACCACGGGGAGTGAGCCCAAGACATCAGTAGCACATCCCCTGAGGGCTCCCGAATTAGAGAGGGTGCAGGTCGGGCTGAGGGACCTCCCTAGCCACCCTCCCCCCAACCCCTGTGCATGAATTCCGTGCACCGGGCCTCTAGTTAAAAATAAAATTGGAAAGTAGTGGGTCTATGTTGGGGATGCAGGAAAACCCTAAACTCACCTCCTTCCACAGATACATCTTATATGGTATACACTGACATATAGAGAATTCCTCCGAAATTTCAATTGAGGGCTTATATAACAGCTTCTGAACAATAAATGAGAGAGGGACCACATGAAGGTAGGAGAGACCCAACAGGACAACCTTCACTCTAGAATGATATAACTGAAACTCCCCTGTACAAACCTGCCTACTCTGGGGCACAGTGATAAAACAGCAATTTAAAGGGCACCCAGCAGATGATGACTAGGCTTATCATGGTCAACACTTCATAAGGTATTTAGAGGTCTAATTACTATGTGTATACCTTAAACATAATATTGTATGCCAACTATAATTTAAAAGATAAATTAAAAATAAAGGATACTCAGACTATATGTGAAAAAGTTTCATTTATTAACTCCAAAGCATCTTCCAAATATGTGAGGAAATACAGCAATTCTCTGGAAACTATGGAAACTCTCTAGGATCAGAGGTGCCAGGGAGCAGCATTGTTTACATTCACTTTCCACCTATATAGTGCGGGGTGGGATCTTGGTCCAAGCAGTCTATCCAGTCTACAAAGCTACCACATTTTGTCCTGGGCCACCTTGGCCAGCATCCACCCCATCTCCAGCCAGCCTGCCAGGGTGTACTCAGAGCTATGTGCCCTGGGACACCTCAGCTTTTGCCTGCCCCAGATTTCCCCAGTTGGCCTGCCAAAATATCCTCAGAGACATGAACCCTAGGACACCACACCCAGCACTCACTTCTTAGCCAGTTGATCCACCATTGTACCCTTGTCAGTGCACATACAGTTTATATAGATGTTGCTCCTCCACAAAACTACTTTCAAGATCAGGAAGGATAGCTGTTTTATCTAATTTATAGAACAAACACAAAAAGGCAAACAAAATGAAGAGACAAAGAAATATGTTCCAAATGAAAGAACTCCCTACCTCCAAGAAAACTCTTCAATGAAATGGAGAAAAGTAAAAATAAAAAATTTAAAGTAATAGTCAAAAGGATGCTCATTGAACTTGGGAAAAGAATAGAATATCACAGTGATAATTGTAACAAAATGTTAGAAAATATAAAAATGAACCAATCAGAGCTGAAGAATAAATACAATAATTAATTGTATTAAAATATCCTCAGAGACATGAACCCTGTGAAAAAAAATACACTAGAGGGAATCACATTAGATCAGTTAATACAGAAGAATGGATTAGTTACCTGAAAAGCAGAACAGTTGAAATCTCCTAATCAGAACAGCAAAAAGGTAAAAAGAATTGAAAAAACAAGGATAGTTTAAGGGCCCTTTGGGATAACATCAAGAATACTAACATTTGAATTATAGGAGTCCCAGAAGAAGAAGAGAAAGGAAGGGACAGACAATATTTGAAAACTACTGAAAACTTTCCGAACTTGGGGAAGGAAACATACAATTAGGTTCAGAAAGCACAGACTCCCACACAAGGTGAACCCAAAGAGATCCAAACCAACCCCCAAAGTTAGTAGAAGGACATAATAAAGATCAGAGTGGAAATAAGTGAAATCAAAACTAAAAAAAAAAAATAGAAAAGATCAATGAAACTATGAGCTGCTTTAAAAACAAAAGAAAACACACGCAAGCAAACTTGATAACCCTTTGGCCAAACTCATTAGTAAAAAAGGAGAGAGACCCAAATAAATAAAATCAGAAATGAAAGAGGAGAAGTTACAACTGACACTACAGACATACAAAGGATATAGGTATGTAACATATTGGACAACCTAGAAGGAATGGATACATTTATAAAAACATATAACCTTTTAAGACTGAATCAGCAAAAAGCAGAATATTTGAACCAGCGGTTCTCAATCTGTGGGTCGCGACCATTGGAAAACACATATAGCATATCAGATATTTACATTACAGTTCATAACAGTAGCAAAATTACAGTTATGAAATAGCAACGAAAATAATTTTATGGTTGGCGGTCACCACAACATGAGGAACTGTATTAAAGAGACGCGGCATTAGGAAGGTTGAGAACCAATGGATAGACCAATTACTAGGAACAAAATTGAATCAGTAATAAAAAAGAAAACAACTCCCCCAAATATTAAAGAACAGGATCAGCCAGCTTCACAAATAACTTCTACCCAAAATTTAAAGAAGAATTGATACATATACTTATCAAACAATTTCAAAAAATGGGAGAGAAAAAAAGTGCTTCCAAACTTATTGCATGAGGCCAGCAATAGCCTGATACCAAAATCAGACAAAGACACTACTAAAAAGAAAATTACAGACCATTATTCCTGACAAATATAAATGCAGACAGTCTCAACAAAGTGTTACCAAACCAAATTTAACAATACATTGAAAGGATCATATACTATGATCAGTTGGGGTTTATTCCAGGGATGCAAGGATGGTTCAATATCCACAAATCAATCAATGTGATCTACCACGTTAACACAATCAAAGATATAAATCATATGATTACCACATTAGATGCAGAAAGAGCATTTGACAAAATGCAACATTCATTTATGATTTTTTAAAAACTCTCAACAAAGAGGGTAGAGAGGGAATGTACCTCAATATAATAAAGGCTGTGTATGACAAATCCAGTTAACATCTTACTCTATGGTGAAAGCTAAAAGCTTTTCCTCTGAGATCAGGAACAAGACAAGGATGCCCACTCTCACCACTTTTATTAGCATAGTTTTGAAAGTCTTAATCGCAGCAATCAAAATAGGAAAGAAACAAAAGGCATCCAAATTGGAAAGGATGAAGTAAAACTGTCACTATTTGCAGGTGACATCATACTATATGTAGAAAAATGTAAAGACTTCATACAAAAAACTATTAGAATTAATAAATTTAGTAAAGCTTCAGGATACAAATTTATTATGTGTTTTTATAAACTAATAAACAATTATCACAAAGATAAATTATTATCTTATGTTTTTATAGACTAACTAGAGGCCCGGTGCACAAAAATTTGTGCAATCCGGGGGGTCCCTCAGCCTGGCCTGTGCCCTCTCACAGTCTGGGACCTCTCAGGGGATGACCACCTGCTGGTTTAGGCCTGCTCCCTGGGGAATTGGGCCTAAACTGGCAGTCAGTCAGACATCCCTCTAGCAGCCCGGGAGCCCTCGGGGGATGTCCACTTGCCAGC
>NW_005367587.1:534370-541645 GCF_000412655.1 Myotis brandtii | reverse complement strand
TTCTGCTGTTAGGGTCAATTTGCATATTACCCTTTTATTATATAGGATAGAGGCCTGGTGCACAGGTGGGGGCCAGCTGGTTTGCCCTGAAGGGTGTCCTGGATCAGGGTGGGGGTCCTGCTGGGGTGCTTGGCCCGCCTGGGTGAGGGGCTGAGGGCTGTTTTCAGGCTGGCCACACCCCCTTCAGGGTGGAGGTTCCCGCTGGGGTGCCTGGCCAGCCTAGGTGAGAGGCTGATGGCTGTTTTCAGGCTGGCCACGGCCGCGGGCTCGAAGCAGGTATCTGGGATTTACTTATCTTCTATAATTGAAACTTTGTAGCCTTGAGCAGAGCTCAGGGCCGGCAGGGCAGTCAGGAAGCTTGGCTTCCTCCATTCCCGGGGGCATCCCAAGCCTCCTGCTTGCTCCAGCACCGTGGCCCCCGCCATCTTAGTTGGGTTAATTTGCATATTTGCTCCTGATTGGCTGGTGGGCGTGGATGGTGGGCATGGCTTGTGGGTGTAGCAGAGGTCTAGTCAATTTGCATGTTTCTCTTTTATTAGATTAGATAACCAGTTATCACAAAGAGAACTTAAGAAAACAATCCGATTTTCAAGTGCATCGAAAAGAATAAAATACCTAGGGATAAATTTAACCAAGGAGATGAAAGACCTGTACTCTGAAAACAGTAAAACATTGTTAAAAGAAACTGAAGATAACACAAATAAATGGAAGGTTATTCCATGATAGTGGGCTGAAAGGATTAATATTGTTCAAATATCCATAATACCAAAGCAATCTACAGATTCAATGCAATCTCTATGAAAATATCAAAGAACTAGAACAAATAATTTCTAAATTTATATAGAACTACAAATACCCTGAATAGCCAGAGTTATCTTGAGAAAGAACAGGGTTGAAGGTAATGCATTCCCTAATTTCAGACTGTATACAAAACTATACTAATCAAAACAGTATGGTATTAGCACAAAAACAGAGACATAAAGAAATGGAACAGAATAGATAGCATAGAAATAAACTAACATTTAGATGGTTTATAAATCTACTAGATGCCCAGTACACGAAATTTGTGCACGGGTAGGGTCCCTAGGCCTGGCCATGATCAGGGCCGATTAGGGCCTTCCTTTCCCTGGCTGCCGGCCAGGGCCTTCCTTCATTCTGCACCGCCCCCGGTAGTCAGCGCATGTCATAGCGAGTGGTCGAACTCCTCGTTGGTTGAACTCCCGAGGGGACAATTTGCATATTTGCCTTTTATTATATAGGATGACAAACAAGGTAAGAATATACCATGGGGAAAAGACAGTCCCTTCAGTAAATGGTGTTGGAAAAACTGGACACATACATCCAAAGAATAAAACTGGGCTACTTTGTTACACTATATACAAATATAAACTCAAAATAGATTAAAAACTTAATGTAAGCCTGAAACCACAGAACTCTTAGAAGAAGCATAGGCAGTAAACTCTTTGACATCTGTCTTAGCAATATATTTTTTTATATGTCTCCCTGAGCAAGGGCAACAAAACTAAAAATAAACAAATAGGACTAAATCAAATTAGAAAGGTTTTTCACAGTGAAGGAAACCATCAACAAACAAAAAGACAAGGTACTCAGAACAAATCTTGCAAAGGATACATCCAATAAGGGGTTAACATCCAAAATATATAAAGAACTGATACTTCTCAATATCACAGAAATCCAAACTTATGAAAAAATGGGCAGAGAACTTGAAGAGACATTTTTCCAAAGAAGACAGACATATGATGGACAATAGACATGAAAAAATGCTCACATCACTAAACATCAGGGAAATGCAATTCAAAACCATAATTAGTATCACCTGTCAAAATAGTTATTATCAAAAAGTCAACAAATAATAAGAGACAAGGATGTGGAGAAAAGTAAAACCTTGTCAACAGTTGGTAGGACTATAAATTGGTACAGCTGCTATGGAAAACAGTATGGAGGTTCCTCAAAAACTTTAAAAAAGAACTACCATACCACCCAGCAATTCTACTTCTGGATATTTATCCCAAGAACATGAAAACAATAATTCAAAAAGATATGTGCACCCATATGTTCATTGCATCATTATTACAATAGCCAAGATATGGAAGCAACTTAGTGTCAATTGACAGATGAATGGATAAAGATTATAGTAATAATAGTCATAAAAAGAAATAAATATTGTGATTTGCAACAACATGAATTGACCTACAGGATATTATGCTAAATGAAATGAGTCAGAGAAAGACAAATATCATATGATTTCCCTTATATGTGGAATCTAAACAAACAAAAAAAAAAACAAAAACAGATGCATACATACAGAAAACAAATTGACATAAAAGAGGTGGGTGAGGGGAAGGGTGAAAAAGGTGATGTGGAATAAGAAATACAAATTTCCAGTTATAAAATAAGTTATGGGGATGTAATGTATAGTACAGGGAATATAGTCAATAATGTCATAATAACTTTGGTTACTAGACTTATTGTGGTGATCACATAATAAGGTATATAAATGTTGAATATGTTGTGCACTTGAAGCTACATACTAGTGTATGTCAATCCTATTAAATTTTTTAAAAAATTTTAATTGGAGAAGAGTCTTAGAAACCAATCAGAGTGTTTTGGTGCTTAGTACTTTACAAAAGTGTTGGATTGCAGAGATGGATTTTTATATTTGCTCACATTCTGCCCAGGGTCTGGATGTCAGAGTCATCCCGAGCATGCTCTCTGGATTTCCCATGTTTCACTAGGCTTCCAGGAGCACAGAAAAATCCATGAATAATTGCTTTGCACCCCTAACTTGCTCTGTCGATTAAAAGTTTGGAAATATTTCCCACACATCACAAGGAATGAATACTCACAATTCATAGTTTCTATTGCCCCAGCTATCTTATTTTTAAATATAAACTATGAGACCTTTGGAATCAGATTAAGCTTCTTAAGTGGTACATACCAATTGCATATACCATTTTAAACATTTTTTTCAGCCTTTCGAAAAAGAGTAGGGGAAGAGACAGAGAGAAATCACTTAGCAGCTGATTCACTTATTTTAAGCAGTTTTCCCCATCTTAAAATATAAAAAATTCAGGTCCTGGAACATTGGGTGATTTGAATGTTCTGTAAGAATTTGGAAAAAAAAGATTTTTTTAAAAATCATATGTTCTACATTTAGGGACCCAGATTTTTAATTATGTCTTTGTAATAGGTTGAAATAAGAGAGTTTCAACCTAAACAGTTTCTCTTCTTCTTCTCTACTTATTTAACATTATTTTGTTGTAGTTGCTGTTATTATTATTGTTGTCAAAGCAGATGGTATGAAAAGTGTTTTTGTCCATCTCACTGCTGACGACGGAGCTCACCCTGATAATCCAAGACTTGGAACTGGGTGTTTCAATAAAGGGAACACAGTTTGAGGTATTTTCCATTCAAACCAGAATCAAAAGTTTTTAATTAACACCATCAGAAATTAATGGGCTAAATTCAGGACATGGTTCCTACATATCCCACTACTGGGAACAAGACATGAAGAGGGCCCCATTGTGCATGTTTGTTTTGTAATGTATTTTTATTTACTCCCTGAAGCCGAGGCCCAGCTGCACATTGCATGCAGAGCCACAGGAGTGAAACCTGCCCAGGGCTGCTTCACTCCAGCAGTTTCATTTTGCTCACTGATTATTGTCCTGAGTCCTTTGTGATTGTAATTGGTTAGAAAGTTTGAAATTAGCAAGTCCTTGTCAGCCCTTGGAAGCTTTGAAATTTGGAGGCTTGATACAGCTATCAAGTCCACTGAAGCCTAATGGCTTGTTGGGCTAAGAGCCTCAGAGCCCAGAGCACTCTCCTTCTTCAGGC
Source organism: Myotis brandtii (assembly GCF_000412655.1). Classification (NCBI taxonomy): domain Eukaryota; kingdom Metazoa; phylum Chordata; class Mammalia; order Chiroptera; family Vespertilionidae; genus Myotis; species Myotis brandtii. The sequence goes on along the minus strand of NW_005367587.1, from coordinate 537,790 downwards.
TTTGCCCCAATCAGCACCCACCACCTCTGCAGTTCCAGGCTTTGCAAGAGGGCTTTGTGTGAGGCCCTTTCTTTTCCATCACTGAAGCCTATTTGGGGATGAACAGATTGTGGACTGACTAATGGGGGTGGGGGTAATGAGAGCAAATGGGGTAAAGAGTGAAGTAGAGGCTCAAGGGCATAGGAAGGAAGGAAAGGGAAGAGACAGCATAAAAGAAAAAGGAAGCAGGATATAAGATGGAAAGAGCTTTGTGATGTTGGTGTCTGTGTAACTGCACGTGATGTCTCAGGATGGGACTCACTGACAGTTTAAGTGGTCCCTGGGTCTTGTTTTTTTCTTTTTCAGAATTTTTGATACTTACCCACTTACTGTCAAAGGGAACCCATATATATTTATAAAAGGTACCATAATCTACCTAACACCACTACCACGGCATTTTCTAGCAATTAGGGATACAGTTACTTCCTTTATACATTAAAATAGAAGAATGAAGAGTTTATCAATTCTTCTGCTGTAACCGTAAAAATAGCTATTGTTTAATCTTATGCTCTGGCCCCAAACCAGAAGTCTCCAGAAACTCCTGCACTGTGTGGTGAATTTCAATATAAATTCACCTTCAGCCATTGAACCCACAAGAACTTTCTGGGCAGGGTTAGGTAAAGTAGATATTGATGAAATGTTTATAGTCTGAATAACTTCCTATAAGTCTTCTCATTTATATTGAAAGCCTTCAAGCTTAATACAGTTAGGTGCAATCCTTAATACCACCCCCCCCATTCCTCCTCTTCTGTAATACAAAACAAACAAACAAAATACAAACAAATTACAACAAAACAGGTATTATTGACATGAATTCAGAATGTGAGAAAATTTTTTAGTAGGCCCAGTCGTGACAAAACAATGCAAAAATGTATCACTGTTTTTAGAAAAGCTCCCTAAAGCAGTTGAATATTTCTTCCCTGAAACAGAAAGATCAATACATATCAACTTCTAGAGGATAATTGATGATTAAGTATCAGGGTTTTCATGAGAATTGCTAAGTGTTCTATCTTGACATCATAGCCAGAGAATCAGGTGAGCATATTAGCAAATCATCATTTTTCTGTTTCTTAGATGGACAGTGTCAGGATTTGCTGGTACAAAGTTTGACCTCTTGCAGGAATCAGAGACCACCTTTTAGGGTCTGTGAGATTCTGTTGCACAGTATATTATGTCCAAGCCCCCAAAAGTCTTTATAGATTATTATAGAAAATATGTCTGGCACTTTGCCATAGTCCCTAAGCTCGCCTCTGATTTCACACCTAAAGCAGTTCTGTGTTAGCCCAGACACCTACCTCAAGAGTGTTTTTCTGCATTCTGCCCCAGGACCTTTTTCAGTGCTGTGAGAGCTCGATAAATCTACATAGGCTTAAGAAACGGGGATTGGCAGCTTAATGTCCTGCAAGTAACTCAACCAAAGGGGGAATAGAGCTGGAGAAAACAATGTTCCAGCCTCTATTTATTTCAAGTGGATACCTTGGGAGGCATTATGCACAAATCTCAGAGATCCTAGTACATTTGTGTTTCAGTTGCCTAACTGGTAGCCTCTTTGACACATACTTATTGCCTTGTCATCTTCTCTGACTCACTTGCACCTCTCTGTCACTCCTGCCTCTGAGGTCACCTTCCAAATTGCTACCTGTACCCAAGTTCTTGTCTCAGAGTCTTTTCTTTGAAGCAAACCCAAAATTAGACAAGTACTCAGATTTGTTATTGTTGTTTTAAACAGTCAGTTTAAAGCATCTTCTTCTCTACCAGACACAATGAATCGTTACTTATGCTGCATAGGTTGGTCCAAAAGCTGGACAGAAGCCCAATTGCTTACATCAATAGATTGTAACATTTGGATGGAGAGACATTGTTTTGTTTATCTGTGGGCTTCTGTATCTACCACTTCCCCAGCACATAGTGGGTGCTCAATTAATGTTTCTTAGTATACTTAACTTATACCAATGACTTTTAATGGCAGAAATAAGATATACTGTTGTGCTTCAATTATGAGATGTGTTATAACAAATTTGTTACAAATAATAAATTAATGATATATATGTATGTATGATTAACATTTTAAAAAATTAAATTAAAACAAACGCAAGATTGTTTCTATAATGAAGTTATACACTTATTTTTTCTAATATGCTTTATTAAGTTGGAGAAAATGGGGACTGGACTGCCATCATTTGAAGTATTTGGTCAAATTCAACAGGTTTTTTTGTGTGTTTTTAAAAAACATATGTTTATAAATTTCAGAGAGGGGAGAGAGAGGGAGAGAGAGATAGAAACATCAATGATGAGAAAGAATTATTGATTGGCTTACCTTCTGCACGCACCCTACTGAGGATCAAGCTCTCAATCTGGGCTTGTACTCTGACCTGGAATTGAACTGTGACCTCCTAGTTCCTAGGTCGATGCAGAAAATAAACTTATATGAAAGATATTTTGATTTGACAGTACTGCAAGGTCACAAGTTTATCAGCATGTATGTTCATATAGAATGCACTGGGGTGCTAATTAGGGGGCTCTAGTCCTAGTCATTAACAGGCATGTGCATATATGTGATTGGGAACATTTGTTCACCGTTAGCATTAGGGCTGACATTTTATTTGTTTTTAGGGCCTATTTCCTTTGTCTTTCTGTCTCTTACCTGAATTGTTAAATTATCAGATAAATTTAATAAAACTTTTCATCAAAAGTGTCTGCATTTTTATTTGCTTTGTTCCAGACTGTCTTTCTTGCTTGTGTTGGTTTCTTGCAACAACCAGCTAGTTACATCACTGGAGGCTCTGGTTCCCTTCACTTTTCCTTTTGAGATTGCCTCGGTTCAGCTCACTTGTATCTGTATGGCTACCACTATCTGTCCTCCATGCCTTAGCCTCTCAGAGTGTTGTAGTATTAGTACTACTAGTACCATCTGGGAACTTGTTGGAATTACAGAATCTGAGGCCCCTCCTCTGACATACTGAAAGAGAATATGCATTTTAATAAGATCTCAGATTATTTGTCCAGTCAGGAAAATGTCAGAAGCATGTACCTATCTGAATAAAAAGCATCATAGCAGCTTCTCCATTTATGAACTTCCAACTGACAACCTTTTAAAAATATATATGTAAAGTATTTATATATCTACTAGGGGCCCGGTGCACGAATTCATCCATGGGAGGGGTCTGGCTGGCCCACTCTGATCAGGCAATCAAGCCAGGCAGGCGGGGGAAGGGGACACGGGAGGATAGCTGGCCAGCCTGCCACCCAATTGAGGGCAGGTTTGGTGGGGGGGAGGGCCGCGAGTAGTTGGGCCGGCCAGCCCCGCCCCCTGGTTGAACTCCTGGTGGAACTCCCCGTTGAGGGGACAATTTGCATATTAGCCTTTTATTATATAGGATA
>NW_005367587.1:502575-534325 GCF_000412655.1 Myotis brandtii | reverse complement strand
AAAGTGTAGACAATGTGCCCTACAGAAAGCATTAATAGCTAGACAATGTGCCCTACAGAAAGCATTAATAGCTGTTGGAACATTAGTTATTGCTGTGATAATGCTGCATAACAAGCAACCCCAAATTTAAGTGGCTTATAACTATATTTCTTACTTATGGATCTGTGTAGCAACTAGGTACCCCTGTTTCAGAATGTGTTTGGGTTCATATCTTCTCTATATGCTTCTCATTCTGAGACTCAGGATGAAGGAATGAGAAGCCTGGGACAAAGTTTTCTTATTGCAAATTCTGTGGGCAGAAGAGGCCATGCCAGATCACACAATCAAAATTAAATCTGCTCATGGCATGTCTGCTAACATTCTAATTGGTCAAAGCATGTTGCTTACCAAACACAAAACCAAGGGACAGAGATACATATCCCAACCCCACATTAATACACACTGTATGAGAGTTATAATAAAGGCAGATGGTAAAGTGTATGGATACACAGCTATGTTATAGAGACAGTGTGAAGAATTAGTGAAAATCAATCCACCACATATAGCTTTAGTTTGAACTCAGAAACAAAATGACTTATGCAGTTGCATAAGCAATTTAAGAAGCCTGATATGGTGTAAGGGACTTTCTCTGTGTGTGTGCTAATAGCACATTTGCAATCACAGTATCTCTAACCACCCTCCAGAGGTCTTCTTTATAGATTACTTTTGAATTCCTCAATAATGATAACCACTGAATAGAGACTAGGATGTCAGAGAAAACACACTCGGTTAGAAATGAGGAGCCTTGGGTTCTATTCAAGCTCTATCTCTAAATAAGTGTGGCATCTCACACAGTTCTAATGCTGCTGCTTAGTATTATCTCCAAAATAGGAATGTTCCTGTCCCAGCTATTTTATTTTATTTTTTATTATGAAAGCATACATGGGCACTGCAGTATATGTAGAATAAACTATAAGAGGACAATTAAAATCACTCACAATCATCCAGATGTAATCTCCTTTCAGACTTTGAGGATATACATTTCTAGTCATTTTTTTCTCTGTCTTTTTTTTGTTGTTAAAATACTGTGCACAGCCGTAACCGGTTTGGCTCAGTGGATAGAGCGTCGGCCTTTGGACTGAAAGGTCCCAGGTTCGATTCCAATCAAGGGCATGCACCTTGGTTGCAGGCACAACCCCAGTGGGAGGTGTGCAGGAGGCGGCTGATCGATGTTTCTCTCTCATCGATGTTTCTAACTCTCTATCTCTCTCCCTTCCTCTCTGTAATAAATCAATAAAATATATATTTAAAAAAAACTGTGCACACTATTTTGTATCATACTTTATCTCTTCAATTTATGTTATGAATAATATTATATACTGTTAAATACTCTTTAACACTATTTTACTATTAGCTTCCTATGGTCTACATTCACTATCCTATTTTGTGAAGTTAAATGTTATGAAGTTTTAAAAAGCAGAATATACTTTAAAAATAAAGATAGTATTATTGTTATAATTATAGAATTTTAGAGATTGAATAAAAAAAGAGAAAATAACTAAAATTTCATAAAGGCCTGCTCTGTGCCTGGAACTTTATTTAAGCCATTTCATTTAATAATCTTTCAGCCCATTAAGCTGTATAGCATGATAGTTCAATTCTGTGGGCTGTAGGCAGTGAAGTCTGACTACATAGCCACTTTATGACTTTCTGAAAGTTTATTATCTTCTCTTTGGTTCAGTTTCCATAATTTAAAACGGTAACAATAAGTTCTGGCTGGTGTGTCTTGGTTGGTTGGAATGTTGTCCTATGTACATGCCCAGGTGGTGAGTTTGATTCCAAATTGGGGTACATACATAAGGTAGGCGATTGATATCTCTATCTCTCTCCCTCCCTCCTTTCATCTCTCTCTTAAAAAGCAATCCATGTTTCTCTCTCACATTTCCCTCTTTCTCTCCCTCTCTCCCTCTCCCTTCTTTTCTTTCTAAAAGTCAATAAACACATTTCCTTGGGTGAGGATTAAAAAATCATGATATATGGCAACAATAAAAATAAATTGTAGTAAGGATTAAATGAGTGAATACATCCAACATTTTTAGAACAGTAGTAAGTACTCAATAAATATTGGCTATTATTTTCTGCCATTCAATAACTCTACTAAAGTTCCACTCTGCCATGAATCCTTTCATTAAAATATATATTCATTTTTATTTCAACTTATTTGGTTTGAAAGTGGGTTCTAAGAAGAAGTAACATAATATAAGTGGGAAAGTTCTCTAAGCTTTTTAATTCCAGCTCCCCAAGCCTCCATTTAGTAATGTGGCCTCTGGGAATTTAGTTAAGATTCTCACAGTCAGTTATGTTTTTATTTAAAATGGATAAATACTAGCCATCTTAGTGTTTTTATGAGAATGCAAATGAGATAATATATCTTTAGAGTCTGCTACCTTGCCTAGTCAATAAATGGCTTTTTAAATTTTAGACTTTTCTCCCTTGTATTGCTATGTCATTTATTTGTTTTAACAGCTAGTATCCCTGAGAAGAAAATCCACATACTTTTTCTGGTAGCACGGGCACTCACACATCAGTCCAAGACAATCAGTAAATATCTATAGGCTGTGCGGAGGCAGTGGTGCTACATGGTGAGCTGGTGATACAGTTTATCACCACTTTTCCTGACTCTGTCATGGCATACATTCTTTAGATATACCCATTATTTGTTTGATTTAATAACCATCTTGTTCACCTAACAGTTATTGAGCACTGGCTATAGCCCTTGGACATCTATACTTGACCAAGTATATCAGTACAGTTTTTCTTATCTTTTTTTGTTTGTAAAACTTCTGTGAAAGACTTAAGGTCAATACTAGCTAGATTCTAGAAGGAGTGAGACATAGAACAAAGATTTTTAATGTAAAGTAGAATGAAAAAGTAGCTGTTAGAGAAGGATAAGCAAGGTGCTGTAGGAAACCAAAGAAGCAGGTTGATTCTAAGGTGAATGAGAAGAAAATCTTTGGAAAGGAAGTCATCTTTCAAGTAGATGTTGGAGAATGGATGAAAATTTCACCTGCTAGAAGAAAGGAATAAGGCAGTCTGGGCTGATGAAACATCAGGAGAACTAAGGCAGGAAGCCATGATAGAATCTGGTGTGTTTCAGAAATGGCGAGGAGACTAGTATGGCAAGGCATTATGACATTGTGGAATTTAGTGGTGATCAGGTTGTACACTTTTCGAGAGCAGATGTCTCAGAATGAAGTTCTACTGGTTAGTTAATAGGAATCATTAACGGTAACTTTTTTAGAAATAATGAATAGTGACATGCAATCTATGTTTTTCAGAAGGCAGATATTACACTACTTAACTCTTAGTGGACTCCATTGGTAATGAACTTTGGGTCAGTTAGAGAATCATGTGGTTCCAGCAAAAATAAAAATCATATCTTTGTAGGATAGACATTTTAGTCAGTGAAAATGGTACTAAATCAAAAATGGATGCAACACCAAAGTTTCCTTTTTAAAACAAAATTTGGTCATATTATTGCTCAACTTGAAGATGTTTCCTCATTACTTATAAAATCTTCCACATAGAATAAATAATTACAGTAATTCAAAATAAAATAAAATCTAAACTTTTTTGTAGGGCATTACAAAATCATTTATAATCAATCAACCTTTTGGTTTTCTCATCTTTGAGATTATGATCCCTGTACTGCAGGTTTGGTGTAAGTGGTTCATATGAAGCACCTATACATGATAGGCCCTCAGCTCATGGCAACTCTGATTATAATCATTGCATTCACTCATCTCTGTTTGTTTTTACCATCCCCCTCTATACTCCTATTACTGTTTTTCAGATAAAGTTGATTGCTTTTTGTATTTTTATTGTGGATTATAATGATTAGGAGATAGTAGGTATACACCAAATGTATCTTTAATGAATTAATAAATTATGTTAACTTCCTAAGGTCACTCTTATGCTTATGTAATCTAGATAAATATAAAACTTTCTTCTTTGGCATTATATTTTAAATAATTCTCCATAATTGAGCAATTTAATGACAGAATTTCAGGAGGGTCTTCTGTTATTAAAAATCCCTCCTATTGAAATTATGAACTCCATATAACTTAAAGTCATATATGAGAAATAATGATGCTGTAAAGTATACCTCAAGACTACTGACTTTAGAATTATTCAATTCAAAACCTTAAATAGATATTGTCTAAAATAATAGACAAGATGCCACCCATGCCTTCAGTGTGGAGGTGAAGGAAATAATGACAAGACCTGCTCCCTGATCAGAGAGTTGGTTACAGCAATCATTATGGTCTCCCATTGCCCTTAAATTTATTCTCTCCTTAAGATAGCAGGCTTGTTTTGAGTGAGTTTTTTTGTGTGCATTATCCAACTCTTATTTTAAAAAAAGAATAAGAACACAGTTTTCAGAGTGATGCTGATAATAGTTAATGATGCCAAGGCACCAATGAAGAGTATATTTTTTAAGTTGAATATGTACTTATTTTTTTGGTTTGTTGATTTTAAAGCCAATCTAAACATGTGAAGGGAAAAAATCAAATTTTGCCAATTTGAAAAGAACAAAAACAGCTAAAACCTCCTTTCAAAATTTCTAAGCCATTATGAGACTATTAGACAAAAGATTGTACATGAAAGAATTTTTTTTTTAAATCAGGTTGCTTTGCCTTTCTTTAGTCACTTCAAAAGTCTTTGTCAGATATGAAAAAGAAATGTAATCAAAATGAAGAGTAAATATAATTAAAATGGTTCTTTGCCTTGACATATAAGCTTCTTATGGGCAAAAATCTGTATAAATTTAATACTATGAAACTTAGGTTTAAAAGAAGGAATAAGAGGAGTGGGCAGGGAGAGAAAAGGAGAGAGAAGAGAGGAAGAAGTTTGATTTTTTTACAAGTAGACATAGAAATGATTGTAAGTGAAATGACATTAAATCTTTAATTGCTTTTGACAAGAATATTTTATATCCATAATATTGTCTTGCCAGTAACTGGCGTACACCTAACACACAATATCCTTTTTACAAGTTAATGGGATAGGCCACATTAGTTTGCTATAAGCGCAAGATTTCTGATAACGGAAATAATTAAGAATTTAATTGATTCATCATCAAGACCTAATCCTTACTGCACACCTACCTCAAATTCATTCTTTCACAGGTAGGATAGAGTTGTGGTTGGAGGTTCACATTCTTGAACACTTAGTTGTGTGACTTTCATGAGCCTCTCTTTTCTCCTGTGTAACGTGAAGACTTTGAAAGTCCTTAATTCAGAGGCTTGTGAGGAGTAATATACTTGACAGAGTTCCTGGCACATAGGAAGTGCTCACTGAATTTTAGATGTTGGTATAAATGTTATGTTACTTAGATATTATAAATAAATATATTACCTGATAGAATTGTTATGGAGATGTAATAAGTTAATATATGTTATTATAGGGAGGGACATCTAGAACTTCTAAAAGTTCAGCAGCATATATTAAATATCCTGAAAGCCCTGCCAAAAACCATGAGGATTCATGTTGTTCATTTCCCTGAAAAGAAATACAGTCTAAAGGGGGGAGGGATGATGTGTATTAAGAGATAAAAATCAGTAGAAATGAAGCTAACATTTATTAAGCATTGACCCTCCACTGAGCTCTGATGTGGATTATCCCATTTAACCCTCACAACAACTACGTGAAATTGGTGTTATTGTTTCTGTTTTACACAGGAGGAAACTGAGGCATAGATATCAGTAAGTGAAGCACTACTGATTTCCAGGGTTAAACCCTTTTATCTGACTTCAAATATGGAGCTTCTATCTACCATGTTATTCAAAACAGGCTCTGTGCAAACAAGTGTGTAACTGTTCAGAAGGGGATTGAGCACTGAGAGTGAGTGGGTCCGTTGGGGAAGAGCTTCAGGGGAGGTAAGAAGGATTCAGTCTTATGGGACCTAATTTCATCAGGTGGTAGAGTCTGGCTCCCTCTGTTTGAATCCTGACTCCTCTACTTACTCACTATGTGATCTTGGGCAAATTCTTCAACTCTCTGTCCCAATGTTTTCTTATCTATAAAATGGGAGTAATCCTAGGATTACCTGGTAGGGTTGTTGTGAAGACTTAATAAGTCAATATGTGTGATTCCAGTGGTGCTAGGACATCTATGACCTCAGTAAATGTTACCTGATGTTAATATTGTTGTTGCTGCTGGTGTTGTATTTAGTGATGCCAATACTTTGAAATTTTTCTTTCCTCATGCGTTAGCATTTGAAATGCCAGGAGAAGCTAGTATTTCAAAGGAGTACGTATTAGAAGACTTAAAGTATGCTTCTTTATGTTCAGCCCAAGACTATGCTTCAGCCTAACAGGATAGGAGGGGAAAGCACACGATGTCAGAGGATTCCTTTGTATATTTAGGTGAAAGAAACTCAGTAAGATAGTATGTTTGCTACCTTCACGTGTTTTTCTTTGTTCTGTGGCTGATGTTCTCAACCTTCTTATGAAAATAATATCAAGTAAGAAATTAGTGTCATTTTTACTTTTTGTGGACATAAGCAGGTTGTTTTTTAAATATTCACAGAGAGCCTTTAAAACAGAATCTTGGGAATGCCAAGCCACAGCTCACCCTGTCATGTACAGTCCATTTCATTAAAGAAACAGTAATGTGCTTAGCGGCTAATGTTTAGAAATGCAAAAAAAAAAAAGTACAGTAACCTTATTCGTGAGATGAATACGATAATGTTCATTGACAGGGGAACTACAAGGAGCAGTTATCCTGAGCTGTGTCTTTCAGACAATACTGTCAGTTTTTCCACTTTGATGAGTACAGCTGGGCTTGCAATGCAAGGGCAAGAAATGCCACTGTGACTGGAAGACCAGGCCCTTGGCTGCCATCTTTGCTGTACCAAAGGAACAGTGTCTGTCATGGAAAGATGGGTTTCAAAAACATTTGTAATAAATGATTACTGGCAGCACTTGACTGGTCTTGCTCTCTGCTGGCAACCCCAGCAGAGGCACTTTATCAGACATTCTTTTTCTCCTGCCCTTTTCAGAGGCCCTTTGAAGCCAGAAAGCTATACCAGAACACCCATATTTTTGACCTGTGTGTGTTTATGCATGTATGTGTTTAAACATACATCACACTTGGAATATTTCAAAATGTTGGTTATTATGCCTCAAATGACATTTTATAAATCAAATGGCATTTCTAATATTTACTACTTCATGGAAAGAAAATCAGTTATAACTCTGGCTTTCTTATTTTTGCCTACCTGTTTCCTTTCCTTCCTCCTTCTTTTTCTCTTTCTTTCGCTTCCTACCTTATACACAGAGTAAAGCTTAATTTCAGCATTTACAAGATAATTAGAGTTATAGATATTAACTTTATTTTGTGGTACTCATTCACCTTAGTCTACACCTGTTTTTACTCACTTAGTATTGGATTTTTTTTAAAGATGTAAATCTTTGAGCTAGAAGTTAATAATTAAAAATAGAACAAGGTACCACATGTTCATTCCTCTCCTTGCTTGCTTTCTTTCCCTTTCCAAAATGCTCAACTACAAACTTTATTGCATGGAAGTACAGTACCTCTTTACATACACATCGAAACTACTTTGTGTGTGAGCTATAAAACAAGTAGAATTAAAATGTGTCTAAGGCCCCAAAGCTGTTCTTCACAAAAGAACCTTTCTTGCCTGACTTAGTGTTTTGAACGGTGCATAACTAAGTAGAATAACTAAACAGTTGCTTTTGAGCATCTGAAGCTTGCCCATTAAGATTTCTATAGCCTTTTCTTTTGCTTTTTGTCGTTTAAGAAGTGATTCATGTTCAGTATATGAAAGTTCAGGGCTCAGGCCCTTGAGCTTTTAGTGGAAGGGTCTCCATGAATCTAATAAATAAAACAAATAAATGTAAGAACTGGGGGTGGTTGAACTCGTGTGAGTTTATGCACCAAAATATTTCCTTTCTGGAGAAAAATAAAGGTATCTCTTGTATGCTTTTGTTTCCTAAATTCATACAGAAATGCACCCTAGTTTTCTTTGAAAGATACACAAAAGTCAAATTAATTGCAAACAACTGATTCAAATTTCAGAGAATAACCTCAATACTTTTCAGACAGAAAAATCATTACATACTAATAAGAATGAATTATGAATATATATCACCTAAGCAAAAGCATAGACAAGTGCCTTAATAATGCTTAATTTTAGATGTTGCACTGGTGAGATATTTTCTATACAAAAAAAAAAAAGGAACAAAGTATATGAAACCTCAGGATGTTTGCCTGAGTTAGAATTATAATGTCCCTGTCATTTTTGCATTTCGTGGCTTTTATGAAACTTTACTACTGATCCTCTGTCCTTTAAAATCAGTGGAGAACATGGATTTATCTCCACTTCACCCTTTGTTTCCCCTTTTTGTGATAACATTTATGAGATATGATGATGTAAAGTGTTTCTACTTATAATGGTCTCAGCCTGTCCCTTGGCAGCCTAAATCTTCTGCCTAATTCACTGATCAGTTAAATAGTCAAGATTATTACTATTATAATTATTATTTTATATTTAGAGAGCACTTTTCTCCAAGGGGCTCAAGGCATTTTACACAGTAAATTACCAAATAGGAATTAATCCTTATATCGCCCTGTGGGTTAGGTACAGTCCCGTAAATGAAATTCCACAGAAGTCCCGCCTGTGTCACAGCTCTGAGCTGTACTTTCCCAACCCACAGCGAACTTGCCTAACTGGAGATAAAGCGGAATGCTGTTGTCATGGCAAGGAATGGCTTGAAGCAAGATCTTTGGGAAAATGGTCGTGTGCTTTTTCTTTGGTGCTCTGAGCTATCCTGGAAAAGATCACTAATCAGAGCGGCTAAGAATCTATGTCTTGATTTGCAGTTTACAGATAAGTTTCACCTACACAGTGTAATTTAATTCTGACTCAAGACAAGTTAGAATGTTATCCTACAGAAATTATTTGGGAAGTGGGTTTCAAAGGGAGATTCTAAGGCTTTCTTGCTCAGAGAGTCTAACTTAATGGGTCAGAAAAGGGCCCTGGAATTTGTATTTTCACCCCTGGCAACTGTGAGGCAGGTGATGCTGACCATCCTTTGAGAAACTTGAGCTTGAAGAAGAATTCTTGGTCTCTATCGTGCCTATCAGAAAATAATGGCGCAGGAAAAGAATATGTCGCAGGATTTGGTAGAGCTGGTGCTAAAACCCAAATTTTCAAATTCCAAAACCTGTATTCTTTTTATCATGCAATAGTGCTTCCCAGAAAGGGGAAGCAGAGATACACATTAAACAGGATTAGAATGTAAAGGATAGGAGAGAAGAGTTCCATGGACATGAGAAACACTTTGCTCTATCATGGACTGGCATCTCCCTCTCCTTTGATTTGTGATGCCTGGGCAGAGAAGACCATCTATATCTATAGGGCAGGGCTAGACTTAATGAAGCCAGTTTCTTAATCTTAGAGTGACCTTGCTCTCCCAAGCCTATAAGTCAGTCAGCTAGCTGTAATGCACAGGGTGCCTCATAGATTTGCAGTGTTTAATTTTTCACTCTGCCCACAAAAAGTGTCCTCTCCTTAATCGGTGCTACACCAAAATAAAAAGTGGGTTTTGCCGGGAAACCTAGAAAAGCTCTTTTAATGAGCTTCCTGTTTACATGAGTGGGCCCTTTATGGAATGGGATGGGTTTTACATTTTTTATTTGCAGCTTCTTACTCCATTTCTAAGAGAGAGAGAGAGAGGAAAAAAATATAACAGGAAATGGTTATGAACAATTTAACTATTATTTTTCAATTTAGTATTCCATTTGGGGTAATTTTATTCATTTTTTCTTGAATTAATTTTTATTCAGTTTTCTTAAAAAAAAAAAAAACTAGGACATGGCATTATAGGAAAAACTGCAGACAGATACAGTGCATCCAAAGCTTTTATTTCGTTCTGAAGTTCTTACTCTAAAGGTCAAAATTCCACACTGGGGTTTAGAGGTGCTTGTAGGATTTATTTGGGGTTTTCAGAAACCAGAAAAACAGGCCCGTGATGTTACGCATGGCTAAAATTCCCACACTCTGCAAAAACTCACCATACTTTCAGCAGGTACTACTGTAAGTTGTATTAAAAGAATTTCCATGTTCTTCTACTTCTCAAATGCATGTATCCCTTAGCTATGAATAAAAATTATGTTAGTGAAAAATTTTGTGAGTCTCTCTCATGTACCTTTTTATTTTTTAGAAATTACCTTCTATCTCTGAATTTTTTGTCTTAAAAAAACCCACAACACAACACAGTGATGACTCTCCCAGTAATTGAAGAGACAGATTTTATTTCAGAGGATCCAGTAACCCTGCTGCTGTGGGACAGGATAGCATTTGTCTTTGGAAGGGTGAAGGGCAGCAGCAACAGGAAGAATAGATCTGGTGTCAGGTATAGGACATCCTCCTAGAAATGCCTTTTGTATCCTTCTCAGCATTGGCCTCACAGGACTGTCAGGTTTGATCCCTTAAAGATTACTTTATACCTAGGGTGGATCAAGATTTTGCCAGAAGCTTAAACTATTTGGGAGATCCTCCTTAAGAAAAGGAATACAAAATTATGATTGCAAATTAACTACAGGACCTTGGAAGGAGCCATACAAGTGAGGGGCTCAAATTCACAGTAAATCCACTAATGCATGTCCCCATTTAGGGCTTTACAGAGGCACCCTTAATAAATTTTATTGTTTCATATAAGAACAAGATTATCTAATCTAATAAAAGAGAAACATGCAAATTGACTGTAACTTTGCTATGCCCCAAGCCACGCCCACTAGCCAATCAGAGCGACTATATGCAAATTAACCCAACCAAGATGGCGACCGGCAGCCACAGAGCTGGAGCAAGCAGGAGGCTTGGTTGCCCTGGCGATGGAGGAAGCCAAGCTTCCCGCCTGCCCTGGCCTGCTGTGGCCTCCACTAAAGGCAACAAAGTTTTAATTATAGAAGATAAATAAATCCCAGATACCTGCTTCCAGCCAGCCTCCACTGGGAGCTTGGGTGGCTGGGGGACGTGGCCAGCCTGCAAACAGCAACCCCTCACCCAGGCTTGCCAGGCACCCCAGCGGGGACCCCCACCCTGAAGGGGCTGTGGCCAGCCTGCAAACAGCCATCAGCCCTTCACCCAGTCTGGCCAGGCACTCCAGCAGGGACCTCCACCCTGATCTGGGACACCCTTCGGGCAAACCACCCAGCCCCCACCCATACACCAGGCATATAATAAAAGGGTAATATGCAAATTGACCCTAACAGCAGAACGACTGGGAATGACTGGTCACTACGATACACACTAACCACCAGGGGGCAGACGCTCAATGCAGGAGCTGCCCCCTGGTGGTCAGTGCACTCCCACAGGGGGAGCTCTGCTCAGCCACAAGCCAGGCTGCCAGCTGCCAGCACAGCAGTGATGACGCGAGCCTCTCCCACCTCCTCAGCAGTGCTAAGGATGTCTGACTGCAGCTTAGGCCTGGTCCCCGCTGGCAAGTGGACATCCCCTGAGGGATCCTGTGCTGCCAGAGGGATGTCTGACTGCCAGCTTATGCCCGATCCCCCGGGGAGCGGGCCTAAGCCAGCAGGTGGACATCCCCTGAGGGGTCCCAGACTGCGAGAGGGCACAGGCTGGGCTGAGGGACCCCCCCCCCGAGTGCACAAATTTTTGTGCACTGGGCCTCTAGTTTGAGGATAATGCTCTATTTTAAATGTTTAGTCTTTAGGTGAAAAGTAATAGGACGTTATAAAAATAATGCAATAATCTGACTAACTGCTTCTCTGTAGTGTTCATCTCCGTTTATTCAGGCTAACCCTAATTTGACGCAGGTCAACAAATACCTTTTGAACAAACATCCCTGCATGTAGTCTGTTATTTCAAGCAATACTTGAGATAATAAACTACAGGGCAGCCAAAAAACTTCAACAGTTTCTTGAAGTTCTTTATAATGGGATTATAGCTGTATTATGAAACTAATGTCAGAAACTAGAGTAGGTTGCATTTGATCCATTGTCTCTCTTCTTCAAGTTGAAAAAGATGTAAGAGACTCGGTTTCCCCACAGCATTTTGCTTCTGCCACCCAATTTTACACTTAATTGTGCTGTTTCTTTTTGTTCTTCAGCTAAGTGGATTCATCTTTTTCTCTAGAACAAGATTGTAAGCATCTTGAAAGCAGACATGATTTTTTTTCTGATCTTTTATAGTGCCAGAACATTGCTGCTTCCTTCCTATTTATTTCCTTATTTAAATCCCTCCCTTTGCCTGTTTTAGGAGAAAATTTTAGTGGTGGTCTCTTGGCAAGAGGTACTTAACAATTTTGAATTTAACTGCTATGAAAACATTAAAAACATCTCTCCCCTCCCCTCTACTGTCCTTCTGACTTTAGAACTTCCCCTTAAGGGAGAAAGAGCAAATGTTTGGAATTAAGTCTAGAAATTAAAATGGAAAAGATTAAAGGAAAAGATACTGACAGCTCAGAAATGAGTGAGTTTCCATTCTCTGTATGGCTAAGCCAATCATTTCACCTCTTGTTTCCTTCTCGTCAGTAAAAAGTGCCTGCCTAGGAAGCAACTTCTCGTGGTTCTAAGGGGAAGGCATTACAAACCAATTTTTTTCTGATGCCGTCAAAACAATTTTAACTCCTGTTACCACTCACCAAAATGAAAATTCAAAAGGAAGAGGTGAGGGAAATGTGCAATATCACACACAATGCTCAGATGCTCACCTGAATGTTAGTTTCAGGTGTCCTTTTCCATCAAAAAAATATGTGTTGCTTTTGACAGGGACACCCTTGAGAAATTAAATGTCAGTGATTGAATTTTAGTCATTAAAAATAATTGTCATGTATTTTATTTTCTTCATTTTCAAATTTCATTTATATTGGTTCTTTCTTTCCCATGTAATCAACATTCTTTAACAGTGGCGTAGTACTGAGTTAAATATTTGCAGAATAGTTGTGGCTTCTTTAAAAAATAAATTTCACACCTTAGCGCTTATGTTGTGCTCACTTAGCTGAAAATGACTCTTGTGCAGAAAGGGCTCTTACACACCCATAGCTTTAGCCTGCTTTGTCTGTAGAGAGAAGCAGTGTCAGACGTGTGCTGCTCCGATCTGCACAAACGAATGCTTGCGATACATATGGAAAATACTATGTGTAGGAAAAATCTGTCCAGAGAAAATGACTCCTAAGTTTCATAAATCATTTAGGCTTTTTTTTTTCAGTGTGTTCACTACTTTCTACAAACCATTTCAAAATGTCTCTTTGTCAGGATAATGTTGCATAGTCTATAACTTCATCTTTTTAAACCCCCTGGAATGAAAAAAAAAAGGATATTAGTTTGTAGTGATGTAAAATTACATGACTGAGTGATGTAAAATTATCTGTTTATAATATCTGGCATAAATAGCTGCAGAACAGCTACTTGCTTTACCAGTTCTTTCCTTAGAAATATATCCAGATTTATCAGATTATATATGTATTTGAAGTGGCGCTCCTTCTGCTGTATTCTTCAACTGCTAGACTGTCCCATAGACTAAGTAGCTTAAATGTGGATGTAGCTGATGGTTTAAGGCCTGTGTCTCTGAGAGATACCAAGTCAGTAAAAGGTTTCTCAATAACAGCATAGTACTCAATAACAGCATTGTTGACATTTTGGACCAGATATAGCAGGTAGATGCATTGTAGGACAATTAGCAGTGTTCTTGGCCTCTACCCACTAGATGCCAATAGCATCCTTTAGTTATGATCATCAAAATTGCTTCCAACATTATCAATTGTCTCTTAGGGGTAGGGGGCAAAATTTTCTCCCCATTAAGAACCACTGGATTAGTAGTATACATTACATGAACGAGAGACACTGTTATTGTTCATTTGTTTGTTTTGGTCGTCGTTTTTAATGGAGTACAGGAAAACTGATCCAAAGAAAGTCAGTAGTTCTTAGCTATGAATTTTTTTTCATAGAACTGTGATGGGTTCTATTTTAGATGTCAAATTACATAGGCAGGACTCAGAGTTTCCTTAAATGGCTTATGTGTTAGAGAAAAGGTAGTAAGAGTCTACATAGATGTTTATTTTCTCCTTTTCATTTAGTTATTGGTCTCCTTATTACAGTGATCTTCTGAAAGGCAGACCAACCTGGCAAATTGCTATTGACTTAACTAAACTCCCCTTTCAACATTTACTTCCTTCAAATAGTTTAATAGGTGATATTTTACCCTTAGCAGCGATCCAGTGAAAACTAAAAACAACAGGTAAATCCATCTTGGGCTTTGAGGCAGAATGATGGCAAATACACAAACAGGGCTTAACTCCACGGATTTTAGAAGGTCAGAGGCCAGAAGTGATATTTGGAGATCACTAGCAAAACAAAGAAACCAAAGCTTTCCTTAACTAACCTGATTTCATGTACTTCTAAAGTCGCAGAGAAGCAACCTCACATTGACTGTGTGAAACTCATTAATCCTCATAGTAACCTTAGGAGGTAGGTACTGCTACATGCCATTCTCACAGATGAGGAAACTTAGCTTGCTCTAAGTCACACAGCCTGCAAGAGATAGAGGCACATTCCAAATTAGTCAGTACTCCTCAGTTCATGGTCTTTTTAAGTCCTTGAAAATATGTTAGAATTTAAAGAGAACTCATAGGTGAATTTCAAGTATCTAAGAACAAAGTATTTACCCAAAAAAATAAATGAAGAAAATAATTGAACTTTCAGATTTAAGGGAGGGAGATGATTGGAAAGAAAGGGTTTTATTTAATACTAAATAGGCAATCGGACATCCCTCTCGCAATCCGGGATGCTGCATGCAGCAGTGACCATACTTTTCATACAGGTGAAAGGCATTTTGCTGTTGGATGGGCAGCTACATTTTTTTGGCCCTGATTATAAAAAGTAGTATATAACATGATCTTTCTGAGGCAGTAGTACCATTTTCCCTATATTATGGGTGGAAAAACTGAAGCAGAAAGAAGTTAAGTAAGTTGTTGGCTTTGTCACACAAAGTGTCAGAATCAGGGCTGACCACAAAATGTGCAAGCCAGAGTCCATGCATGTCATGGCTGCATCCTGCTTTTGAAGTTAAGTAAGTAATTGGCTTTGTCACACAAAGTGTCAGAATCAGGGCTGACCACAAAATGTGCAAGCCAGAGTCCATGCATGTCATGGCTGCATCATCCTGCTTTTTCAGTGTTAGAGTAGCCTTGCCAGGTTTTAATTTTTAAATCTAAGAGACTGTTCCCAATATATAGGGTAGGGTCCCTAGGCCAGGCCAGTGATCAGGGCCGATCTGTGGGGTGACTGGCAGGTGGGGCAATGGGGCCCCCACTGGCACCCACCTTGGCTGGCGGCCTGGCACCTCCTGCTGGTTGGCCCCACCCCCCAATCGACACCCCCAGTTGCCTCCCTGGGGGGGGGGGCAGATGCTTAACACAGGAGCTGCCCCCGGCCAGGAGCAGCTCCATTGTTGACCATCTGCCCCCTTGTGGTCAGTGCGCATCATAGTGACCTGTCGTTCTGTGGTCGTTCCACCATTCAGTTGATTTACATATTAGGGTTTTATTATATAGGATATAAATAAAGGTTTATATTTAATAATCAGTTATATTATAATTGTACTACACTATTTTTTAAAATACATAACACAAAATTTTCATAGTACTTCAGTTCTTCCCCAGAGTCTCGTGTTATTGTGTAATTCCCCATTTCTGTTTGAGAACAGAGAATATTGTCTTGCTCATGAGCAGGGTGACCTGCAGCAGAGGATTTCTACTCTCCAGGAACAGTCAGATAATGCTGCCTCTCATTAATACTTTTTCCAGAAAATACAAGAACTTAGATTATAAATAAAGCAAATGTCATTATTTCTTAAATTATGAATTTCTATGCATCATTTTTAAATATATTATACCCACTAAAAATTCCTGGATCTAGAATACTATGGTTGAAAAGTTTTCTTGATACGTAAAATTTTCTAAGCATCAATATTAGTAGGTAAATGCCCTTGATTGTTCATTTATGCTCTGATAATATTCACTAAAACATTTATGTCACCATTTTTTATTAATTGTAAATAAAAAAAATAATTCCCAAGTGATGTTTTACCCAATTCTCTAATTTGTTAGCTAGAGGCTAGGCTGCTATTAATCTATGGAGGAAGAGGAGCAGAGGCATGGGCACTTTGAGAAATATAGGATTGACCCATTTCCAAATGTGTTTATCACTGCAGCCTGCAATTAGATCACATTTTGGTTTATCTCATAATAAGTTGATTCAATCAACTGGTTATTTTCAAGTCTAATGACACCCATGTTTCTAGAAATGATGAAATCACACAGATATATGTATATATGCACATGTATATATATTCTTTCATATATATACTAGAGGCCTGGTGCACAAATTTGTGCACGGGTGGGGTCCGGCCAGCCCGCCTTGATGAGGGCCAATCGGGCCAGGCCAGCGGGGGGGAGGGGACGCAGGAGGTTGGCTGGCTGGCCCTGCCCCCAATCTGGCCAGGGCTGGCCAGGGGCAGGGGTTGCCCCCACTCAGGACAGTTGGCCGGTCTCAGTGCACATCATAGCAACTGGTTGTTCTGGTCGTTCTGGCGTTCCGGTCACTTGGCTTTTATATATATATATAGATTAGAGGCCCAGTGCACGAATTTGTGCACAGGTAGGGTCCTAGGCCTGGCCCGCGATCAGGGCCGATCAGGGCCATCTCGCCCAGTCCCAATTGGGGCTGGGCTGATCGGGGCCGGGCTGATCGGGGCCTCCTGGCCAGGGGGAAGGACAGGGGATAGGACCACAGGAAGTTGGCCAGACTCAGGGAGGGACAGCGGGAAGTTGGCCAGCAGGCTAGGGAGAGGGATCAGCTGGGGCGAGGGACCTCAGGAGGTTGGCCGACTGTGGGGAGGAACTGGGGAAAGTTGGCCGGCCACCAGGGGGCAGCTCCTGCATTGAGTGTCTGCCCCCTGGTGGTCAGTGTGCGTCATAGCAACTGGTTGACCGGTCATTCCGGTCACTCAGTCATAATGGCATATATGAGAGAGAGAGAGAGAGAGAGAGAGAGAGATACATATAGACTCATTCTTTTAAAAATTATTTTGCTGACAGTTGTGCTGTGATTATCAAGGTCATTCGTTATGAACATAGCAAAGTTACTTTTGATACATTTTAAGATGCATGATTACAGAAAGGAGGAAAATTCTGATGCAGCTCAAAAAATATAGAACTTTCATTTTATTGTTGTTACATGTCACATGTAATCTAGACCAGTGGTCAGCAAACTCATTAGTCAACAGAGCCAAATATCAACAGTACAATGATTGAAATTTCTTTTGAGAGCCAAATTCTTTAAACTTAAACTATATAGGTAGGTACATTGTTATTAACTTAATTAAGGTACTCCTAAGGCTTAGGAAGAGCCACAGTCAAGGGGGCAAAGAGCCGCATGTGGCTCGCGAGCCGCAGTTTGCCAGACATGCATCTAGACTACTGTTTCTAACTATTTTTTAAAATTATCTTCCTAACCCATATGTTTACTATTTGTATCTCACTATAAAAGGTATTGGTAATATGTGTCTTTGCAAAACACTGTTACAGGTGGGATATTCACCCATAGAAAAGAGATATATTTACCATAGCCTGTCCTATTTATAATGAGAACCTCATGGATAGTTTTTAAAAAGAAACCCAAGCATTTTTCATATATTCCAGGTACTCTAAAACCCCTTTTCATGTGCATGTTTTTTTCTTGCAAATGAAGAGAACAGTGTACCTCCTCTTTTTATTTAAAAAAAAAAAAAGCTGTTAGCAATTTACCAATCTCTAGCACAGAACAGAATCGCTGTTCTCAGATTTTGAACTTAGAGTTCCTGATAACTGAACCATGGTTGCCTAATAAGAAAAGGGTTGTGAAACTTATTGCCACTCATCAAAAGTTTTTATAAGCAAAGAAAGATCATAAAGAAGTGGCTAACCCAGCCTTTACTTTGAATTTATATTAGTTCACACAAACACTCCATCCATGCTTTTGTTCCGGCCCTCCGGTCCAGTTTAAGAACCCATTGTGGCCCTCGAGTCAAAAAGTTTGCCACCCCTGGCCGCTAACCAGTCTTTGTTGCCAGGTGAATTAACCATATTCGTAGGAAATAGGCAACTTATAGAAAGAAAGTCTAACAGGTATTTATTATAGAATCCTCTCATAATATGATTTAGTAACTGATATTGGTGAGCAGGTTGCTGTTGTCCTTTATAATAGGAGAACCACTGTTAACTTTTAATATTTCTACTGAGTCAAAGGAAATCAATTATTTTGAGTCGAAGGATGTTATACTTCTTCCACAAGGAAATGTGTTTGAGGCTGATGGAATTCCACTCAAGACATCACTATAATCATTGCTAAGAACTATACAGTCTTTTGGCTCTTCCTATGAAGAGAGACAGACAGTGAAAGGAAATAAATCAAGAAAAACAGGTGGAAAGGAGCTAGGGTCAGGGATCTGGATGTACAGTCGTGATGGATACCCCCAGTAAAAATCAGAGGATGCAAGGTACAAAGGAAGCATGGAGTCCTTTTCGGATAGTTACAATATCAAAAGGATCCAGTCTGGTCTTCCCATGCTGTCACAGCTGGAGGAAGCATTCAATAAAAGTTTGCCGAATGAGCCCTAACCTGTTTGGCTCTGTGAATAGAGCGTCGTCCTGCGGACTCAAGGGTCCCAGGTTCGATTCTGGTCAAGGGGGTGTACCTTGGTTGCGGGCACATACCTAGTAGGGACCGTGCAGGAGGCAGCTGATTGATGTTTCTCTTTCATCGATGTTTCTAACTCTCTATCCCTCTCCCTTCCTCTCTGTAAAAAATCAATAAAATATATATATTTTTTAAAAAGTTTGCCAAATGAATAAATGAATGTAAGTACCCAAAGCTACCCGATCACTAGTTCATAGGTTCAGATAGTGTGGAAAATTAGACTTATTTAGTAGGTTGCTATGGTAGGCAGTTACTAACAAATGTCAGTATGACGTCTGCTAAATAACATTTATTAACAACCATGTTTGTTTGCATATTTCTCATAGTCAGTGAATTGTTCTGATGTCACAAAATATTTTGTTTTTTACTAGCTTACATTATGGTAATCTAGGTTGAATTCTTTAATGACTGCTCTGCTTAAGAGACTCTGGGGTATTATGCATAGGAACATGGTACTCTAAGTGCAAATGACTTGACATAAGTGCAGAGGGTTTAATAGAAGAAAAGTATGACACTATTTTCCTTACTTCCCTTAATAATAGCTAACATTTTCAAGGCCTTTTTCTCTGAAAGAGCCCAGTGACCTTCCAGTCAGTTTTCTGGTTAAGACTTAAAGCTATCCTTTTCGTGTATTTGAATATTTTGGTTGTCCACATTCACACTGACACCTTTCTGCTCATCTGTACAAATACTCTGTCATCAGCTTAGCCTTTTCCTGTCCGGAAAGTTTAATTTCATCCACATATTAGATAATTTATTGTGCAATCCTTGTTTTAGATTATCCATTCATTCATTCAGCAAAACTTAACTGAGCTTCTGCTTTACATCAGGCATAGTGCAAAAGCTGGGGGTGAGCAAGTCAGTTATAAATGTGTTTGGCAAGGTTAGTCCTATTACCAGTTCCTAAGGAATCCTAACGTGGTCTCAATATTCACCACTTTCCAATTTACCTTTAACTTGTTCCAATCCTATTTTCTTTCCTTGCAGTATTACAGAAAAACCATGGCTATGCCAATTTTCTCACTTTCATTTTTCTGCAATGCATATAAAGCAACTGCATAGTGGCTCACAAATGCAAATTTAACACTAGACCTAGTCTAGTACTATGTGTGTATATGCATGTGTGTGTGTGTGTGAGTGTGTGTGTTGGGGATAAAGGTGAGTAAGAGACCTATGGGGGCTGTTTCTTGCAGATCCAATTCAGGCAGTGCTTCAAGAACTGTACACAAAAAATACCTTCATTGGTGCTGAGGCTGTCCTTTGGTTAGTTTTGTTGTAATGGCTGTCTGCATAGTAACATACTGACACAATACTACCTTTGTTTCTAAACTCCAGTATTGTTTAATCCTCTTCTTCTTGGGGTTGGTATATTTACAGGCTCTAAGTTTCTTAGTTTTTAGCATGCATCCTGATGTTCTGTATAAAGTATAGTAAAGGCTTCTTTGTACTTCAGTTCACTACAGGGCTTGAGGGGGAGTCACCATAAGTAATGATTTTGCTTTATTCCTTGGCAGTGCAACCATGAACTAGAGACAGTGGTTCAAAAGCTCAGGTTTTGCAAGAGATTGTGAGAGATTCATATGCAACCTCAGGGAACTGCTAGCGTGCTCAGATTAACCATCTAAATACAAGTTCATGAATCTCATGAACATTTACCTTAGAAGAAACTCTGAAGTCACTAAGCCACTATTTAATGTCAGCATAAACTACTTGGTTTTACTAGAAGAAAATGGCATCCATTTAAGAAGCAAAATCATAATTTTAAGATAAACTTAATGTAAATAGAACATGGAAGGGAAGCATCCATGAGACCTGTGACAGTAATTTTGTCCTCGGTAGACTTTCTTTCATGTAGCTGCCCTCTCCTTTTCCAAATTCACATTACCAACAGATTTTTGTTTATTCACATGAGTAGATAAACTCATGAAATGGTCTCAAGCAGCAAATGGTGTTGGAAGCCAGATAGAGTGAGCTAATCTTTGTTTATCAATGTGCTGTGACGCTCAAAGAATGGCTGCATTATCAATCAACGTTAACTAGGAAGCTGGGCGGAGGATGAGAAGCTGAAAGGGGTAAAGCACAACAATGCTCAGAGCAAAAAGACATGCCTGAAGTGTAGACTTGGTTATTTGAAGGAGATTATGCAAAAACCAGCTTGAAATTAATGAATGAGAGGGCCAACTTGATATGTTTTAAAGAGAGTTGGTTCAGATAAGGCCTCACCTTGCCTTTGACAGGCTATTGCTAAATGTGGGGGGAGAGAGGTTCACATCCCCTAAAATCACATCTTTCAAACTTTATTTAAACTGAGCAAAAATAGTAAGAAGTACATTTTCTTTTCTCATTACCAGACCTATTATTATTATTATTATCATTATTATTATTACTATTTGGTCCCAGACTATAAACTAGGCAGGGTCATTTTTGAGAGCTTTCGTAATTCCAAGAAACACCAAATGGTAAGGTAGATCAAAGAGACAAAGAAATAGAAGCTTTGCGCCATTTTTCTTTGGACCCTGAGTACAATATGTATAGTCTACTGAGCTCCAGGCCTCAAATCAAGTATTTTGCAGCAGATGAGTTTGGATTTCTTGGGAAGTTCTCCCTGTTACTTTTCATAGTTTAGATAATCCACAGGAACAATCCTGATTAAATCAGTTACCCCAGGCTATGGGCAAAAGCATAAGTGGCTTTCAAAAGCCTCTCTCTCTCTCTCTCTCTCTCTCTCTCTCTCTCTCTCTCCCTCTCCCTCTCCCTCATCCCACTCCCCTACTCTTTTATTTCTGTCTTAATATTTCTTAGTTTTTTTCAGTTATTCTATTCCCCCCCCCCGAGTCTAAAATTCTGTCTATCCGATGTAATGCTTTAGTAGAGGATCTTACTTAAAATGTGCTGTTTCCCTCATCATTTCATGATTCAGGTTTTGATTTTGAATTACATTTCTGATCTGGTTGTACTTAGTATGAACAGTTTTTTAAAAGTCTGTTATCTAGGGGCTGCTTATCTAAAAATATCATGGACGCTAACCAGCCATTTGTTTCTCATGTCTGATTCTTTTTAAACCAGGCAATTACTCTATCATTTAATAATTCTTACCTCAAACTTCACTTGAAAGAAAGCTCATAAGATTTGAGGGGAAAAAAATCCCTAAAAATAAAAGTTAGGCTAGTCTAGGCCAGGGTGGGAAATTCCATTGTGGCTTGAAGCCCATGGCAGGTAGAGTGGAATTTAATGAAGGAAACTGCTGTGTTTTTGTGTCTTTCTGTATGTTTTTCCTTTAAAACCAAGAGCTGGGCAGGCATCCCATTCGACCTGACGTGACCCAAGCAAATTACTTCTTATATAAAAACAACTGTAGACTTTGAGAATGTGAAAATGCACCGTATCCTTCTCCAACTGAGGGAAATGAAAGCCTGAGAAACAGGACGGCCCTGTCAATACTCGTTGAGCAGAACTATCACTCAAACCCGATAAAGGGTGATTAGAACAGGCTTCCTTGTGCCACAGAGATTCATTATAAGTCAGACTTCTTTATTTTTTGTTTTCTTAAAGAAGCACAGTGGTATATGGAAAATGCATTTTTAAAAGGCATGTTTTATTTAGGAGGCAATAGTATGCACAATTTTTAAGACTTTTCATAGAACTAGCATTTTTATATTTTTAAGAACTAAAATTAAATTACAAAGAGAGACTTTCCTTGGCTTTTTTTTTTTTCCACAGTCTTGGATTAGTAAAGGAGAAGAGATTCAGGGTGTGTCCACTGATATTGCATTCAGATGTGTTGTCTTGGCTTGTGTACTGACAGATTTATTTTAAAAACAAAGTTTAAAAAATGCATTGTGTGCGAGTGAAGTCACTTCATAAATCTTTTCCTTTATGAATTATTTTGATCACAAGGCTCGTTGTTTGAATCACTGAAGGACTATTCTCCCTAAAAGAAAAATGCCTTCATTTCCAAACTGTCAGTTCAAAAGCCAGCAACTTCCCCTGAACAGCATGCAGGGATCCAGCGGGGCAGAGAAAAGGGGACCACATGAGTCCTGGGTCTAACGTAAGGCATAATCCGGTTTAGATTTGTTGTGGTTCACAGAAGAAACATGTTTTGAAAATTTAGATCCATATTTTTTACTTTATGAAAGATGACTTAGTTTAAAATAGTGATTTTGCCTTGGGGAAAAAACAAACAAATAAGGGAGCACAGTCTTTGATGCAGCTGGTCCATCAGAGGACGGAAGGTTAGTTAGAATGCTCTTCAAGCTGTTGCTGAATAATGAAGGGTAGGGCTTCCTAGCTGGGCAGTTACCACAGTCTCCTGGGAGTACAGGGACAAATATTATTACCGAATGTGTACAAAGACTTTAAAAGTTACTTAATTACAAACTCAGTGAGGAAAGTTGGAAAAGGCAGCAAGGACTGAATTCCACCAGAAGGGCCTGATAGGAGTCACAGGGCTGTCCTGAGCCCTTAGTTCCTAGGTTTAAATGAATGAGAAGTCAGTTAGGTTCTTAATATGAATATCCTGCATGAAATAATTACAAGAAAGAAAGAAGGGAAGTGACATATTGAAATATATGCATACATAGAGATTGATAAGTTGGATGAAGGTTACACTGTAGTGACTATGTAATGGATAAGAATCTCCCAAACCAAAGTGTAATGTGCTTGTGATTAAGGACCTTGTCTGGTTCATTTTTTTCCCACACAGCACCTAGAATGTTGTTGAGGAATAAAAGCAAATAATTAACAATTGGCCTGTTATATCAATTTGCGAAGGTAATTGGTCAGGTGGAATGGTAGGTGGTTCCAAGTTAAATATTGGAGGCTCTCCAGGAGAGATGAATTTGAAACTGATTTCTAAGGACAAGATGGGTAGACAGAGCTGGGCAGGCTGTTTCAGGTTCATTGATTCCTGAGGTATTTCTTGACCGCTCAGTGCTTCAATCCAGCGATCTCCATTTTACTAGTGTTCCATGAAATGAATAAGAATTGTATGGTAAGGATGGAGAGCAAGTTTACATTACATAGGAAGCAAGTTGCTAATGTAGGAGATGGGAAGAATATTAACAGGAGATGCATATTGTTAGAACAAGTGATGAGTACTGTGAATGATTTTGATCTCAATTCTCAGTAAGCAATAAGAGAAAATGGTTAGAATTTAACTACTTTATAAGTTCATGTATATAAAATACTTACCCCATGCCTGTGTTAGAATAAGCTTTAAAAATGGTAAGGATGGTGTTACCCATTTTCCTTGCACAATGATACTACATGTTCAGATTCCCTGTCATAATTGGAAATATCTCATACCACTAATCTCCCAAGCACATTCCTTATGGTAGTTTTCTTTATTTGTAACGCATTTCATTTCACTCATATAGATTATTCTGTTGAATTGAGTTATACAAATATTCATTGGTCATATTTAGTAGGTGCAATATATATGGTTTTCCTAGGCACTGTGAATTATTTTTTAAGAGATAGAAAATATTATTTTCTCATAATGAACTAGCTATCTTTTAGGAGAGGAAAGCCTATTGAACTTTGATTATAACACAACTTCCCAAATCAATTTCTAAATACTATCTAACAACACTTCTGATAATTCTAATTTTGATAATAAAGAAGTGACTTGTACAATTCCAGGACAAACATTTCTGCAGGTAACAATTCCAAATTCAGGTTATGATATTATGTTATTTTAGGAACAACTAAACTACAATTAAAAACCAACACAGTTATTTGAAGACATTGGAGAATGAGCAAAAGCAGAAAGAATGTGGAGTGAACAGTAGTGGGTGAAATTCACATTTATTATAGACTTTCCTATCAAGGAACTCCCCAGTCTCTATGGTGTGGGACAGTTAGAATCTAAACAGCCAGCCACAATCTTATTGGATAAAGGTGTCAGAGGATGGATTTGGAGTTGGCAGAGTGGCTGAAACTAAGGGGGGAAATCTTAGAAAGGATAGAGCCACATAGGGAAGCGACCTGTAAATCTGCATATACTAGTAAACTCTCTTGTTGTCTTGGCTGACTGGTGAACTGTGCATGTGGAGGGGAAGCTATAAGGACCTGGAGAAAAGGAACAACTGGAACCCTAAAATGACTGAGCAAATATATTTGATAAAGGGTAGACAAAATTAGAAATTTTAGGTTTTACTAAGCTAGAAGGGTTTGGTAAATGTCTGAGGCTTAATTAAAACCCAGAAGGGCCACAACTTAGGGATGTAGATGATGACTCAGGACTGAGAAATTAATTCAAAAAAAGGGACAAAATGGCAATGTTGAAAGGACCTAATGAAGCATAAAACTGTCACCACAATGCCGAACTGATCAACCAGTAATTTAATTGCCTGCTAGAATAGAAATTCATTCTTTAGAGAAAGATAACAGAACCCAGAGTTTCTATCATATGTTATACACAAGGTCCAAATGCCATTAAGTAATGACTGGACATGGAAACAGGAAAATGTGACTTCTAACTTAAAAACACAAAATAGTTCATAGAAACAACTCCACAGACAATGCAGATTTTTAAATCAGCAGATAAGGAATTTACAGTAAAAGTTATCAGTACATTCAGGACCTAAAGGAAAATATGGTACTAATGAGAGAACAAATGAAGAGAAAGGGCAGAGAAATGGAAATTATTTTTAAAAGAACTAAAACGTTAAGAAACAATATCTGAAACCTACAAATAGAAAATAATTGGAGAGGCTTAAAAGCAGATTGGAGATGGCAAAAGAAAGTGTCATTAAACTTGAATACAGATCAATACAGTTTATAAGGAATGTACTATCTTGAGAGTAAAAAAATGGGGAGAAATTGAGAATATAAATAATAAGCATTAAAAAGTTATATTGACTATATTAGTAGTAGAGTAGACTTTAAGAGAGGCATATTATTGAAGATAAACAAGGATATTTTAAAATGGTATCTGTCAAATTATTATGAAGGCATAAGCATTATGTAATGCAGAAACTGAAAGAAAGAAAAAAAAACAGAAAAATAGTTAAATTCATAATATCAATTAGAAATTTTAATACTCCCCCCTCAGTACTTGATAGAATAAGTAGACAGAAAATCACTCAAGATATTCAAGATTTTCAAAACATCATCAAACCCCTTGACCTAATTGACATTTATAAAACACTACACCTGAAAAATATGCATTCTTTACAACTATATATGGAACTTTCATCAAGGTAGACCACAATCTGGGCCATCAAATTAGTTTCAAACATTTTCAAAAGATTGAAATACAATGTGTTCCCTGACCATAATGTAATTAAATTAGAAATTAAAAACGATAAAATGTCTAGAAAAGAGCATTTGGAAATTGAACAGCAAACTTATCAATATCCCATAGTTGAACAGATAAATTCATGAGGAAAATTATAAAATATTTTAAATCAAGTTATACTGAAAATGCAATATATTGTAATTTATAGCATGGGTTTAAGAAAGGCTCAGCACAAATCTAGAGGTTTTATTCCTAAATTGGAAGAATGAAGAAAGGTTTAAAATCAATGAGATAGATTTCCACTTCAATAAAGAAGAAAAATATGGTCATATTAAACCCAAAAGTAGTTGAAGAAAAAAATAAATAATAAGACAAAAATCCAAAAGATAGAAAACAAACAACATTTATAAAGCCAAAGCTTGATTTTTTTAAAAAGACAATTAAGATTGATAAGCCTCTAACAAGAATGATCAAAAAGAAAAGATACAAATTACCAATAGCAATAATGAAAGAGGGGATATCATTACATATTCCAAACACTGAAAGGATAACAAGGAAATATAATGAAACCTTCATGCAAATAATTTCAACAACTGTAATGAAATAGATAAATTCCTTAGAAAACGGACACAGAAAACAGAAAATCTGAATAACCCTATTTTTATTAAAGAAATTGAATTTATCAAAAACATTCCTAAAATGACAAGCCCAGGCTCAACAGTTTCCTTGGAGAATATATTTCCTACAAAACTCTCTTTTTTCATGAGAACAACATAATCCTGCTAGCAAAACCTGAAAAAGATGTAAGAAAATCATAGGACAGTATCCCTCATGAATCTGGATACAATGATCTTTTAAAAATATTAGCTAATAAAGTCTAACAGTAAATAAAATGGGTAATACCTCATGGCCAATTGGAATTTATCTTGGGAGTGCAAGTTTTGTTTAACATTTGAAAATAAATCAATGTATATTCATCATATTAGTAGAATAAAAGAGAAAAATATTATCTTCTCAATAGATGCAAAAAATCATTTGAAATTA
Organism: Myotis brandtii; assembly: GCF_000412655.1. NCBI lineage: Eukaryota > Metazoa > Chordata > Mammalia > Chiroptera > Vespertilionidae > Myotis > Myotis brandtii. The sequence continues at coordinate 507,273 of NW_005367587.1, read as the reverse complement.
TTTAACAAGAATATATAATAAAAACTCTCAGAAAACTGGAAGAGATAGGAACTTCCTTAATCTAATGAAACGGTTCTATGAAAACCTACATTTAATATCATACTTAATGAAAGATTGAATAAATGCTTTCTAGTACAGGAAAAAGATATCTATTCTTACTATTTCTGATCAACAGTGTACTAAAAATCCTAGCCAGAGTAATGAAGCAGAAAAAATAAATTAAAGGTATACAGATAGGAAAGAAAAAAGTATACCACATATAACTTGATTGTTTACATTAAAAAATCTTAAGGAATATACAAAACAATTACTGGAGCCCACAGGTGCATTTAGGAAGGTCACAGAATCATAATACAAAAAAATTGATTACATTTTTATGTAGTAGTGCCAAATAATATGCTAATGAACTTTGGAGTCTATTTACAAAAGCAAGAAATATAAAACACTTAGGAATAAGTTTGTTAAAGAAATATAAGGCCTCTACAATAAAAACAAACTAGGCCTTAGGAAATACCCATTGTTCATGGATGAACACTCAATGTTGTTAAAGTGTCATTTCTTTCCAAATTGATCTATAGAGTCAACAATCTGAGTCAAGATCTCAACAGTTTGTGTGCTTTTTGTAATTTCAAACTAATTTTAAAATTCATATTGAATTGCAAATAAGCTAGACAAAAAAGAACAAGTTTTGATATTCACATTATCTAACTTATAGGCTTTCCATAAATACAGTAATAAAGACAGATTATACCAACCCCATTAAAAAAACACAAACAGGTCATTGTAACAAAATTGAGAGTCCAGATATCACCTCCGAATATATGTTCAATTGATATCAACAACTGTGACAACATAGTTTAAGTGGGAGAAGGAAACTCTTTTCAACAAATGTGCTTGAACAACTGGATAGACATAAGGAAAAATATTAATTCTTGGCCTCTGTCTTACACACTACACATTAAAATTAATTTAATAGAACTAAATTAGATGATTGTAATGCTTCTAAAATGACTCATAAGGGGAAAAAAATCTCATAACCTTTGTTTAAAGGACACAGAAAGCCCTACACATAAAAGAAAAAATTGATAAATCAGACCTTATCCAAATTAAAGACTTCTAATTATCAAGATAATAAGAAAATGAAAAGGCATGCAACAGATTGGGTGAAATATTTGTGACTCGTATAATAACAAAGAATTCATGTCCAGAATATGTAAGGAATGACTAAAAATTAATAACAAGTAGACAAACAAAATTTTAAAATGACTTGAGTAGGTGTTTCACAATGGAAGATATAAGATGGCAATAAGCTCATAAAAAAGGCATTCAGCGCCACTAGTTATTACTGAAATTCAAAATAAAACCACAAAACCATAGTTCTTGTTTACTAAAATAACTAAAATTTAAAAAAACCTGACACATTCAGTGTTGACAAGGATGTAGACTGAATACTTGGCATTCTTACATTTACTACTGAGAATGTTCCACTTTGGAACATTGGGTCAGTATCTTATAAAGTTAAACAAATATCTAACCTATTATTTTGTAATGCATTTTTTGTGAATTTACCAATAACACATGAAAACCGTGCACTCAAAAAGATTTATACAAGAACATTATAGTAACTTTATTCATAATTACTTAAAACTAAAAACAGCCAAATATAGAAAACTGATATGCAAAATTTGGTATATTCATAGAATAAAATGCTAATAAGCAAACAAAACAAAATGGAATGGACTATCACACGGGCAATAATGTGGATGAATTTCAGAAACACGTTATGTACAAGAAGCCAGAACCCAAAAGACTACACATTGTATGATTCCATTTATGTGAAGGCAGAACTAATCTAAGGTGATAAAAATCAGGATATTGGTTATTTATAAGAGGTGGAAATTGATTGAAAGGGCACACAAAAAAAGGTTCTATATTTTTTTTAGGATGGTGATCACACAGGTGTATACAGTTGTCCTTCATTATCCATCCACAGGGGATTGGTTCCACAATTCCCCATAGATACCAAATCTGAGGGTGCTTAAGTCCCTTATGTAAAATGCCATTGTATTTGCATATAACCCCCGCACCTCTTTCTGTATACTCTAGATCAGTGGTTCTCAATCTTGGCTGCACATTAGAATCACCTGGGAATCTTTTTAAAATCCTGATTTCTGAGCCTCATCCTCCAGAAATTCTGTTTCTTTGTTGTGGGGTGGAGCCACAACATTAGTAACAAAAAAACATTTACTTTTTATTTGATTACATATTGCAAAGTTAATAGCAAACTCTAGCTTAAAACTTCAAAGGGCTTTTTGGTTTCTCCTTCTTTCTACTATCCCAACCAAATTTTCTTTAGTCTCTGGTTTATTATATATCTTTAAATAGTAATAGGCAAAAAAAAGAATAACTGAATATTCAAAGGTGACAATAAGCAGGATTTCGGTTTCTTTCTAAATATAGGCTTACCACTTCCCTTTGTTTAGCTGTGAGGTTGGTGTCCTGGAAGTATTCACATATAATGGAGAATTCTGCTTTACCTAAAACACTTTTTTGTTTGTAGCTTATGTAGGTGTCATCAGGTCTTAAGTTATTTTACTCCTCTCTACCCACCCCCAACAAATATTGCCCAAATCTGACTATAATGCAGCCTTTCTTTTGTAGTGAATATTTATTAAAGCACTTAATACCTGAATTATGAAATGTAGACAAGAGCACATTAACCTGGCTGAGCTATTTCCTTTCTTGTTGTTTTTTTTTAACATATATTCTAAGTCTATCAACACCAGATGGCAAGTACATTTTGATACACTGAATATTTACCAAGTCATGTGGTGTGCTTTTGAAGTATTTTTTACCCTTTCCATCAAACGAGCTGACTCATCCCTCATTCATTTATTCCTGCTTTTAACAAGTTGCATTTTTAAAAACCTGACCTCAGCCTTATCACAATGATAAATGATGTTTTAAAGTGAAGCATCAAAAGTTCTGAAGGCCTGACTGCCTCTTACATCCTATGACTACCATGTATATTGTTCAATTTTTAAATCTTCATAATGTACCAATTTACATCATATATTTTAATGAAACTTTACTTCACCTACATTACCAGGTTAGCATACAGGAATATCATGGGAGTATATTTGTACTGAGACAGCTTAGGATATTTGGGGAATTAAAACACTTATGGTTGAAATAACTTAAAATGACCATGAAAATAACAATTAAGGAACTGATATTTATGTTCAAGTCATAAATTAAGAGCCCTATATTTTAGGCCTAATGATTTAGCCTATGAGATATAAGCAGTAGGTCCCTGGCTGGTTATAGCTTAGTGGTTGGAGCATCAGCCTGCTCACTGAAAGGTTGTGGGTTCAATTTTGGTTGAGGGCACATACCTGGGTTTTGGGTTTGATCCCAGCCCCAGTTGGGGTGTGTGCAGGAGGCAACCAATGGATGTGTCTTCAACATTGATGTTTCTGTTTCTCTCTCTCTCTCTCTCTCTCTCTCTCTCTCTCTCTCCCCCCCCCCCACCCCCCCCACCCACACACACACACACACACACACACACACACACACACACACACCTGGAAGCCCCTGCCTATCAGGAGGAATCTCGGAAGGAAGGAAGGAAGGAAGGAAGGAAGGAAGGAAGGAAGGAAGGAAGGAAGGAGCAATAGGTAGGCCTAATAATTACAACATTTATGGTTGAGTGTTTTGAGAAAAAAGAAGAAAACCAAAAGGACTTCAGAATACTATAATTCTCATGTTTTCATCTTGTTTTCTTGGTCTTTATAGGAATATATGCATTTGTGGGAACACTCAGAATATTGCTGTAAATGCTGATATTCCTTAATTTAGGGATACAAAAATATAACAGAAGAAATGTTGCCAGATAAAAGTACATGGCATCAGAAACTGTGGATGGAGTTCAATGTATAATATAAGAATTCTTCTGGGGCTTTGCATCTCTGAAGACTATTTTTATGGCTACTTGACAGTGATTTTTCAGAAATGGTAGAGAATACTATGTGTGTTAAGAAGTTAAGAATCAGCCCTAACCGGTTTGGCTCAGTGGATAGAGTGTTGGCCTGCGGACTGAAGAGTCCCAGGTTCGATTCAGGTCAAGGGCATGTACCTTGGTTGCGGGCACATCCCCAGTAGGGGGCGTGCAGGAGGCAGCTGATCGATGTTTCTCTCTCATTGATGTTTCTAACTCTCTATCCCTCTCCCTTCCTCTCTGTAAAAAAATCAATAAAATATATTTTTTTAAAAAAGAAGTTAAGAATCAGTGCTTTAAATAAAAGAGTGGGAGTTTTCTTTGTGAATAGTTTTTTTTTAAATTATTATAGTATATTTTTTTAAGTAGACAGGTATTTGGAGCAAGTCAACGGAAGAAATATGAAAGAACCTCCTCAGATGTACCAAAAATTCTTTCATGATACTCTTATCCATTATATTTTCAGCTCTGTTGCATAATTAAAATGGCTTCTATCTTTTGTGTGACTACATTTTGTGTAGTACCTAGTCTGAAGTAGGTTCCCAAAAGTATTGATTGCTTTATTAATTTATTAATGCATATAAAACACTAAGTATAGTGCCTAATGCATAGTGTGCATTTAGTTATTAATCAGTATTATCTTAATACTGCTGTTGTTATTATTACTACTTTTAAAAGGAAATCTCCAACTTGCCTTTATA